>NC_053391.1:184048332-184352635 GCF_905171765.1 Bufo bufo | reverse complement strand
GTTCCTGATTTGAGGGGTGTAGACCTTAGTTTCAGATGGCCAATCCATGTCAAAGTATGGTGGGTGCTGGAGGAAATTAACCTTTTTCACAGCAGTAAAGTTTTTAATGCCATAAATGAGTGGTCCCTTACTGTCTGAATGCAGTGCAGTAACTGTCTCTTCTCTTTCCCTCATTCTGAAGATTTGTGAGGATTCTGAGCCACAAGTTAAAAACCACTGTCCTATAGGTTCAAAGGTAATGTTCCCTGTGGTTTACATATGCAGTAGTATATTTTCTGAATTAAGTAAAGCTGGCCATACATATTAGATTAATGTGCTCTGAAGCTGCCATTTTTGGTGGGACCAGCTGAAAGTGTCCCGACTTTCCCCGAATGACATATTTTGTGGGAGAAAGGGAATGGGCCCACTCCTTTTGTTCTTGGCAGGATGACTTAACCAAAAAGGAAAAACAAAGGGGGGGGGGGGGGTGACTACAAGACATTGTAGATAGAATATATTTTCTGCTTGTTCTAATGGATTTCTTTATTCAACCTTACAGCAGATGCAGCAATGGCTTACTACTTTACACAAACAAAGAACCAAGACCAATGGCTACAGGGAAGCTAATGAAAGGAGTTGACATCATTCTTCATACAGCACACTGCTTGTACTTTTGGATCCTACATTTTTAAGATCCTCACTTTGCTGTGTCCAAAAAAGTTTACGAACAATGGGAAACTATGTTCTAGTCTCATGGATTACTGCACTGTCACTGATGGCAATATTAACTAAGGCTGACATTAAAAAAAGTAATGCTTTCATCACAGAATCAGATCCAGCCCGATGTATGAGGCACCATTATGTAGATTCTATTAATCATCCACAGCACAAATGCACTGCAAAGGTAAAGTGATCGTCTTTTCTTTTCTTTTATCTTGCAATATGCCTACTACAGTATGTACTTTTCCTTACGAAAGCTAAAGTATCTCTGGCTCTAAACGTTTCTTCCAATAGTAACACAGAGGTCTTGGGGACTCACCACCACCACCTCATAAGAGATTGAGGGTAAGAAGGCTTCGTATTTAGTCCTGTATCTCCCTCCACAAACTCCAAAAACACTGAGTATGCCCCAGAAGAAGCCGATAGTGGGCGAAACCCTGATTTTAACTGTGCCTGTCAGTCTGCACTACTCCTTCCTTATTCCACCTAGTGCAGTGGTGGCGAACCTATGGCACGGGTGCCAGAGGTGGCACTCAGAGCCCTCCCTGTGGGCACCCACGCCCTGGAAAAAGTCTAATATGCCTTAGACTTTTCCTGCCATTCATCAGCGCAGGGCGCACTATGAACAGCGCAGGCAGCGCACTGAATGTAGCTATTATAGCTAAGTGATAAAGTACATGGAAGATACACTATATTGGACTGTAGTATTCAGGGTAAATTGCCGTGTTGGCACCTTGTGATAAATAAGTGGGTTTTGGGTTGCAGTTTGGGCACTCGGTCTCTAAACGGTTCGCCATCACTGACCTAGTGTCTCCCTGCTGGATAAGATCTAACACCGCATGGTTTGAATACATATAAATAAGTGAACATCTATTCTGAGCTCAGCTGGGAGTAACTTCCTACCGCTGGTATGGCAAGCAGTGATTGAAAGACATCTGTGCCATCAGTGGAAGGAGATACAGGACTACATAGGAGGACTTCTTGCCCTAAATCTCTTCTGAGGTGGTGTTGAGTCCCCGAGACCTTTGTGTTACTATTGGAAGAGATGTTTAGAGCCAGAGATACTTTTGCTTTTTTTGACACTGTGTGAACAGGAGCATTGGAGCTGCTCCTTATCTCTTAGTGCTCTGTTTCTTCCATAGCGGATGACTTCCGGATTAATCATATTTACTTTTCCTAATTAAGTATTTTCCTAAATATACTCAAAGTTTATTGTATTGTATATATCACAGAAAAAAAATTTGCATGTAAAATCTCTAATGAATTTATAAAGCCATAGTAAAACCTACAACTCAAAATTACACTGAACATAGGGGTACATTTAAGACCGTCGTTTTAGACACCGGTCTGAATAAAGGCCCAAAGCTGGCGGTGGATCTGCCAAAGTTATAAAGAGGTGCAGGGCTGTACATAACTTCAGCGCCAGTTCAAAATGCAAGACAGCTTCCGAGCTGTCTTACATTTAGACCATTTTCTACCCCTAAACTCATGGCCACAATTTTTGACCTGGCGTGAGCGGGGGAAATTCGCAGATAGCGGCACAACTATCTGTTGCACCGCCATTTACGTCTGAAATACGCCTAATTTAGGCATATTTCAGATTAATAAATGACCCCCATAGTTTTTGAAGGCTGGTCCTTTTACATCAGAGGGTCAATATCCACAATACATTATAAATTAATGTGAAGTCTAGTGGGTGCGTGGTATTCTGGAGGACTGACTGTACAGTATATATAAGAAAACATGTTTGAAAACTTTGCAATGTAAAAATTGTATTAAAACATTGCTCAAGACAAAGCTATGCAACGTTAGTGTTACACCCCCCAGACATACTCAGTGGTGTAGCTTTAGGAGTTGAAACAATAACAGTTGTAAGCAGGTCACAAAGCCTAGAGGGCTCACGGACCCCCTACCACATCAAGTTCTTTATAGCCCAGTAAAAGTGCCCCTCACACTGACCAGCATCAGTGTGTCTGTGACTGTGTGTACAAGAATTTGATTCTGGTCTGTGCTAGCGTGTAGTGTCTAATCTCGAGTCTGAGGTAACTTATACATCTGACTTGGCATCCTAATTCATTTGGTGTGTGGTCCAGGGACTGAATTATCTTATGGTTCTGGTTTGTGGTCTGAATTAATTTCAGGGTCTAGTCTTGGTTTTGATGTCTCCTATGCCCCCACCCTGAATATTCTACTTTTAAGGCTGATGTGGTGCCGTTGACTAAGCATACTATCATCATTTGTCAGGTAATGCTAGGAACTGTACTTTCACAAAGGACTTTTTACTGTGGCACGTGTACCTTCCCTCCTCCTATGGATCCATAGGTTTGCTATGGATTCTATGTCTTTCTAGTTACAGCGCATTACATGCCTATAATTTTAAATCCTTTATAAACCAGCAGTTCAAGTGAGTATAGTAAAGTCGTAATAACCTTACATAGGAAAACTTTCATCTTTCTCAGCAACTTCCTTATCATGCATATAGCCTCTTTGCACACCCAAAATAATCTGTCAAATATCTAATAGAGGGGGAGGGGGGAAAGAAACTGCAGTGCCCTGCCCTCACCATTTGAGCCTGCATGCAGGGGGTGGGCAGTATCAGAGAGACATCTGATTGGCTCAAAAACGAATAGCATAGCTGTGATAACTGGAAGAGCCCACCCACTTAGCAATCTTTGAAAGAGACTATTTACATTTACAGAGGCCAGCAAAATGGAGGAGAAACATCCACAATATTTTATTTTTAGATGGATAATGATCAATTTCCCTTCTCTCATTAAAAGACTCCATGCAAAGCGTTTCTCTAAATGATTCTTCGTTTTTAGTGTTTTTTTATAGGGTCACGCAAGATTAGGAAAGGGTAGCGTTACACAGGGGACATTTTTAGATTGTTGCATGACCAATTTTCAGCTGTAGCTTATATACTCAATAGGGAGAATCCCCATCCTTGTTCTATGCCAGTTTTCTAGGGCTGAAAAGTCACAAATTTTAGTGCAAGTTCATTTTTGATGTCAACTCTATGACTTTTCTCCATTTTCTGACTCCCCTACCATTTTTACAAAAAGTGAATGGGAGGGGTGGTCCATGCATGGGACCTCGATGGCCCAACACATTTACCAATATGTACATTGGAAAATGGGCACACATCACACCTCCACTTTACAGCTCCTTGCTGGTCCAAGTTCCATTTTCTGGAAAGCTGACCTCCTAGAGACGTGTCAAAATTACTAAGTGGCATTGCCTGTTAGCACATAATATGCCAGTTTTTTTTTCTAATAAGACTGATGTCAGAAATTCCAATGTTACTAAATTCCTCCAATAGGTATAATCCATACTACATGATGGAAATTCCATTGGCATGTAAGGTGCATTTTTAAGCATCTTTATCCTTCAGACAGAAGCAAACAAACATTTATAATGGTAATCAGGAACACATGTACAGTATGTATAATATTCTGTTGTATTAGCATATCCAAACATTTAGTTGGATGCAGAAAACATCAAAAGTCATTTCAATGCATTATCAAGTCACAGCCCTACCCTCAAACGTACTGAAGAAGCAGATTCCTTCTTGTAGGGATGGGTCTCACAACTTGTGCTTTAGAATAATTTCTTAACTATTGAGAGTCAGACTAGAACTTGCACACCTCTCCTTTGCAATACTCCTTTACTCATAGAGCAAACATAAAAACAGGAGGTTTTGCTTCCCGTGTTTCATTAACTCATAAGCGCTGAATAGGACATGACAGAGAAGTCCTGAGCAGTATAAATGCAAATTAAGTACCGTATTTTTCGCCCTATATGACGCATCGGCCCATAAGCCGCTCCTAGGTTTTTGAGGAGGAAAATAAGAAAAAATATTTTTTAAAAGGTCTGCTTTTGGTGGGTTTTGAACTAATGGTGGTCTGTGCATGACACTACTATGGGGGATCTGTGGATGGCACTGTTATGGGGGGTGATCTGTGGATGGCACTGTTATGGAGGGGGATCTGTGGATGGCACTGTTATGAGGGGTGGATCTGTGGATGGCACTGCTACATATGTGTCACCCACAGATCTCCCACCCCATAACAGTGCCATCCACATATCCCCCACGCCATAATAGTGGCATCCACAGTTGCCCTAATATACCTCCCTAAACCTGTGGGAGGGAGGAGTGAGGAAGGGCCGGTGTCATGCAAATGCGGCGGGGCCGGTGCGGTCACTGTACTCCGGCCCCGCCGCTCACTCACTTCCTTAATGCCTAAACCTTTTATAATAATAACTTTAATTGAAGTTCCGATCCCCAGCCCCATCTGTACTACTTACTAAATGTCCTGTAGCAGGAAGAGCAGGGTGGGCGGCCGGCCATAACTCACTGATGTCACGTGCCTGCGCCGCCTACTTTATGAATAAAGTAGGCGGCACAGGCACGTGACATCAGTGAGTTACGGCCGGCCGCCCGCCCTGCTCTGCCTGCTACAGGACATTTAGTAAGTACAGATGGGGCTGGGGATTGGAACTTCAATTAAAGTTATTATTCTAAAAGGATTAGGCATTAAGGAAGTGAGTGAGCGGCGGGGCCGGAGTACAGTGACCGCACCGGCCCCGCCGCATTTTTATGACACCGACCCCTCCTCCCTCCCCCTCCAGCTGATACATCGCAGTCTGCGATGCTGCAGCATCGCATACTGCGATGTAAAATTGCAGCATTTGCCCCATAAGACGCAGGGGCATTTTCCCCCCACTTTTGGGGGGGGGAAGTGCGTCTTATGGGGCAAAAAATACGGTACTTTGGGTGAAATATAACACAATTAGCTAATGAACCTGCTGAATCACGTTTGTCTGCTTGTTCTTCTATGCACTTCCTCCACCTCTTCTCTCCATAGGCTTATATGGGATGATGTAATCTGATCCTTCAATAAGCAGGCAGCCTGTCTTGGATTTATAAAATAATTCAAAGAAAAGGTTAGTTTAAGAAAGAAGGGGGGTGGGGACAATAAAACTAAGTTTTCTCTGATAACTTATATATATTACAAACTTTAGTATATTCATCTGTACTAGTCATTTATGCTAAGTTGTTTAAATCAACAATTATCATTTTAGCTCTCGAATACCAGTCTTATAAATAATTTTTCAGATCTTTAGACAAATTTTATTTAGCAACAAAGAGAACCTGGACAACCACAAGATACTGTTTTTAAATTATTTCATTTTTTAAAGGAATAATATTTTCCAACAAAAAAAAAAGACAAATATAGAACAGTAGAAGAAACTCCTTTTAATGACATTGAACATTATATCTGCTATTGCTGTAAGAGCTGTGGAAGGGCTAATTTTTTGTGGAGTGATAAGTTTTTATTTACCATTTTGGATTTTTGGAATGTGTATGTATTTTTTCGGGAGGTAACATTTAAAAGTTTTTTTTACATTCATTTTTAGATCCCCTAGAGGACTTTAACATGCAGTTGTCTGATCGCTTCTCCCATAGACTACAATGATTTACCATTGCAGTCTATAGGACAATCAGTCCGTGATGAGCTTGATAGGAACATTGTTATGGCATGCCTCTGAGCTGCAATAGCAACCGAATGAATCTCTCAGTCTTGCAATTGACCATGGCATCTGAGAGGTTAAGTTCTTGACTGACTGACTGACTGACATTATGGCTGATCACAGACTCTGCCATTGGGTGTCTGCTCTGTAAAACTCATGAGCGGGCCCCATCTTTAAAGATCCGATAAGTTGAGTGGACTTCATAGCCACTGGGTGCCTGCCGTATTAAACAGCAGACAACCAGAGGCATTGTTCATGATCAACAATAACCCTGATCACAGACTTCTAAACCCTCAGATGCCATGGTCGATTGTGACCACGGCATCTGAGCGGTGAAATTCCTGGAATGCTATGCTCCTGAGTGTCTCTCTCGCACCAGGATTAAGGGAGTCATTTGATTGTTATGGTGGCCTTCCAAGACCAGCCAGAGTAAAGTTCCTTTGGAGCTCTGCCAATGGCAGGGCTCCACAGAGACACAGTGTGAATCTTTTATAGGCTGCAATGTTAAATCATTGCAGTCTATGAAAGAAACAACTAGATGATTTCTTTAGGATTTGACAGACTGAAATTCATATATAGTACTATACACCTTCCAGAAATTTTGTACCAAAGTGTAACATTAAGTAAAAAAATGCAAAACTGTAATGTTTGTGACTGCAATTCTGACCAAAGCACAGCCTTAAACAGTCAACATTTCCTAAATATTTGTATTATATGTTTATATATGTATATTTATAATATATGTTTAAGACTTCATTCACATCTGCAGCACAAGCTAATTTAGGGGCCTTCATAGCAGACTCTGTAAAAAATATGGGACAAAATAGCATAGCATACATTGCTATTTTTTCTGGTAAAATGCCAGAAATGTCAAATGGAAACCCAGTGGACACTGTTATAATCAATGGGGTCAGTCTGTTGTTGTCACAGCCAGACAGCTGAGAAGCTCTGACAGGAGCCTTTCAGATCCTCCTCCTTGAATTTCTTTGTTTTGGTTGAGTTCCTCATCTCGTTAGTCTATCTCAGCTTTCATGCAGTTGGACTGATTGCTGCCCTTTAAGTTCCTCCCCAGAATGCAGTAGTGTGCGGCTTATACAACTTCCTGGAGTGTGTGTGCATGCTGTTCCTAGTTCTCAGTCCACAGTCCCCAGTCGTCTGCAAGATAAGTGCTGTTTATGTATTTATGATTTTCTGTTTTCTGGATCCAGGTGCCCCTGACTCCCTCCGTGTCTGTGTAGGGAGCCGGTGGTCATATCCCCTCACTATTGTAGGGTCTTCACGTGTAAGATAGTCGAGGTACGTGGATATGCGCCCATCCACCTTTGGGGTGGTCGCATAGGCTGAGCAATAAGGGAGAGCGGCAGGTCTCATGCAGGGGTCTCCCTTTTGTTCCTTAGTTGTGGATCCAGTGAGTCATTGTTTATATTGTATTGTCTTGTTTCCTGTACACCATCCGTGACAGTTGTCATTTGTTTTAGTTATGTGTTGGATCCAACACTTCTGTTATGTTTTGTTTGTTTCATACTACCTAAAGTACATCCCTTTTCCCACAGTTTTAGTTAAGTCAATATACTATATTGGCCCCAGAACTTTTGATTCATATTGTGACAATAACTCATGTGTCAGAGATTTATACTGAGGTATATGGTGGCATGCAAAAGTTTGGGCACCCCTGGTCAGAATTACTGTTAGGGCCCATTCAGACAGCCATAGCGCTTTATTGCATATTGCGGATCTGCAAAACACGGATACCGGTCGTGTGCGTTCCGCAATTTGTGAACCACACATGGCCGCACCCGTAATAGAAAACGCCTATTCTTATCTGCAATTGAATGGGTCTGCAATCGTTCCGCGACATTGCAGCATGGATGCGGACTCATTCATACGGCCATCTGAATGAGCCCTTACTGTGAACTGTTAAACAAATTGAAGATGAAATAATCTCCAAAAGGTAAAATGACACATTCCCTTTGTATTTTAAACAAAAACATTTTTTATTTTCATCTTTTACATTTTCAAAATAAAAAAGGAAAAAGGCACAAAGCATGGTTTGTACCTACTAGTAGCACCCCCTTTGGCAAGTATCCCAGCTTGTAAACTCTTTCTGTAGCCAGCCAAGAGTCTTTCAGTTCTTGTTTGAGGGAATTTCATCCATTCTTCCTTGGAATAGTCTTCCAGTCCTGTGAGATTCCTGGGCCATCTTGCATCCTCTGCTCTTTTGAGGTCCACAGATTTTCAATGATGGTCAGATCAGGGGACTGTGAGGGCCATGGTAAAAGTTTCAGCTTGCACCTTTTGAGGTAGCTTATTGTGGATTATTCATTTGCAGAAGCCATCCTCTTTTTAACTTCAGCTTTTTTACGGCTGGTGTTATGTTTGCTTCCAGAATTTGCTGGAATTTATTAAAATCCATTCTTACCTCTCCCTATGAAATGTTCCCCATGCCATAGGCTGCAACACAACCCAAAAGCATGATTGAGCCACGCCCATGCTTAATGCTTGGAGGGTTACCCTTTTTTTCTCCAAACATAGCTTTGTTCATTGTGTTCTACTTTAACCTCATTAGTCCACAGGACTTGTTTCCAAAATGCATCAGGCTAGCAATCCTATGAGCAGCTGTCTCTGAAATTTGTCTTGGTCTTCCAGACCTTCTCTTGACTGCCACTGTTCCTGTTAACTGCCATTTCTTAATTACATTTTGAATTGAGGAAATAGCAACTTTAAACCACTTTGCTTTCTTCTTATAGCCTTTAGTGTTGATCGCAAATATTCTAATACCGAATTTTTATCGCGAATATCTAGAATATAGTGCTATATCTTCGAAATCGTGAATATTCAGAATTTTTTTCCATAAGTACCCATGATCCCTCACTGCTTCTTGCTTGTGGGCCAATGAGAAGGCTGCAATATCTTTGACTTTAGGTGTAGTTTTGATCGCAAATTTTTCGTATCGCGAATTATTATTGCGAATCTTCCGATTGCCGATTTTCACAATCAAGAAAATAATGACTGGAGATCACGAATTCTCGAATATATGACAAGTATTCGCCCAAATATTAGCAAAATATCGCAAATTTGAATATTGCCCCTGCCGCTCATCACTGATAGCCTTCTCCTGTTTTGTGGGCCTCAACCATTTTGAGTGATCAGAATGTTCAGCTGCTTAGAAGAAACCATGGCTACTGTTTTTTTGAGACAAGGTTACAGGAGTCTGGATATTTATAAAGCTTTGAAATTTGAATCACCTGGCCTTTTCTAACAATGATTGTGAACAAGCCTTAACCTTAACAGGCTATTTAAGGTCTGACACTACTGTCAAAGTTATCTAGGTGCTCAAATCTCCTTGGGGTCCCATACTTTTGCAAATTACTCCTTTCCTTTCTTCACTCTAAAATTGTATAAAACCAGAATAATACACTGATATTGCTTAAAGTGTTGAAAAGTCTTTCATCTTTACCTTCATGCCTTTTGAGGATCATTTCATCTTCAACTTGCTTAATTGTTCACAGTAACAGTCATTTTTCCCAGGGGTGCCTAAACTTTTGCATTCCACTGTGCAGTATCATGGGGTAAATTTGAGGGTAACCGGACAACCCAAAATACTGGGTATCATGCAGAGACAAGTATGTGATAAGGAAGGGAATATACAGTTGTTCAGGAATAGATTGTTGTTAAGGATTCCGTTTAAATAAACAATAACTGGCACTTAAAGGGGTTGTCTCACCTCAAACATTTTTGGCATATTGTTATGATTCAATAGAAGCGAAAAGCGAATGGCGCAGTGGCTGCACTTGAGCAGTGCGCTCTCCATTTATTTCAATGAGACTTCTGAAAATAGCCGAGCATGCTTGCTTGACTATTTTCAGAATTCATACAAACTCAAATATATGCTAGTGATAATGGTGTCCAAACAACAACAAAATGTATTACTCAAAACAAAAGGACATCTAAAAACAGTTACTTTAATAGATCAGTAATTAAAAGAAAGAGAGAACCCTAAGAATAATGGGTCACCTCTAAAGCCACATATAGGAGTGCACCATCAGTTGTAGGACAGGCGATACACCTGCCGTGGGTCATCTTCTTGTACAGTATGTATTCAGCAACATCTATAGTTTTTATGTACAAGACCCCTCTGCACACGCCTGACTGAACTACTACCATAAGTATTGTATACAATTTTATTTTTATCTTTTTCATTGATATGCATCAGCCCCCTGAGGAACCCATTTGTTTTGGGGGAAACCTGTTGGGTAATATGTGTTTGTAAGTCCTTTACCATAGGGACACCGAGGGTCATTCAGGTATAGGTTCGGGGATCGAGCAATCCCTCCATCAGGGGTTGTCTCCGGGCAGAGGTTATAATAGGGCTGGGTCAGGGAAAGAGCAAGGATCAATTGTTCTCTCTATGTTTGGACTAATTCGGCCCTCATTGTCTTTTTTCTTTTACCTCTGCCTGTTTTTTCACTTTTTGGGTATTGTCCCTTGCTTTATGACTCATATGGATGATATCAATTTGGTAGCAATATTATGATATTGTACCCTGTCTGACTAAGTCTGCTTATATGTGGCTTTAGAGGTGACCCATTATCCTTAGGGTTCTCTCTTTCTTTTAATTACTGATCTATTAAAGTAACTGTTTTTAGGCGTCCTTTTGTTTTGAGTAATCTATTTTCAGAATTTCCATACAAATGAATGGAGCATGCAGCACATGCGTGGTGTGCTCTCCTTCACTTTGAGGGCTCCATTGTAGAGATACAGATATAGCTGGGGTAACACGCACGCACACCCACACCTCAATATTTCTTAACTCATCGTGTTATCTTGAAACAAAAGCCATTGAAAAGCAATTGCTTAATGCATTTAGTTTAGATAACATGTCTCATAAAGCATGTGTGTTAACCCTGTTACATCCGTAGGTGATGGTCCCAATGTGTGAGGTGACACAACCCCTTTAAAACTGTTGTCCTTAATTCTGATAGGTGGCTGTGGACATGATGCATCAGCCACCAGACATTTTTGAAAGCCATCATGCCTTATTGAGGTGGCAGTGATGAAGAAGAAGAGCTGGCCCAGGATTATGGAGACATCTTAGATATAGGTACAGAAAAAGTACAATAAGGTTAAGATGTTAGTAGGACAAAAGTCTTAGTGAAATTAGTTTACAAAGACTTTTATTTGAGAAATAACATTGCATATCTTGTAAAACATTCTGCTAACTGGATGATCACACATCACATATTGATTATCTACACCAACAATGGAGCGTCACATATCACATATTAATTATCTGGACCTTTACACATAATATATTAAGTATCTAGGCCATCATTGTTAGAAAACCCATTTGAATAAATATACTTCAACAAATTCTCTTTTAGATCACAAGATGCATTATAATAATTAGTTGTGCAAAATCTTATCAATACTAATAATAAGTCTGAACATGTGAAGTGATGGCATAGACATTTCACATGGTACTATTCGTTTGATAGCTTTAAATTGTAGGAAGTGGGTAGTTTTCAGAGAATAATTGTTTTAGAATGATAATATGTGATCTGTGATAAAGTGGAAACACAGTTCATTTAGCCCATTTGGTGGAGTTGGAGTGATCCAGATGTTTGGATTTTTCAAGGGAACTGTCCTGCAAGTAACACATCAGCCAACAGCTGAGGTTTATAGAGGAGAGGATATATTATCCTCCGAAAATACTCTCTTCAATCCTTTTAGAAGAGAAGGGAGGCAATTTGTGTATCATCCCTTCCGGAAAGAGCAAGTTTAAAGGGGTTGTGCAATAAACTACTTTATACTATAAAGTTTATATTCGTAAATAATTTTAGCTCCCGTTCCTCTTTAGTCTTTTTTTATTTTTTTTATTTACCTAATTTGCAATTTTCTCTTATCCCCATGCTCGAATTCTATTTGCCAGTTTGTCATGTGCCTACTGTCCCATTATGCCTTAGTGCAGTAAGATGTATCCTGATATAAGGACAAGTGGCACTAACCGCACCTATTGCTGTAACCAATGATGCTTCTTACGTCTTACATTAAAAGGCTCCAATGCAGGACGTAACCTATAGCAACTGAATATCAAAACACATTTGCTACAGTGTACAGTGGTAGGTTAATAATTTTAGAATTAGGTGGTTTTGATAAATGGTGGTATTTTGGGAAAGTGATATAACAGTGGGCCGGATACATTTATATCAGTAACCCCTTTGAAGGGAATGTGTCATCAGAAAATAACCTATTGTTTAAGTAACAGTTGTTTGGGGTTTTATTTAGTTTGAGAATAAAAAAAATAATAATTCCATGTCTCTAAAGAAAAATGTATATAATCCAGCAATTTTTACTCTGGACACCAGGACTTATAATAGGACGTCACCCGTGATGCTAGGAAAGCAGGTCACGGTCGCAACCTACTATTGGCTGCAACCCCCCCTCCCTTGCCAGACGCGTGACGGAGAGATGCAGTGGCGGCCGTGCAGAGATCCGGAGGGATGCGCGTGCCGGACGTTGTGGGGGGGGGGGTGTTTATACTTTTCAATAACCCCTTTAATGGGCTATCCTCAGAACTGGTGATCAATATTATATTGGTGGAGAGCCTCAACTATCAGCTGCTTTGGGAAACTATACAATGAATGGAGCAGGAAGCTTTGTTCACTGTGGCTGTACCAGTTACTGCAGTTCAGCTCAGATTCAAGTGAATAGGTGCTGACCGGCAGTACACTGATGCTGGAAACTACACAGTCGGCAGAGCTTTCCATCCACTGCATATTTTCCACTGGCTGCTTGAAACAGATGATTAGTGGGGGTGCCAGATGTTGGATACCCACCGATCTGATACTGATGACCTGTCCTAAGGATAAGACATCAGCATCTAAGTACTGGAAAAAAACATTTAATTTGCATAAATATCCACAACTGCTTATTTGCAATTTTCCAAAATGTTGCAGGAATACATGCATATATCTACTGGCCATTTTGTTTTCACCAACTCTTGAAGTTTCAATGAACACCTATCATATGTGGATAAAGACTATTTTCTGTTCTGTGATGTGCTTCAGTGGTTAACCCCTTCCCGACTGCCATACGGCAATATACGTGCTATCTGCAAATGCCCCATGAAGCTAGCACGTATATAAATGTTCTGGCAGCTCTTTAATCCAAGCACCGCAAAATGCTTGGATTAAAGCTTCTGCCCCTGTCTCACGGACAGCATACAGTCCAATAATGCCGGCAAGGGACCAATCAGAGTGGTCCCTTGCCAGCAATCGCTCCGATTGGTTAGTCTGTGTAGACTAACCAATCGGATTGCGGCAGTGTAAAAATTCAAGTTTCAGGCTCTGATCTGCACTCTGCAGATCATAGCCTGAAATCAGGCACTGGCTGCTGTGTGCCCCCAATCAATGTACCCCGATCTGTGCCCCCTGATGTCTTCCTGTGGCCTGTCTGCCACTTGATGTGATGTCTTCCCTGGTGTCCGTACGTTGTGGCTGTGTTTCCTCTGTGCCGGCCCTGCCCCCATTCCTGAGCCGCCGCCATCAGCAGCGAGTGCCATCTGTATGCTGACACTCTGCTGTAACCCCTTAGATGCTGCTGTCAGCAGCATCCAAGGGGTTTATAGAGGGAGGGGGCTCCCTCTCTCAACCATTGTGCTGCAATGGCAGTGGCCAGATTGTTGCCATGGCAACCGGACGCAAAGACATCTAGTGTTGCCATCTATCAGTGTAAAACTGATAGTATTATGCTTTGCAATGCAAGAGCATTGCAAAGTACAGTACAGCCATCAGCCCCACTGGATCTTGAAGATCCAAGTGGGACTTGATAAAAAAAGTGTGAAAATAAAAAAAAGTTTAAAAATGAATAAATAAAAATGTAAATTAGAAATAAAATAAATTGCCTTTTCCTATATCCGCTCATTTATAAGAGATAAAAAAATGAAAAAAATAAATAGGCTACACATATTAGGTATCACCGCATCCGTAACGACCGACTCTATAAATATATCACATGATCCACCCTGTCCGATAAACACCATAAAAAAAACACAACTGTGTAAAAAAAAGCTTTTTTTGTCACCTTACATCACAAAAAGTGCAACACCAAGCGATCAAAAGGCGTATGTACCACAAAATGGTACCAATAAAACCGCAACCTCATCCTGCAAAAAAATCGCTTAAAAAATAAATAAAAATATAGCTCTTAGAACGTGGAGACACTAAAACATGATTTTTTTGTTTCAAATATGCTATTATTGTGTTAAAGTGAAATAAATTTTAAAAAGTATACATATTAGGTATTGCCGCAACCAGCTCTATAAAAATATCACATGACCTAACCCCTCAGCTGAACACCGTAAAAAGAAAAAAAAAACAGTGCCAAAAAAGCAATTTTTGTCACCTTACTTAACAAAAATTGCAGCACCAAGCGATCACAAAGGTGTATGGCCCCCAAAATAGTACCAAGCTAACCGTCACCTCATCCCGCAAAAAATGAGACCTATGACAATTGGTCAAAAAATAAAAAAGCTATGGCTCTCAGACTATGGAGACACTAAAACTTCCATAACGATCTGCTCTATAACGATCTGCTCTATAAAAATAGCACATGACCTAACCCCTCAGGTGAACGCTGTAAAAATAAATAAATAAAAACTGTGGCAAAATTACAAATTTTTTGGTCACCTTGCCCCAAAAAGTGTCAAAAAGAGGCTGGGCACTCGCTATACCTGGAGTAAGTGGCACTTTAATTTTTAGAATGGCCAGATACGATAAAATCATACGTAAACATATACAATGTTTAAAAACTCACAGTAAATGCATATAACCTATAAAAAACTAACAATAAATGTAGAATTGAGGTCTGGCCAGACTTTAAAACAATGTTCTCCAATAAGACCTGATTTTTGCAAGGATCCGTCTAAAATCTGTTCTTACTACAGTGTAGCCTTTGATCTATTAATCGCATAGAATTTCTTATCACATAGAATTTCATGCGTTTCCACAATGGTAACAATGTTCGCAAGAAATGTTCGCATAAAAACTCTGCGGATATCCACAGTCAATGTTCAAATGTTCTTAGAACCGTATCAATCGATTAAATATTAAAATGCAATATTCGAGTCAAACTGGACAATCGACTTCACAACCAACACAATTACTTTAGTTATCCTCTATACGGTGCGTTTACTCACAAGCCAGGTTGATCACGGGCGGATTTCGGTGTATAGACCGCGTAGTCCCACGTGGTAGAGTGCACCAGGCCCCCTGCTCCTGCTTACTCACGTGAGTGTCGAAAGTTTCACCTGAGGTATTTCGACACTCATGTGAGTAAGCAGGAGCCTGGTGCAGCTACCACGTGGGACGACGCGGTCTATACACCGAAATCTGCCCGTGATCGACCTGGCTTGTGAGTAAACGCACCGTATAGAGCAGGGGTGGCCAACCTGCGGCTCCTCACACCTTCACTTGCGGCTCTCAGAGGAGCACGCTCTCCTCTACATATGCGGCTCGCAGAGGGGAGCGGGCCAGGGATGTCGCAGGTTTCGAAATATTAGCAGCACAGGGGAGAAGGAAGAAGAAAGCAGTCCCCCCCTCCCCCTGTGCTGCTGCCACCAATGAGAATGCAGAGGGGAAGAGGAGGGGAGGGGCTGTGGCCACTGCCACCAATGAGAATGCAGAGGGGAAGAGGAGGGCAGGGGTTGTGGCCACTGCGCCACCAATGAAGGGACTAGGATGATTTCCACAGAAAATCACAAAAAAAAGAACTAAAGTGCTTACATGAAGAGGACATCGGGGAACAACAATGCATTTCAGACTCATTGCAAAGGTAAAAGAAGAGCGTTCTGCTCAAAGACAGGAATTTATCAGCGCATCATACTCAAGGGTGCAGTGCAGGATCATGTACTGAAAGATGAGCCATAAAATGATACCACCTAGTGGTGAACATATATTAAAGGCCAGTGACAGGTGCAGGGCCTTACGCCTCGTTCACGTTTCAATGTTTTTACTGATGTCCGCTGTGTCCGTTAGGTAACTCACTAATTTATTCAAATACAGGAGGCGGGTGCTGGCTGCAGAATCATATAGCACGCACCCGACCTCTATGAGAGGTAGCTGAGATCCGCGGCAGCTAACCCCTTAGGTGCTGCACCTGAGGGGTTAACTGCCGGGGATCGCAGTGCCGTCATAGAGGCCAGGTATCGGCTATGTGATTCTGCAGACAGCACCCGCCTCCTGTATCTGTATTAAAGGTTGTCATTGATGGCGCAGTGCACCCCACCCCCTTAATACGTGCAGGCCCGCCCTCTGACCTGACGCTGTGCACGTCAGGTCACTGTGGAGAGGGCGCCAAAGTCTTCAGAGCAGCTGCAGCAGAGGTAGGATAAGCCTGCTCCTACACAGTTTTATTTTATTAAAGTACTGATCATGGGGGTCTTATCTGACATGGGGGTAGTATGAGCTCAGATAAGACCCCCAAATCCTCATCAGACCCACAAAATTAGCCTCCCCAGTGCTCACATAAGACACCAAAAATCAGACAACCCATGCTCACATCTCCCCTATGTCAAATCACCCCCCCACACATGATCTCAAAATTGGGGTAGGGGAGTCATCTGAGCATGGGGCGGTCATCTGTGCATGGGGCGGTCATCTGTGCATGGGGCGTCATCTGTGCATGGGGCGTCATCTGAGCATAAAATGGTCATCTGAGCATAAGGCAGTCATCTGTGCATGGGGCAGTCCTCTGTGCATGGGGCAGTCCTCTGTGCATGGGGCAGTCCTCTGTGCATGGGGTGTCATCTGAGAAATCTTGAAACACATTGTGAAAAACAAAGATTGCCAGAATTCTCACTAAAGCGGTCTACATTACAGGTAGGAAAGGTGGTTTAAAGAGGACCTTTCACCTATTCTTACTCTATGAACTAAGTATACAGCCATGTGGAGCGGCGCCCGGGGATCTCACTGCACTTACTATTATCCCCAGGCGCCGCTCCGTTCTCCTGCTATGCCCTCCGGTATCTCCGTTCCTTAAGTTATGGTAGGCGGAGTCTGCCCTAGCGCTGGCCAATCGCATTGCAGAGCTCACAGCCTGGGAGAAAATAACCTCACAGGCTGTGAGCTCTGCGCTGCGATTGGCCAGCGCTAGGGCAGACTCCGCCTACCATAACTTAGGGACTGGTATCTCCGCCTACTATAACTTAGGGAACGGAGATACCGGAGGGCATAGCGGCAGAACGGAGCGGCGCACGGGGATAATAGTAAGTGCAGTGAGATCCCCGGGCGCCGCTCCACATGGCTGTATACTTAGTTCATAGGGTAAGAATAGGTGAAAGGTCCTCTTTAAATGCACTTTTAAATGTTTGATAACTCAATTGCAGTAATACTGTCGTGTGCACGCATATTTGTGTAAACGGATAGCTTGTGGCTCCTGGCAGTCATACAATTTTTCTTTCTGCCTCTTTGTGTCTGTAAGGTTGGCCATCCCTGGTTTAGAGGATAACTAAAGAAATTGTGTTGGTTGTGAAGTCGATTGTCCAGTTTGACTCGAATATTGCATTTTAATATTTAATCGATTGATACGGTTCTAAGAACATTTGAACATTGACGGTGGATATCCGCAGAGTTTTTATGCGAACATTGTTACCATTGTGGAAACGCATGAAATTCTATGTGATAAGAAATTCTATGAGATTATTAGATCGAAGGCTACACTGCAGTAAGAACAGATTTTAGACGGATCCTTCCAAAAATCAGGATCTTATTGGAGAACATTGTTTTAAAGTCTGGCCAGACCTCAATTCTTTTATATAGGTTTTTTGCATTTATTGTGAGTTTTTTATAGGTTATATGCATTTACTGTGAGTTTTTAAACATTGTATATGTTTACATATGTTTTTATCATATCTGACCATTCTAAAAATTAAAGTGCCACTTACTCCAGGTATAGCGAGTGCCCAGCCTCTTTTTGACATTTAGCTTTTTTATAGATTGGGTGAATCTGTTGGCTAAGAGAACCCATCCAGGAAACCTGACGCAGTAGTGATACCTGTACAGTATTTGCCCCATAAAGTGGAATAATCAATAATCAAAAAACCATATGTACCCAAAAATGGTACCAATAAAAACATCAACTCTTTTTGCAAAAAACGAGCCCCTGCACAATACAATCGTCAGAAAAATAAAAAAAATAAGGTGTTCATAAAATGAAGACATAAAAACATAATTTTTTTTTCAAAAATGCTTTATTAGGTAAAACTGAAACAAACAAACAAACAAAGAAAGTAGAGATATTTGAAATAATTGCGTCCGTACAATCTGCTCTATAAAAATAGCACATGATCTACCCTGTCAGATGAATGTTGTAAAAAATAAAAAATAAAAACGGTGCCAAAACAGCCATTTTTTGGTTACCTCGCCTCACAAAAAATTTAACATAGAGCAATTAAAAATCAAATGTACCCCAAAATAGTACCAATAAAACTGCCACCTTATCCACTAGTTTCCAAAATGGGGTCACTTTTTTGGTGTTTCTACTGTAGGGGGCTTCAAATGGGACATGGCATCTAAAAACCAGTCCAGCAAAATCTGCCTTCCAAAAACCATACGGCGCTGCTTTTCTTCTGCACCCTGCCGTGTGCCCTTACATCAGTTTACGTCCACATGTGGGGTGTTTCTGTAAACCAAAGAATCAGGGTAATAAATATTGAGTTTTGTTTGGCTGCTAACCCTCAATGTGTTAAAGAAAAAATTTATTAAAATGGAAAATGTGACAAAAAAGTGAAATTTTGACATTTCATCTCCATTTTCCTTTCATTCTTGTGAAACACCTAAAGAGTTAACAAAGTTTGTAAAATTAGTTTTGAGTAACTTGAGGGGTGTAGTTTCTGAAATGGGGTCATTTATGGGGTGTTTCCACTATGTAAGCCCCACAAACTGACTTCAGACCTGAACTGGTACTTAAAAAGTGGGTTTTGGATTTTTTTTTTTAAATTCTAATAATTCCTTCTAAACTTCTAAGCCTTCTAACATCCTAAAAAAAAAAAATGTTATTTACTAAATAATGCCAACATAAAGTAGACATATGGGGAATGTTAAGTAATAAATATTTTATGAGGTATCACTTTCGGTTTTAAAAGCTAAGAAATTGAAATTTTGAAAATGTGGGATTTTTTCGTAAATAAAGGTGAAATATATTGACTCAAATTTATGACTATCATGAAGTACAATGTGGCACGAGAAAACAATCTCAGAATAGTTTGGATAAGTAAAAGTGTTCCAAAGTTATTACCACACAAAGTGACATATGTCAGATTTGCTAAATTAGACGTGGTCAAGGGGGTATCAATGACCCTTGGTCATGAAAGGGTTAAACTTGTCAGAGTTATTGTTTTCTCTTTGTTCTCTTAGAAAAAGTTGGCTAGGTGTTGGCATGGCTGCACATAAATGTTCTTATACTTCTGGAGTATATTGTTATTGTTAGATGTCCAGGCACCTAGCAAGAATGTTTACAATGCAGCTGCATGAAGCTGGGGTGGGTCAAGATTTCTGCTTAATTTTACAGGTTCTTATAAGGCCACTTAGTTATCGTGACTCAGTTAAAGTGAATAATTTGTATCTAATTTCTACAGATAATTTACAGATTAGTTTTTTACCTGCTCACGAAATGTAACAAACTACCAGTATTTACAGTCTAGAGTCAGTTTATGTCCATACAATCAAGCGCTAACATATTATTATATTTTAATTCTAAAGTTAGCATAACTAATTATTTCTAACTGTAGGAGTTAGGAATAGACAAGCGATGCTTTCAGCCAAAAATTTGCTTGTGTTGCTTCTTTTCCCCTACAACTCTTTTTCTATACAGTACCCATTTAGCATGTGCACAACTTCCGCTCTATATTTACATGGTCCTCCTCCTTCCAGCAGTTATTCTGCTGTGTGTATCTTCTGGGGTAATTTGGTTATGGTATTAAATTAAACTAAATGGCATGTGCTGGTCCCAAAAATCACAAGTCAGAATTCTTTCAGTTATTGTAAATCTTTTTTCCACCACTGGTAAAAGATAACAGCCCAGATTTACTAATCGTATAGATGACATAAGCTTAGACAGGCAGTCTGCACCAGATTCATCACAGAGGCTGGGTGATAAATGCGGTGTAGGGATAGACACGTTTGTCTAGCTCTATCTCAAATATTGGTTGACTTTCTTAAATACAGAGTTTTACATCAGAATTTTGGTTCAATTTTGGCATAAAATTTAATATTTTTGTCAAGATGGAAAAAGTATAAAAATCCTAGTTGCACCAATTTGCATCCTTTTTTAGACAGATTTTAAGCACAGGCACATTAGTAAACATGGGCCAAGGTTTGTATAAGTCACTGTAATGGTGTGATTTTACCACAACTTGTAGGTGACCAAGTTATGCTTTGAAGTCCTTAAAGGGGTAGTCCCATCTTAGACAATGGGGGCATATCGCTAGGATATGCCCCCATTGTCTGATAGGTGCGGGTCCCAGCGCGCGGCTATTTTCGGCAGCCCCATAGAAATAAATGGAGGGCTGCTGCGCATGCGCAGTGCGCTCTCCTTCACTTTCGGGCCTCCGTTCTCGATATAGGTGCAGGTCCCAGCGGTGGGACCCGCACCTATAAAACTATGGGGGCATATCCTAGCGATATGCCCTCATTGTCTGAGATGAGAAAACCCCTTTAATGATAATTAAAGGCAAGCTTTACAAGGATCATACTAGCTGGCAACATTCATCAACTAACAACTGGATCAGTGAAAAGAGTTAGTTTGGACCCTTACAATGACAAGATGGCGGGACCTGGTCTAACTAAAGTGTTGGGTAACTTACAACCTTGAATAAAGTCCAGAGCTGTAGTCACAACTCTGGTGGCTATAGAACAAAAAATCTGGTGGCTTAAATCGATTTTCCATGACCCAAAATGTTTGACTAAAGACCAGGAATGTTCTAAAATAAAAAAATATCTAAAACGTCTTACTCACCTGCTCCATC
Source organism: Bufo bufo (assembly GCF_905171765.1). Taxonomy (NCBI): domain Eukaryota; kingdom Metazoa; phylum Chordata; class Amphibia; order Anura; family Bufonidae; genus Bufo; species Bufo bufo. The sequence continues at coordinate 184,331,382 of NC_053391.1, read as the reverse complement.
CCCCGGAGTTACATTACTGCCACTCTGATGCTCAAGGAGTCATTGCAGCAGCCCCAGTCTTGAGGCAGTGATATACCTGACTGACTCATGTGACCACTGAAACAAGTGATTTGCTGCAGTGATTGCAAGGAATAGTCGCTAATAGCATTTCTGCAGTGCCAGAAACAATGGTTGAGGGTGGGGCTTGAAAGGCAGAGGATTGAGTATGTAAATAATGCTTATTGTTGTCTTTAAAACATTGCCTGCCTTAAGCAAATTTTTGGGGGGTTTCAGAAACCCCTTTGGAGGGGTTGTGCAAGAGTGGGGGGAAGGGAGCTCCTGGCGTTGGCTCCCCACTCCTTCTCCTCCAGGCCTAAGATGCACCACTGGGCTCCCTTGATGTTAACATCCAGATTTACATTGCTGCAGCCAATCACTGGCTGTGGTGGTGACTGGCTCCCCTTACATCATGATAAATGGTCACATGACACAAGAGGATCCCGTCTCCTCCATGGCCAGTGATTGGCTGCGGTGATGTAAAACTGGATGTTTACATCAAGTAAGCACAGTGGATGGGGGAGAAAAAGGAATTGGATCCAGCATCGGGAAGCAACCCTTTAATGTCCCCACATAAATCACTGTGGTGATTTAAATTCTGGTAACTGTCACCCATACATCAGGTACCCTTCAGTAATCTGGTATAGGATAGGATTTCTATTAAATAGTAGAAGCTGGGCTAAGCTGGCACAGGATGTGTTAACAGGCTTGTAGGCTGTTTCCAAATGCAACCAGCAGAATTAGCGGGTTATAAGACTGGATGTAAGAAGTTGTACAACCAAAATTCCTAAAAAGTTGAGATGCTGTGTAAAATGTAAACAGAAAAACAGAATGCGATGATTTTCAAATCTCATAGACCAAAACAACATCTCTTTCAGAGAAGGTCCTGCATAGTCCAACAAGACAATGCTAAACCACATACTGCATCCATCATAACAGCATGGCTTCACAGAAGAGCCTAGGTACTAAACTGCCCTATCTGCAGTCCAGACCTTTCACCAGAAAACATTTGGTGCATAGTGAAACAAAAAATCCTGTGAAGACGACAAAGGACTATTTAGCTGCTAGAATCCTAATGGGATAATGTTCCTGTCCCAAAACTCCAGCAAATGGTCTCCTCACTTCCAAGATATTTACAGAAGAGGGGATGTTATACAATGGTAGACATGGCCCTGTCCAAACTTTTTTGAGATGTGTTGCTGCAAGTTTTACGTGAGTACATTTTTTTTCATAAAATGGTAATATGGCTCATTTTCAACATCTGATATGTTCTAAGTAGAGTTGAGCGAACACCTGGATGTTCGGGTTCGAGAAGTTCGGCCGAACTTCCCGGAAATGTTCGGGTTCGGGATCCGAACCCGATCCGAACTTCGTCCCGAACCCGAACCCCATTGAAGTCAATGGGGACCCGAACTTTTGGGGAAGCTGGGCTAAGCTGGCACAGGATGTGTTAACAGGCTTGTAGGCTGTTTCCAAATGCAACCAGCAGAATTAGCGGGTTATAAGACTGGATGTAAGAAGTTGTACAACCAAAATTCCTAAAAAGTTGAGATGCTGTGTAAAATGTAAACAGAAAAACAGAATGCGATGATTTTCAAATCTCATAGACCAAAACAACATCTCTTTCAGAGAAGGTCCTGCATAGTCCAACAAGACAATGCTAAACCACATACTGCATCCATCATAACAGCATGGCTTCACAGAAGAGCCTAGGTACTAAACTGCCCTATCTGCAGTCCAGACCTTTCACCAGAAAACATTTGGTGCATAGTGAAACAAAAAATCCTGTGAAGACGACAAAGGACTATTTAGCTGCTAGAATCATAATGGGATAATGTTCCTGTCCCAAAACTCCAGCAATTGGTCTCCTCACTTCCAAGATATTTACAGAAGAGGGGATGTTATACAATGGTAGACATGGCCCTGTCCAAACTTTTTTGAGATGTGTTGCTGCAAGTTTTACGCGAGTACATTTTTTTTCATAAAATGGTAATATGGCTCATTTTCAACATCTGATATGTTCTAAGTAGAGTTGAGCGAACACCTGGATGTTCGGGTTCGAGAAGTTCGGCCGAACTTCCCGGAAATGTTCGGGTTCGGGATCCGAACCCGATCCGAACTTCGTCCCGAACCCGAACCCCATTGAAGTCAATGGGGACCCGAACTTTTGGGCACTAAAAAGGCTGTAAAACAGCCCAGGAAAGAGCTAGAGGGCTGCAAAAGGCAGCAACATGTAGGTAAATCCCCTGCAAACAAATGTGGATAGGGAAATGAATTAAAATTAAAATTAAAAAAATAAATATGAACCAATATCAGTTGGACATAGGTCCCATAGCAGAGAATCTGGCTTCACATCAGCAGAGAATCAGTCTCTTCATGCCATAGCAAAGAATCTGGCTTCATGTCAGCAGAGAATCAGTCTCTTCATGCCATAGCAGAGAATCTGGCTTCATGTCAGCGCAGAATCAGTCTTCATGTCATAGCAGAGAATCAGGCTTCACGTCACCCACCACTGGAACAGGCCACTGTCACACATTTAGGCCCTGGCACCCAGACAGAGGAGAGCGGTCCCGTAACAGAGAATCTGGCCTTATGTCAGCGCAGAATCTGTCTTCATGTCATAGCAGAGAATCAGGCTTCACGTCACCCACCACTGGAACAGGCCACTGTCACACATTTAGGCCCCGGCACCCAGACAGAGGAGAGCGGTCCCGTAACAGAGAATCTGGCCTTATGTCAGCGCAGAATCTGTCTTCATGTCATAGCAGAGAATCAGGCATTACGTCACCCACCACTGGAACAGGCCACTGTCACACATTTAGGCCCAGGCACCCAGGCAGAGGAGAGAGGTCCCGTAACAGAGAATCTGGCCTTATGTCAGCGCAGAATCTGTCTTCATGTCATAGCAGAGAATCAGGCATCACGTCACCCACCACTGGAACAGGCCACTGTCACACATTTAGGCCCAGGCAGAGGAGAGAGGTCCCGTAACAGAGAATCTGGCCTTATGTCTGCGCAGAATCTGTCTTCATGTCATAGCAGAGAATCAGGCTTCACGTCACCCACCACTGGAACAGGCCACTGTCACACATTTAGGCCCCGGCACTCAGACAGAGGAGAGCGGTCCCGTAACAGAGAATCTGGCCTTAAGTCAGCGCAGAATCTGTATTCATGTCATAGCAGAGAATCAGGCTTCACGTCACCCACCACTGGAACAGGCCACTGTCACACATTTAGGCCCAGGCACCCAGGCAGAGGAGAGAGGTCCCGTAACAGAGAATCTGGCCTTATGTCAGCGCAGAATCTGTCTTCATGTCATAGCAGAGAATCAGGCTTCACGTCACCCACCACTGGAACAGGCCACTGTCACACATTTAGGCCCAGGCACCCAGGCAGAGGAGAGAGGTCCCGTAACAGAGAATCTGGCCTGATGTCAGCGCAGAATCTGTATTCATGTCATAGCAGAAAATCAGGCTTCACGTCACCCACCACTGGAACAGGCCACTGTCACACATTTAGGCCCAGGCACCCAGGCAGAGGAGAGAGGTCCCGTAACAGAGAATCTGGCCTTATGTCAGCGCAGAATCTGTCTTCATGGCATAGCAGAGAATCAGGCTTCACGTCACCCACCACTGGAACAGGCCACTGTCACACATTTAGGCCCCGGCACCCAGACAGAAGAGAGCGGTCCCGTAACAGAGAATCTGGCCTTATGTCAGCGCAGAATCTGTATTCATGTCATAGCAGAGAATCAGGCTTCACGTCACCCACCACTGGAACAGGCCACTGTCACACATTTAGGCCCAGGCACCCAGGCAGAGGAGAGAGGTCCCGTAACAGAGAATCTGGCCTTATGTCAGCGCAGAATCTGTCTTCATGTCATAGCAGAGAATCAGGCTTCACGTCACCCACCACTGGAACAGGCCACTGTCACACATTTAGGCCCAGGCACCCAGGCAGAGGAGAGAGGTCCCGTAACAGAGAATCTGGCCTGATGTCAGCGCAGAATCTGTATTCATGTCATAGCAGAAAATCAGGCTTCACGTCACCCACCACTGGAACAGGCCACTGTCACACATTTAGGCCCAGGCACCCAGGCAGAGGAGAGAGGTCCCGTAACAGAGAATCTGGCCTTATGTCAGCGCAGAATCTGTCTTCATGTCATTGCAGAGAATCAGGCTTCACGTCACCCACCACTGGAACAGGCCACTGTCACACATTTAGGCCCAGGCACCCAGGCAGAGGAGAGAGGTCCCGTAACAGAGAATCTGGCCTTATGTCAGCGCAGAATCTGTATTCATGTCATAGCAGAAAATCAGGCTTCACGTCACCCACCACTGGAACAGGCCACTGTCACACATTTAGGCCCAGGCACCCAGGCAGAGGAGAGAGGTCCCGTAACAGAGAATCTGGCCTTATGTTAGCGCAGAATCTGTCTTCATGTCATAGCAGAGAATCAGGCTTCACGTCACCCACCACTGGAACAGGCCACTGTCACACATTTAGGCCCCGGCACCCAGACAGAGGAGAGCGGTCCCGTAACAGAGAATCTGGCCTTATGTCAGCGCAGAATCTGTATTCATGTCATAGCAGAGAATCAGGCTTCACGTCACCCACCACTGGAACAGGCCACTGTCACACATTTAGGCCCAGGCACCCAGGCAGAGGAGAGAGGTCCCGTAACAGAGAATCTGGCCTTATGTCAGCGCAGAATCTGTCTTCATGTCATAGCAGAGAATCAGGCTTCACGTCACCCACCACTAGAACAGGCCACTGTCACACATTTAGGCCCAGGCACCCAGGCAGAGGAGAGAGGTCCCGTAACAGAGAATCTAGCTTTATGTCAGCGCAGAATCTGTCTTCATGTCATAGCAGAGAATCAGGCTTCACGTCACCCACCACTGGAACAGGCCACTGTCACACATTTAGGCCCAGGCACCCAGGCAGAGGAGAGAGGTCCCGTAACAGAGAATCTGGCCTTATGTCAGCGCAGAATCTGTCTTCATGTCATAGCAGAGAATCAGGCTTCACGTCACCCACCACTGGAACAGGCCACTGTCACACATTTAGGCCCAGGCACCCAGGCAGAGGAGAGAGGTCCCGTAACTGAGAATCTGGCCTTATGTCAGCGCAGAATCTGTATTCATGTCATAGCAGAGAATCAGGCTTCACGTCACCCACCACTGGAACAGGCCACTGTCACACATTTAGGCCCAGGCACCCAGGCAGAGGAGAGAGGTCCCGTAACAGAGAATCTGGCCTTATGTTAGCGCAGAATCTGTCTTCATGTCATAGCAGAGAATCAGGCTTCACGTCACCCACCACTGGAACAGGCCACTGTCACACATTTAGGCCCAGGCACCCAGGCAGAGGAGAGAGGTCCCGTAACAGAGAATCTGGCCTTATGTCAGCGCAGAATCTGTCTTCATGTCATAGCAGAGAATCAGGCTTCACGTCACCCACCACTGGAACAGGCCACTGTCACACATTTAGGCCCAGGCACCCAGGCAGAGGAGAGAGGTCCCGTAACAGAGAATCTGGCCTTATGTCAGCGCAGAATCTGTCTTCATGTCATAGCAGAGAATCAGGCTTCACGTCACCCACCACTGGAACAGGCTACTGTCACACATTTAGGCCCAGGCACCCAGGCAGAGGAGAGAGGTCCCGTAACAGAGAATCTGGCCTGATGTCAGCGCAGAATCTGTATTCATGTCATAGCAGAGAATCAGGCTTCACGTCACCCACCACTGGAACAGGCCACTGTCACACATTTAGGCCCAGGCACCCAGGCAGAGGAGAGAGGTCCCGTAACAGAGAATCTGGCCTTATGTCAGCGCAGAATCTGTCTTCATGTCATAGCAGAGAATCAGGCTTCACGTCACCCACAACTAGAACAGGCCACTGTCACACATTTAGGCCCAGGCACCCAGGCAGAGGAGAGAGGTCCCGTAACAGAGAATCTGGCCTTATGTCAGCGCAGAATCTGTCTTCATGTCATAGCAGAGAATCAGGCTTCACGTCACCCACCACTGGAACAGGCCACTGTCACACATTTAGGCCCAGGCACCAAGTCAGTGGTGTAGTACAGTCGATATGAACCACATGAAGTTTCACCAAATATCCAGTCTGCAGGTTTGCAATAGGGTCATACCAATATACAGGAGCTGCTGCAATGATCACTTGTTAAATATGGTTCCATATATTCATAAGCTGTTAGCAGAGAGTCAGGACATGCTAAATAAACCTCTTCAAATGTGCTATTAGATAACTGAGGAAAGTTTTAACAGACAGAGTCTTTACAGTGGACTCTTCCAGAAAGCCCCCTGTGTATTCTGCTACTTGGTTTGGTCTCCTCAGTGCAGACATTTACTGTGAAGGAGGTAGGATCTCTGTCTAAGTTCTCTAAAGCTAAAGTTCATTTATCTATTGTAAAAAGTTATAATATATACCCATAATAGTTCTTTAGAATGTAAAGAGGTGACTGTATGTTTTTTAGCAGCCTTTAAACCCTGCACCACATGCTAGGCTGAGTAGATGATGTACAGTTAAAGAGACATGTGTTCTTCCTAAAATGGCTGCAAGACATGCTGTATTCCAGGTCACCCTGCTGCAATATCTTTGTAAATGATTTTCTCTTGTTCATTTTTCTGTATGCTTTGTTATATTCTGTAACATGTATGTGGGAATGTAATATAATGACTGCCTGTTATGATATAGGTGGGCTGGTGACCTGGCTGTATACCACATAGTGGCAGTGTTTCCCTGTTGTATTACAGGCTCCAGCCAAGTGCACTACACCTCAATAAAGCTTTAAACCACAGAAGACCTGAGTGTCGTCCCTTAGAGTCCACTTAGAGTTTATGCCTGGAGGAGCTGGTGACCGAGTGAGTGTGAAAGCTGGAGGTGTCGCAGATGGTGCAAGGAAAAGAGGGTTACATTTGGTGCCGTGACTCGGATGTCATCATTCTGCTCAAAGTGACCAGTGAAGATACCTAAAGTCACCAGTGTGCGAGTTCTGAGGTGATTGTGCCACGGCGGAGCTGCTAGGCGGCAGATTGACCTTATTAGCGGTTTATATCCTCTCAGGAATAGGAGATGAGTGGACGAGCCAGAGCCCGCGGAAGAGCACGTGCCAGGGGGCAGCCCAGCCAAGGACAGCCTGGACAGGAGCAAGAGGCCCAAGAACCTAGACGCATTGAAAGACCCCAGCAGCCACCAGCTGAGCCTTTGCTTGTGGGAAGAGGGCGCCAGAGAGGCCCGCCAGTAGTGGAGAGACCTCCGACTGATGTTCTGCAGCTTTCAGCTGGATTTCAGGACATATCCCTCGGAGAACGGGGTGGCCGCAGGCGTGACTTCCATGACCTTGGAGTGAACACCCGGCAGACCATTGAATAGAAATGTGAGACCTGTTTTTTTTTTGCACTGTGTGACAGGTTAAGGTTTAATCACAGAATCAGACTTCTATCTGCACGGTAGCGTGTGTCTTAGGTTTTTCTGAATGACACTATCAGTACCTTCAATGTAAGATATCCTTTTTGGGATAGATTTCAAGTAGGCCTCAAATACCAGAAACTAGTTATTTTGAGAATGGCAAATTTGGGAATGCTTTTTCAACCCAGAACAAAAAGTCTGCTTTGACGGTCACTACAAATAACTTGACCAGCTAAAACTGTGCAGATTTGGTTGAATAGAGATGTGAGACCTGTTTTTTTTTGCGCTGTGTGACAGTTATAGGTTTAATCACAGAATGGCACTTCTATCAGCACGCTAGCGTGTGTCTTAGGTTTTTCTGAATGACACTATCAATAACTTCAATGTAAGATTTTCTTTTTGGGATAGATTTCAAGTAGGCCTGAAATACCACAAACTAGTTATTTTCAGAATGGCAAATTTGGGCAAGCTTTTTCAACCCAGAACAAAAAGTCTGCTTTTACGGTCACTACAAATAACTTGACCAGCTAAAACTGTGCAGATTTGGCTGAATAGAGATGTGAGACCTGTTTTTTTTTGCGCTGTGTGACAGTTATAGGTTTAATCACAGAATGACACTTCTATCAGCACGCTAGCGTGTGTCTTAGGTTTTTCTGAATGACACTATCAATAACTTCAATGTAAGATTTTCTTTTTGGGATAGATTTCAAGTAGGCCTCAAATACCACAAACTAGTTATTTTCAGAATGGCAAATTTTGGAATGCTTTTTCAACCCAGAACAAAAAGTCTGCTTTGACGGTCACTACAAATAACTTGACCAGCTAAAACTGTGCAGATTTGGTTGAATAGAGATGTGAGACCTGTTTTTTTTTGCGCTGTGTGACAGTTATAGGTTTAATCACAGAATGACACTTCTATCAGCACGCTAGCGTGTGTCTTAGGTTTTTCTGAATGACACTATCAATAACTTCAATGTAAGATTTTCTTTTTGGGATAGATTTCAAGTAGGCCTCAAATACCACAAACTAGTTATTTTCAGAATGGCAAATTTGGGAATGCTTTTTCCACCCAGAACAAAAAGTCTGCTTTGACGGTCACTACAAATAACTTGACCAGCTAAAACTGTGCAGATTTGGTTGAATAGAGATGTGAGACCTGTTTTTTTTTGCGCTGTGTGACAGTTATAGGTTTAATCACAGAATGACACTTCTATCAGCACGCTAGCGTGTGTCTTAGGTTTTTCTGACTGACACTATCAATAACTTCAATGTAAGATTTTCTTTTTGGGATAGATTTCAAGTAGGCCTGAAATACCACAAACTAGTTATTTTCAGAATGGCAAATTTGGGAATGCTTTTTCAACCCAGAACAAAAAGTCTGCTTTGACGGTCACTACAAATAACTTGACCAGCTAAAACTGTGCAGATTTGGTTGAATAGAAATGTCAGGTCTATTTTTTAGGCGCTGGGTGACAGGCTCAACTTGCCCCTGATGTAATAAATGGCCAAAAAATAACCACACTGTTGATGGTTAAATGCACTTGGGTGACACAGGCTCAGCCTGCAGCTGATGTAGTATATGGCCAAAAAATAATCAGACTGTTGATGGTTAAATGCACTTGGGTGAAACAGGCTCAGCCTGCAGCTGATGTAGTATATGGCCAAAAAATAACCAGACTGTTGATGGTTAAATGCACTTCGGTGACACAGGCTCAGCCTGCAGCTGATGTAGGATATAGCACAAAATAACCACACTATCGATGGTTAAATACACTTGGTGATAGCTCGTGCTGGCGCACCACAAGTCACAAAATGGCCGCCGATCACCCCAGAAAAAAAGTGATCTAAAAACGCTCTGGGCAGCCTCAAAAAAGTGAGCAAGTCAATAATAGCACTTCAATGATCCACAGCTGCAGATCGATCACAGAATGAAGTTTTTTGGAGGAGTTAATCTGCCTAATCTCGCCCTAACGTCGCAGCTGCAACCTCTCCCTATGCTTGAATCAGCAGAGTGACGTGCAGCGCTACGTGACCCAAGCTTATATAGAGGCTGGGTCACATGCTGCACTGGCCAATCATAGCCATGCCAATAGTAGTCAAGGCTGTGATGGCCTCTTGGGGCAAGTAGTATGACGCTTGTTGATTGGCTGCTTTGCAGCCTTTCAAAAAGCGCCAAGAAAGCGCCGAACACCGAACCCGAACCCGGACTTTTACGAAAATGTTCGGGTTCGGGTCCGTGTCACGGACACCCCAAAATTCGGTACGAACCCGAACTATACAGTTCGGGTTCGCTCATCCCTAGTTCTAAGATCTTTTTGTGAATACAACATGAGTCTGTGAGATTTGCAAATCATTGCATTCTGTATTTATTTACAGCGTACCAACTTTTTGGGGAATTGGGGTTGTAATATATTTACCAAGTCACTCAACTAGTTATGTTGATTGTAGCTACATATAAACTGAAAAGCCTTTAGGCAAAGAGATTAATTGTATAGGATTCACATAGTATTAAAATCTGTTCAAAACAGATATGCTTGGTTTGTTTTAATAGTTACATTGATATTTGCAACTAACATCTGCTCACCAAATGCATGCATTCAAATTTAATTTCACAATGTATATGACACACCACAAATTGATCAAATTGAAGTTAATACATAACTGTACCCAGATGTGGAATCTCTTGGCATTATTCCCCAACATGGATCTGATAATATTGAGTACAGTATACAAGGTAAACCTTTGGTAGTTTCTACAACAGATAACTTAGATTTGGCACTTAGGGGCAGACTTACTAAGACCAGTGTTTCCTATGCCAGTCTGTACCGTATGCTGGAGGGAGATTCGACAAAAGTGCTAAGAAGCTCAGACCTCTTAATAAATATTGGTGTAACTTTTGACTTACTGTTCCCCATAAATTGAAATCTATGTCAGCTCAGAGCTGGTATATTTAAGCTATACGCCAGTTGCTGGCATAAATCCTAGCAAATCTGGAGGGCCATGGGAAGCCCTGCCCCTCCTCAGTGGTGGGAAGCTCAAAATTATTCCACAAATAGGTGTGCAGTGCACCATAATCTGTGCCTGTTTAATGCCGCTATTGATCTCCCGATGAACACCTGTGGATAGATCTTAAAATTGCTGTTGGGAGAAGGCACTCTTCAAATATGAGAGACCTGGAGCAGGTCGAAAATTCCAGTTCAGAGGTGTAAGAAGCTTGTTGATGGTTATAGGAAGCGATTGATTTCAGTTATTTCTTCAAAAGGGTGTGCAACTAAATATTAAGTTGAGGGTGCCAGTTAATTTGTCCAGCCCGTTTTTGGAGTTTTGCATGAAAATTCAGTAATATATTTAAAAGGAAATAAACATGTGTATAACAAAACATGTGTAATTGCAATAATTTTCTGGGAGAAATACCACATTTTCTGGAAAAAATTTCAGGGGTGTCAACACTCACAACCATGACTGTATGCTCATAGTGTCCTTCTATATATTATAGATCAGATTTGCATTCAATATATAATATAGATATAATATGATATAACAATATAGTTGTTAGAACTTGATGCCATGGCTCAGGACAAAGTTGTAGGGGGTACTGTATTGGGTTATAAAAAATTAGTCCAATTTCTTTTCCCAGAAACAGTGCTACCTCTGTATATAGGCTAGTCCAGTATGGATTCTTGGCTTAGGGTTTGCTTTATAATCTTGTTTGAGGTATCGACCAAACTATCATACTAGGGTGTTTTTAGTTGTTCGATAAGTGCACCTTGTACCTCTTGATGTGGACACATCATCAGGGTTGTATACAAAGGGCACTTCTGTGTTTGTTTTGTCTGTCTGTCTATGTAGGAGTCCACCTTGAGGCCAATATCCACCAGCTGACACTAACCAAGGGTATAGTAGGAGGTGGTAGCCAAGGCTCGAGGACAGGGAGTCCCCACCATTAGGGGCCGTCCCTGGCCAGAGGGATAGCTTAGGGTGTAAGTTTAGGGAGAGATTCCCCACCCAACACTAACTTACCCAGATTTCTGGTGGTTCTACCTATAATAGTTGTGTTTTGTACGTCATTTCTGGACTTAGTTATTATTCACTGACTGACCCATTATATAAATGTTCTATCCATATTAGCTGGACTGTATTTTAGATGGAATATTGGACACAAACATAAGACAGGATTGGAACTTTTTCTAAGGGAAAAAAAAACCCTTCATTCTAATACTGCACAACTCTTTAATTTATATTTTCACTCTATTATGCCCAAGCAGTTTGCAGCCTGATATCATGGTGTTGCATTGGCCCACATCGGATTGCAGATTAAATTAGGCTTGCAGCCTCTGTGCTGAACAGCAGAGCAGGGAGCCAATGGTTCACAAAGTCAGGATTTGGCCAGGATCTGGTCCATGATCCAGCTGTGATTTTAGCAACCTGACTAAAAACTATGGCCAAGATAGCTTCTAATCTCCTGGAAGTAAACAATGGAATGATTCCCATTCAATGACAGCATGCCAAGATAAGGAAACCTTGAGCACGTTATACAAAATGTATATTAGGAAATTACATAACTTGCACTATACATTGATGAAATGATTTGCTATCTATATGCAAAGAGACATAACTAACATCAGCATGTGTGTGCACTATTTTGAAACTTGAGCCATATCAACTTAGTACATTTGGACACTTAACAGATAAAATGTAAAATTGTTATGTTTCATTTTTTGATAATTACGTTTAATCAATCTGTAATGCAGATGTTTCTGATTGTCTTAATGTTTTCATTGGCAAAAGCACAAATATTAATCCATGCCTAACATAATGGAAAAATCCAGCATTGAGATTGATCTGTATTTTTAAAGCACCATATTTTTGTTTTTGTTTTCAATGTGAATTTTTATTCACAGATTACTGGTGCGTTGCTGGGCATGAAGTTTTTTGCCTTCCTTGATAATATTAATGCGACAAGATGGGAGTGAAGTTTTCTATTCAAAAGCCGCAACCTTTTTTTTATCTCCGCTCTTTTGGTTTGATTTGATCTTTATTTGATGCCCTGCTGCAGTGGCAATACTGGATTTCGCGAGATACTTCAATGACAATCAATTCAATCTGTGCTTTATGATTACACACAATAAGTCTTACCTTACCTAACTTACATAGCAATACAGGGAAATCGTCACAAAAACTTTCAGAAAAGACACTGCAGGTGTAATTGCACTATATAAGGCCTCCTGCCACCCTCCACATGTAGTACAAAATATATGAAATTTTTGTGCAAGAAATTACTCTGAAGAATTAAGCTCCCAACAAGCAATATCAAGTACTACTTGTAGATTAAAGAGGTTATCCAAGACTATTAAATGCCCCCCCCCCCATATGCTTGGGCCCCTTACACTGAATATACTTAACTCACTCACTGCTCCCTGTGCTGCTCCTGGCCTCCGCACTGCCGCTGGCAGGCGGGGACGGGGACGATCCTCCCTAGCGTCACCTGCGATGGTAGGGAGGCTAGTCCCCGTCCCCGCCTGCCAGTGGCTGCTCTCCCCGACACCAGATGTTTTCATCCGTTCACGGGGAGAAGAGCAGCGGCGCAGGAAGCAGGGAGCCAGGTAAGTATATTCATTGTGAGGGGCCCTGGTGTAAGGGGGGCATTTAATAGTCTTGGATAACCCCTTTAAAGAACAGTGAATATCCTTGGTGGTCTTTGTAAAGAGCTGCTAATATTGCTAGTAGTAAACACAGGAACTCTCTTCTCCAACCTAAATATTCTGATAATTGCACAAATATGCCTATTATTTTTGCAACTACTTTTTAGCATTAAATATACACATATTTACTACAGATGAATGAATAGCCCAATATTCACCTCAGGTATAAATCAAATGAAGCAGCCCACAGATTTAATTTGGGCCAAATAAATTTGAGAGAGACTGACATTGATCCAAAATGGTGAAATAAAATTGCTGTCTGTTTTTGCTATACAGATGATATATGCCCAGGTGAACAGGAGAGAGCTATATTTATATCTATATGCTGCTGCACAGCAAGCCAGTAAACAAACCACAGCAGCAATATGAACACTGCATTATCAGCAGAGGTGCCTTTTTTTTTTAACAGCAAAGCTAATAAAATAGGCAAGCCAGACTCATATCTACAAAACATTGTTTCAGGACAAAAGCCCTTAATCAGCAAAACCAAATGAGAACAACATCTCTAGTTGCAAGACCTTAGGGTGAAACTCTGGGTGGGTACTATTTCTATTATGGAGACCAGTTGACATACAGGTGAAACTCGAAAAATTAGAATATCGTGCAAACGTTTATTTATTTCAGTAATGCAAATTAAAATTAGAATATTGTAAAACGGGTTCAATATTCTAGGCTCAAAGTGTCACACTCTAGTCAGCTAATTAATCCATACCCTCTGAGCAAAGTGTACCGGAATTTGTTACTTTGGGGTTTTTCTAAGCTGTAAACCATAATCATCTAAATTATAACAAATAAAGGCTTGAAATATGTCGCTTTGCATGTAATGAGTATATCTCATATATTAGTTTGACCTTTTAAGTTGCATTACTGAAATAAATGAACTTTGCACAATATTCTAATTTTTCAAGTTTCACCTGCATGTGATGACTGTTGTAAACTAGACAACGCTCCTCTGGATTTCTGGGTAAAATACATGAAAATTATCATGTCTAAAATCTGCCGGCGTCAAATAGGTTTAGGAAAGCTAACTTGAATATCTTTCCCAGAAACCCAGAGGGGAATCGCATGGCCTACAATACGGCACACACATACTCAGTGTATCTGGTGGATCACCTGGCCTACAATACTATGCACACATGCTCGTCATACTCGGGGCATTGTCTGGCCTGCAATACTATGCACTCATACTTGGGGCATCACCTGGCCTACAGTACTGCACATGCGTATTCTGCGTACCATGAGCTTTCCATAATGAGAAAGAGTACCACTTAGACAAAGCATATATATTGTTGAGAAACACATATTTGTGTACTAGGCTCATCTCTCTGATCACTAAAAATTCTGACTGAATCCCAAACCAGTTTGCTCACCCTCAGAACTAACCACTGATCTTCTGTGGATGTAGGCTTGTTTAAATACTTCTGTCTCTTCATGTAATCTTAGGCAGATTCGATGATGTGGATGCTTTAGGCTACTTTCACACTAGCGTTCGGGTGTCCGCTCGTGAGCTCCGTTTGAAGGGGCTCACGAGCGGCCCCGAACGCATCCGTCTGGCCCTAATGCATTTTCAGTGGACGCGGATCTGCTCAGAATGCATCCGCCTGCCAGCGTTCAGCCTCCGCTCCGCTCAGTGAGCGGACACCTGAACGCTGCTTGCAGCATTCGGGTGTCCGCCTGGCCGTGCGGAGGCGAGCGGATCCGTCCAGACTTACAATGGAAGTCAATGGGGACGGATCCGCTTGAAGATGACACCATATGGCTCAATCTTCAAGCGGATCCGTCCCCCATTGACTTTCAATGTAAAGTCTGAACGGATCCGCTCAGGCTACTTTCAGACTTAGAAATTTTTCTAAGTTATAATGCAGACGGATCCGTTCTGAACGGATGCAAACGTCTGCATTATAGGAGCGGATCCGTCTGATGAAACATCAGACGGATATGCTCCGAACGCTAGTGTGAAAGTAGCCTTAAAGAGATAGGCCATCAATATCTGATTGTCGGGGGTCCAACACTCCACTGATCAGCTGTTCAGGAGTAGTTCCAGTGCTAGAACTACACTGCTCCATCCACTGTGTAGTGGACAGAGTTGGTTACAGTGGCACTTCTCTTATTGATGTGAATGTGAGCAGATCTGCAGTTACCAGCTGACAGCATGAAATAAATCTAGCAGAACAATTGGAGCAATGAATGGGAGGGCTGGTTCTAGCTTTGTTAGAAAGAGGTCGTTATATACAAAATTATCTATTATTTTCATTTTTTACATTATTTATGAGTTAACCCCTCTAATGACCAGACCTGCCAAATGTTTTCTTCTTTTGCCTGTTGTTGACGTGGCTGTATGAGCACTTGTTGTATGTGGGGGAAATTATATTTTTTTTGGGCACTGTTTAAGAGTTCATATAGATTACTGTGTAATATTTGGATTTTTTTTTCATGGCATGAGATAAAATAAATTTTTTGTTTTGGTTATTTATTTTTATCTGTTCATTGAGTAACCTATTAAATGAATTCTTTAGGTTATTATTGTCAAGTGGTTGCCCAATAAGTGTCGGTTTTTTAGTTTTTATGTAATGTATGCATGAAAAAATGTATTTTAAAGTAATCACAATTTTTTTACATTTTTTTCTTCATTTTATTTTTACTTTAACCCCTTACCGACACATGACGTCATGACGTACTATTACATCATGGAAGTCAGTGCGTTCCCGCATCTTGACGTAATAGTATGTCATGGTTAACTCCGGTCACCGCGCTGCATCGCGCAGTGACCGGAATAAGATGGCTGCACTAATTGGCAGGCAGCCATCTTAGCTAAGTTACTGGGAAGATAGTGTGGCATTTACTGCACCCACTGCTGGATAAGGGTTACAGCCTCTGAGAGGATATCTATTACAGCAGCATCCCCCTATTCATGTCCCTAAAAGCCAGAGGTACTGTGGCTTGCAGCACAGTGTGCAAAAATCAGAGAGGCCTCCCTAGATCCCTGGTAGGGCAACTACTCCGAAAAGGCAACAGTAAGGCTCTCCGTCATGAGAACATCCTGGCGGTTAAGTACAAGGACAAGAGGGATGTCCTTGTACTGACCACCATTCACACTAACACCAGTTCTCCTGCCCGAGTGCGAGGTACCACTACCACTGTCAACAAGACAGACTGCATCCTTGATTACAACAGGCACATGGGGGGGGGGGGGGGGGGGGGTTGATCTGTCTGATCAAGTTCTGAAGCCCTACAGTGCCATGCATAAAAGTAAGGTGTGGTACAAAAAGCTGGCCGTATACATTGTACATATGGCACTGTACATTTTACATCGAGGTGCAGGCTACACAGGAACTTTCCTTCAGTTCCAAGAGGTGGTCATCAAGCCCCTAATTTTCCAAAGTCAGGAAGGGGAGGGCCCAAGTACTTCAGGAGGTCATGGTGCCTGTGTTGTACCAGGACAAGATTTTCCTGGTGAAGTCCCACAAACAGGGAAGAGGGCAAAGACCCAAAAAAGATGCCAGTTTGTTACAAAAGGGGAATACGAAAGGACACCATTTATCAGTGAGACACCTGCCCTGATAAACCTGGCCTCTGCATAAAGGATTGTTTCCGAACCTACCACTCATCCATTTCATCCTTTATTCTCCCTGTAATATTTCTATATCTCTGATTTAGTCCACTTCGCTTGCATACCCACTTTCCAACAACCACTACATATTCAGACAACTGTTAGATCAAAAGTGCCCTTTCCACCACTTAAAATGTTCGTACGGGGGTGTTCTTTCCAAAATGGGGTCACTTCTTTTTAATTTCTGGGGACCTCAGGAATTTTTTTAAATGCGACATGACACTTAAAATCCATGTCTACCAATTCAGGCCTGCCAGCAAAATCCATAATTTGCTGTTTGCCTGCTGTGCACCCATACAGCAGGCTACAAGCACATATGGGGTGTTTCCTGAATAGGGAGAAAATGGGGAACACATATTGGGGTGCATTTTCTCCTTTAACCCCTTGTGAAAGTGAAAAATTGGGGTCTGCTAGTAATTTTTTTTTACAAATGTGTGCTTTAAAATCCTTTCTGCCTTCTGTGAGACACCTGTTTTCCAGAAAGTACCATTTCCACCACTTAAAATGTTCATACGGGGGTGCTCTTTCCAAAATGGGGTCACTTCTTGGGTTTTTTAAATGCGACATGAGATAAAGTGAGGAACAGAAGTATTGGAACACCCTGCGATTTTGCAAGTTCTCCCACTTAGAAATCATGGAGGGGTCTTAAATTCACATTTTAGGTGTATTCCTACTCTGAGAGACAGAATTTAAAAACAAAAAATTCAGAAAATCACATTGTATGATTTTTAAAGAATGTATTTATCTTGCACTGCTGAACATAAGTATTTGAACACCTGAGAAACAGCAAGAATTCTGGCTCTCAAAGACCTGTTACTGTGCCTTTAAAAATTCCACCTCTACTTTACTCATTAATCTAACTTAGTAGCACCTGTCTGAGCTCTTTAAAGACACCTGTTCACAGTCAGTCAGACGCCAACTACTACCATGGGCAAGACCAAAGAGCTGTCAAAAGACACAAGAGACAAAATTGTCGACCTCAACAAGGCTGGAAAGGGCTACGGGGCAATTGTCAAGCAGCTTGGTGAAAATAGATCAACTGTTGGAGCAATTGTTAGAAAATGGAAGAGGCTAAAGATGACTGTCAGTCTCCCTCGGACTGGGGCTCGATGCAAGATCTCACCTCGTGGGGTATCACTGATGAGAAGAAAGGTGAGGAATCAGTCCAGAATTACAAGGGAGAAGCTAGTCAATGACATGAAGAGAGCTGGGACCACAGTTTCAAAGGTCACTGTTAGTAGTACACTACGCCGTCATGGTTTCAAATCATGCATTGCACGGAAGGCTCCCCTGCTCAAGTCACCACATGTCCAGGCCTGTCTTAAGTTTGCCAACGACCATCTGGATGATCCAGAGAAGGCATGGGAGAAAGGCTGAAGACGACTGTCAGTCTCCCTCTGACTGGGGCTCCATGCAAGATCTCACCTCGTGGGGTATCACTGATGAGAAGAAAGGTGAGGAATCAGTCCAGAATTACAAGGGAGGAGCTAGTCAATGACATGAAGAGAGCTGGGACCACAGTTTCAAAGGTCACTGTTAGTAGAACACTGCGCCATCATGGTTTCAAATCATGCATTGCACGGAAGGTTCCCCTGCTCAAGTCACCACATGTCCAGGCCTGTCTTAAGTTTGCCAATGACCATCTGGATGATCCAGAGAAGGCATGGGAGAAAGTCATGTGGTCAGATGAGACCAAAGTTGAACTTTTTGGTTTAAACTTTACTCGTCATGTTTGGGGCAAAAAGAAGGATGAGTTGTATCCCAAGAACACTATCCGTACTGTGAAGCATGGGGATGGTAACATCATACTTTGGGGGTGCTTTTCTGCGAAGGCGATAGGACGACTGCACTGTATGAAGGAGAGAATAAATTGGCCCATTTATTGTGAGATTTTGAGTAACAACCTCCTTCCCTCAGTCAGAGCATTGAAGATGAACATTACGTCGGCGATAAGCAGTGAATTAATTAGCAGTGGGGCAGTGCTGGGCTCTAAGACAATGCGCGCGGCTGGGCTACAACAGCCAGAGGGACAGCCCCTTGGGCTCCTTATCGAGGTAATTAACATATGATTAAAAGCTATTTTCTAGACAAATGAAGAGACAAAGGGCTGTAATACTAGTATATTTTAAAATAAATCGTGAAGACTGATGTGGTGATGTTAATAGCTCAGTCAGTGAAATCCAGGTGACAGTGTCCCTTTAAGACAAAAGAGAGGTTGTTTCTGGTATATTCTTTTTATAGTATATTATAATTTTCATAGAAACAAATCTTTTTAGAGTATATTAATAGAAATGGAAAGACAGTATGACTGCTCTTGTCTTCTCTTGATAGGCCTAGATACAGTTACTTACAGAAGAGTATTGCGCTTATCAGTATAATAAATGATGCTCTGATTTTGTTACTCACTCCTCCTCGCTCTCTGGCTAGAGTGAATGGCGTGACTGAGAAAGTCAAGCTGGGCTGTTTGCCCTGATAAAAGTTCAAACAAAGAAGAAGTTAATGAAATGATTTTAAAAATTATATCCAAAAAACCAGCCACCTGTTTTTTGTAAAAAAAAAAAATGCACAGAATATTCACATTGGCTCTAATAGAGAATGAATGGAGTGGCAGTGCGCATGCTTGACCTGCCAGTCCATCAGAACAGGGAAACTGGATCCCTGTTTTCATGGTCGTGGGGGCTTCCAGCAGTTTAGCCCCTAGCGATTAGCTAGTTATTATCCCACATCCTGTGGATAGGAGATAACTAAAAAACTTGGCACAGCCCCTTTAAGGCAATGAAAGAAACCGACAATTCCAATAGAGTCTGCAACAAATAATTCCATAGCTGTTCCCATTACTTCTCAAGAAAGATTTAAATTAGTGAGGAAACAAAGAAATAATTCAAGAAATATAAAATTGTTGCAGAATAAAGAGGTGAAGGTTTCTTAATGAAATCCCCAACTTCAGTGCATTGTCCATACTAGGATTTATAATTTAAACCAGCAGTTTATGTAATGAAAACTGTAATCTAGGAATAATGCGCAATAATTAGTTTTGTCATAAACATACCTATTGCTTCCAGAAAAACATGAAAATTTCATATACCACATAGAAATTCATATCCTGCAAAATCCCCTGTATAACATAGACTTACCCTGTTGCTCATTGTAACCTATCAAAGGATTACATTTTGTAACGGCCAAATCCAATCAATTATAATGTAATGTGCTGTATGGGTTTTCCCAGAAAGCCCAGCTCAATTTAAGCAGCAAATAATTCTAAAATATGAAAGTGATGAGAGGTTTTACACTGATTACACCCAAACAATAAAACTAAAGTAAACCTCCAGATGATTAAATTTGTGAGATTGTTCTGTTCACGGAGTTACCATGCATTTTATGGTTTAGATTGCAAGGCTGGGATTGTGCCTTTGGAAATAACCCTATATCTTTGGATCTAGTAGCATTGTCTATATTTTCCTCTGAAGTGCCCCTGTTTTGGAACAGATCAATACCTAATCTGCATTATCATTAAGTGTATGCTTTGTCTATCCAATGCTGTCATCAGGTTTACAGATCCTACAATCTGGATTTATTTGGTATGACTCTACTGATGCCAGGTCACTAATAAGCTCCGATTGACGATATACAGTTTGCCCCATTCCGTTTGCATATTGCCGGCAGTACATCCCCGTTTTACGCAGGGCAATATGCTGCTGACAACCAAGGATTTTTGGCACTGCATAAAAGATGCAATCAGCTGACAAACAAGTGTGTGCTTATTTGTCACATGCAACAAATGTTAAGTGGCCGGATAATCAGCCTGGCCATTGAGTTCCTATTTGTGTTTGCTTATTTGTCTGGTGACCAAAGGCACCTTTACACAGGCTGTTATGAATATTTATTCTTGATAACTGGCCTAATCATCAGTCAGTTTAAAAGGTCCTTATTCTATATCAAGTCAACACAGAGTCTCTACTTCTTGCACATCAGTATCGTAGCATCTTATTTTGGAGATATTCTACCTTTTTTTTTAGGGTTAAACATTCTACTTCACCTTTATGTAAAACTAGCAGAGGGACCCGGCTTCGCACGGGTATATTTAATCTATTTCATTAAATGTTTGTGTGTGTCGTTAAAACATATCGACACTATCCACTATAATAGTGACATCGACAGTATCCCGCCCCTTTAACAGTGATAACAGCGGCCTGCCCCTTAACAGTAACATCCACAGCGCCCTCCCCTTTAACAGTGACCTCCACAGCTGCTGCCCCTTTATTAGTGACCTCCACAGTACCCTGTCTCGTTAACAGTGATGTTCACAATAACCCACCTCCTTAACAGTGACCTCTACAGAGCTCTGTTCCCTTAAAATGTGACCTCCACAACACCTGCGCTCTTAACAGTGACCTCTACAGCACCCCGCCCCTTAACACAGATAGGGGACGATCCCCTTAAAGGGTTTCTATCACTTTGTATCACATAATTAGCTGTCAGACACTAGCGATCTGCTAGTGTCTGCTCTGGCCAACCATCCTACTATAATCGCTTGTGGGGCAGCGGTTTTGCTAAAAAACGAACTTTAATAAATATGCTAATGAGCCTCTAGGTGCTATGGGGGCGTCATTAGCACCTAGAGGCTCCGTCTACCTTCATAAACAGTCGCCGCCCAGCACGTCCCTCCAGCCCGCCCATGTCCTGCTGAATGCGATCCTCCGTGTGACGCAGCGGACGAATTCTCGCGCATGCGCCGTGCGCGGCTATATTCGGCCCATTTGAGATGTCTGAGCTAGCGGACGAATTATCGCGCATGCGCCGTGCGCGGCTATATTCGGCCCATTTGAGATGTCTGAGCTAGCGGACGAATTATCGCGCATGCGCCGTGCGCGGCTGTATTCGGCGCATTTGAGACGTCTGAGCTGGGAGCAGACATTCAATGCGCATGCGCCGAATACAGCCGCGCACGGCGCATGCGCGAGAATTAAAAGTCATCCCTTAAAAAGTCATCCACAGTGCCCTGCCCCTTTAAAGCTGACCTGCAGCAGTAAAGAAAAAAATGGCTGGGTTGTTATAGAAACCTGGTGTAAAACTGTGTGTATGTGGAGACTAAGGACCTGCGAGCTTCTATTGACTAAGGGACATGTGACCGTGTGTATGGCAGTTGGGATATAAGGTTGGGATATGAAGAGAAAGACCTGCAGGCTTCTATTGACTAGTGTTGATCACGAATATTCGAATTGCAAATTTTTATCGCGGATTTCGGCACTTCGAGAATTTGCGAATATTTCGAATATTATGATATATATTCGTAATTTCGAATATTCGAGATTTTTTTTTTAATCAGTACACGTGATCTCTCCCTGCTTCTAGCTTGTGGGCCAATGAGAAGGCTACAGTATCTTTGACTTTAGGAGTAGTGTTGATTGCGAATTTTCGTAATGTGAATATTTGTAATGCTAATTTTTATCGCTAATTTTTTAATTGCCGATTTCCGCAATCAAGAAAATAATGACTGGAGTTAACGAATTCTCGAATTCGCAAATATATGGTGAATATTCGCCAAAATATTCGCGAAATATCGCGAATTCAAATATTGCCCCTGCCGCTCATCAGTACTATTGACTAATGTAGGTCATGTGATGTGCCATATTTGCATTTTTGGGGAATATCTCAGGAACGGTACGTGCTAGTGAGTTGAGACCAGGTCTCAAACCTCCCCGGACACCTGATATACCTGTGTGCTAAATTTCGTGATTGTAAATGCGACGGTGCAGATTCTATTAGGGGACATACATACAGACACACACACTCAGCTTTATATATTAGATGTATATGTCAGTTTTAGAGCGTTGTTGGTTCATTTGATATTTGTTTGTTTGTTGGTGCACAGGGCTGGCAGACACTAGTAGTTCTGCAGCAGGAGGTGCTAGGTATGACCATGCAAAGCCCCTTGTTGAAGTAGTGGTGAGCATTGTAATGCACAGGGCTCAGAACAGTCCACACTTGCTAGTATGGTCAAAGAGTATTAAAAGTAAGATTGTTGGCAACAACTAGGAGTGTGCACTGAGACTGTAGGTTGCCAGAGGAGCCTACCCACAGCGTCTGAGTGTGGCAAGCCCAAAGCGTGAGCCAGTGGGCTTTAAGCGGAAAGGGCCCAATGTAGTTGCTATGAGACAGAGTGAACTGACGAGAGAGACCTGAAGATCCAGAGGACTGGAGAGGTGTTTCTCATCAATGCTGCCTCTAAGGGAAGATCTGATGAGCTGTAGAGACTCAGAGTGAGATGTCACTATTTATAAGTGTGGACTGTATAGGGGCCAGCCCAGGGGTGAAGGGTGACCCATGGATAAATGGAGAGACAGGCTGCCCTGAGACCTAACGTGGGGCCTGTGAATTCCAACTCTTTAGTGTAAGTGGACGCATGAAGCATAGAGGGACAGTGCTAAGCATGGTGTGCTTGTGGAAGGAATCCAAAAGTGAGAGATTAGCCACCCTCCTCTGTACAAGTGAAGTTCAAGTGCTATAAAGTGCGAGTTGAAGTAAACCCGTGTGAAGATTTATGTGGTATTGCTGTTAAGGCTGTTGTTGCAAGTTAAAATGAGTTTCTCCTAAAGAGATGTCACCTCTCTTCATGCAAACACTTGGCTGGTGGCTTCAGACTCATCTCCGGTTGCATCAGGCATTGTGTGATGAGCATGTTGTAAACTTGTAGATGTGGATGCTCAGGTAGTCCATAATGGTATAGTATCTGTGGCTGACTGCAGTATTTTTATGTTTTAGTTGTCTATTGCTGCATGCTGTGTATGGTTATACTCAAATATATACAAGATATTCATACATGATATATATTTTTTATTACGAGTTGCTGTGCAGCTGGGTGTCTCCCCACTGCCAAGAAGAAAGCTGAGTAGCAATGTCTGTAAGTGCCAGAGACATTTTTCTGTCTAGTATCCCTGCACACATACAGGGGGAGGTTTTGTAAGAAGCTTCCAGCTCTTTCACAGTGCTCATTCAAATGAATGCAGTGTTCTGCTCTGCCCCTTTCCTGAACTTCCTGTTGTCTATGAGCTCCCGCTAGTGGACAAGTCAAAGATGATGGGGCTAGGAGGAAGGGGACACTTCTCTGACTGCAGGATATCTCTTTAACTGCTTTCTGTAGCAGTTTGCTGATGTCCATGCAGAAAGTAAAGACAAACTATCCTTAGCAAGTTATACTTCCTTTTTATTGTTTTTCAGGGTTTAGTGTCTCTTTAAACACCCCCATACAAATTAGTATGTTGTCCCCAAACCCACTGAGAACAATGGGTTTGGTCGATAGTCCAATGTGCATGGGGAAATCCTGACTCTTTTGCTAAATGATGTTGCGGGGAAAAAGGATCAGGGGAAGTGAATATTTTCAACCAATCCTTTCATTCTTCCAGGAGATAAGCCAAACTAGGTGTCTGTTATTAGCTTGCTACTCTCTGCACACTGAATATATATACACATTTAGCAGAACCGAACGTGTATGATAACTATTGTATGTGTATGGCCACCTTAACATTAGTCACTTTAATAACTCCCTGATTGATTTGCTGACCTATCCTCCTAATTCCCTAGCCAGCTTGACCTCTTGATTTTTGCAATGACCAGGGCCCGTTGATTAGACACCAATGCGCCCTGTGCACACACCCTGTTGACGTAATTGTACTGATCAGCACTTATATCACATTGTGAACATCATTTATTAAAAAAAAAAAATAGAACCATATTAGGAATTTCTTTTCACCCTGTCAACCTCAAAAATGTATAAAAGTTATAAACTGCATTAGATGTACCACAAACAAACCCTTCTATGGCTATTGCAATGGAAGAATAAGTCATCGCTTTTAAATTGCAGAGCTAAAAAAAAAACATAAAAAAAAATTGCCCTCTCCTTAAAGGGATTGTCACATCTTGACATGTATGGTAGGTATGAAAGGATGTGCCATAAATGTCTAATAGGCGCAGACTCGGACTGGGGTGACAAGGGCCCACTGGTAGAAGTGCCTCTATGGGCCTTCTCTATAGTTTAACCCCTTAAAGACCCTGCCATATTTCACCTTAAGGACTAGGCCATTTTTTGCAAATCTGACATGTGTCACTTTATGTGCTGATAACTTTAAAACGCTTTTACTTATCCAAGCCATTCTGAAATTGTTTTCTCGTCACATATTGTACTTCATGACAGTGGTAAAATTGAGTCAAAAACATTTATTTTTATTCACCAAAAAATACCAAATTGACAAAAAAAATAGAAAAATTAGCAAATTTCCAAATTTCAATTTCTCAACTTTTATAATAGATAGTAATACCTCCAAAAATAGTTATTAATTTACATTCCCCATATGTCTACTTTATGTTTGGATCATTTTGTGAATGCCATTTTATTTTTTGGGGACGTTAGAAGGCTTAGAAGTTTAGAAGCAAATCTTGAAATTTTTCAGAAAATTTCTAAAACTCACTTTTTAAGGACCAGTTCAGGTCTGAAGTTACTTTGTGAGGCTTACATAAACCCACAAATTAATCCATTTTAGAAACTACACCTCTCAGGGTATTCAAAACTGATTTTACAAACTTTGTCAACCCTTTAGGTGTTCCACAAGAACTAATGGAAAATGGAGATGAAATTTCAGAATTTCACTTTTTTGGCAGATTTTCCATTTTAATAAATCCTTTCCACTAACAAAACAAGGGTTAACAGCCAAACAAAACTCAATATTTATTGCTCTGGTTCTGTAGTTTACAGAAACACCCCATATGTGGTCGTAAACTGCTGTATGGGCACACAGTATTGCACAGAAGGAAAGGAACACCATATCGTTTTTGGAAAGCAGATTTCACTGGGATAATTTTAAGCTGCCATGTCACATTTGAAGACCCCCTGATGCACCCCTAGAGTAGAAACTGCAAAAAAGTGACCCCATTTTATAAACTACACCCCTCAGGGTATTCAAAACTGATTTTACAAACTTTGTTAACCCTTTAGGTGTTCCACAAGAATTAATGGAAAATGGAGATTAAATTTCTGAATTTCACTTTTTTGGCAGATTTTCCAATTTAATCCATTTTTTTCCAATAACAAAGCAAGGGTTAACAGCCCAAGTTTTTTCAGTTTGTGGGCGATTGTCTTAGGTAGGGTATAATTTTTGTGGGAAGAGATAAAGGTTTGATTGGCACTATTTTGGGGTGCGTATTACTTTTTGATTGCTTGCTATTACTATCACGGTCGGCGTGGCTATCACATACGTGACACAGAGGGAGGGAACGAGGAAGGCCCTGCCCAAGTGAGAGGGAAGATGGTGACCCCTGACTCACCTGGCGGCTGGCACCTGGCTGCCCTGACGTCCCTAGACGGGTTCCTCACCCGTACGCCGATCACGTGCCTAAAGCCCTGGCTTTCCCTGAGCTGAGCCCTAGGTAGTGAACAGGGCGATGGGAACACTAGTCTGCACCACTAACTCTAAGGGAAAACACCAAGGGGAGGACAGACAACACAGACTCAACATATATTCCCAGATGGGCGACAACAGGAGACAACAATAAGCCCAACAGGGATCCGGAGGGTAGCACTCAGGAACGACACGCAGGATTCACCACTCCAGTGGGTCAGTATAGATGTCCAGGCAGGAAGCTCTATAACTGGCAACTAGAGAAGTGTGAGGGGAGAATATAAGGAGGTAGGGAGTGGCAGACAAGAAACAGCTGAGGAGGAGAAGCTACGGATCCCTGAGAGAGACAAAAAGGATAGCAAGGCAAACACAGAAAACAATCACTAAAAGACAACGTGATCTTTAGATATAGAGCGCGCAGCCACCCGCTGCGACTTCCTGACCCCGGGTATAACGGAGTCAGACGTGGCTCTTGATACCCTCGTGACAATTACACTTTTTGTGATGTAAGGTGACAAAAAATTGCTTTTTTTACACCGTTTATTTTTATTTTTATTGTGTTTATCTGAGGGGTTAGGTCATGTAATATTTGTATAGAGCAGGTTCTTACAGACGCGGCATTACCTAATATGTATACTTTTTCATTTATTTAAGTTTTACACAACAATATCATTTTTGAAACAAAAAAAAATCATGTTTTAGTGTCTCCATATTCTGAGAGCCATAATTTTTTTTTATGTTTTGGGCGATTGTCTTAGGTAGGGTATAATTTTTTGTGGGATTAGGTGACGGTTAGATTGTCACTTTTTTGGGTGCATATGACTTTTTAATCGCTTGCTTTTAGCCTTTTTGTGATAGTAAATGGCTTTTTTGACACCGTTTTTATTTTGTTTGTTTTATACGGTGTTTAGGTCATGTGGTATTTTTATAGAGCGGGTTGCTACGGACGCGGTGATACTTAATATGTATACTTTTTTATATACTTAAGTTTTACACAGGGCTTTTTTTCTGGCGGAACGCACCGGAACGGCGTTCCGCCACCTTTTGACATCGCAGCCTGCCATGCTCCAGCATCGCAGGCTGCGATGTAATATCAGCGGGGAGGGACTGGGAGGAGGAGCTGGGGGCCGGTGCGTTCACTGTGCTCCGGCCCACAGCTCCAGTACAGTTATAGAATGTGTAAAATTTGAAATGATTCCTATTCATTAGGCCCCCTCTGTAGTAAAACATTCAATCTATCCATCCTACTCACAGGGCTGTTATCGTAATCCAGGCCGGCCGGGCAGACGAGCGGCAGCGTCACTGACTGACATCACGTGCCTGGCCGGCCTACTTTATGAATGAAGCAGGCGGCGCAGGCACATGACGTCAGTCAGTGACGCTGCCGCTCGTCTGCCCGGCCGGCCTGGATTACGATAACAGCCCTGTGAGTAGGATGGATAGATTGAATGTTTTACTACAGAGGGGGCCTCATGAATAGAATCATTATTCATTTTACTGTACACATTTTATAACTGTACTGGAGCGGCAATGGGGGGGGGGGGGGGGTCTGTGGATGGCAGTGTTATGGGGGGGGGGTCTGTGGATAGCACTGTTAAGGGGGGGTCTGTGGATGGCACTGTTAAGGGGGGTCTGTGGATGGCAGTGTTATGGGGGGGGTCTGTGGATAGCACTGTTAAGGGGGGTCTGTGGATGGCACTGTTAAGGGGGGGTCTGTGGATGGCACTGTTATGGGGTGGGGGGGGCTGTGGATGGCACTGTTATGGGGTGGGGGGGTCTGTGGATGGCACTGTTAAGGGGGGTCTGTGGATGGCACTGTTAAGGGGGGTCTGTGGATGGCACTGTTATGGGGTGGGGGGGCTGTGGATGGCACTGTTATGGGGTGGGGGGGTCTGTGGATGGCACTGTTAAGGGGGGTCTGTGGATGGCACTGTTATGGGGTGGGGGGTCTGTGGATTGCACTGTTATAGGATGGGGGGGTCTGTGGATTGCACTGTTATAGGATGGGGGGGTCTGTGGATGGCACTGTTATGGGGTGGGGGGTCTGTGGATGGCACTGTTATAGGATGGGGGGGTCTGTGGATGGCACTGTTATAGGATGGGGGGGTCTGTGGATGGCACTGTTATAGGATGGGGGATCTGCGGATGCCATCCCCAGATCCCCCATTAACAGTGCCATCCCCAGATCCCCCATTAACAGTGCCATCCCCAGATCCCCCATTAACAGTGCCATTCCCATCTGGGGGGTTTCTTTGCTGGGCTGGGCTGGACTTTTATAGTCCCCCCAAATTTTACTTGCATCCCTGTTCTCTAAAGGGGCGCATTTAGGGGGCGGTCCTAGGGGTGGGTAGGGGCTTGGCCAGGGGAGGGGGGCTGAGTTCCACCACCTTTTCTCTGAGAAAAAAAGCCCTGGTTTTACACAATAACAGCATGTTTTAGTGTCTTCTTAGTCTGAGAGCATTATCTATTTTTTTTTTTTTGGGCGATTGTCTTAGGTAGGGTATCATTTTTTGCGGGATGAGGTGACGGTTAGATTGGTACTATTTTGGGGGCATACGTCTTTTTGATTGCTTGGTATTGCACTTTTAGTGATGTAAGGTGACAAAAAAAATTTTTTGGACGGTGTTCATTTGAGGGGTTAGGTCATGTGATACGGACGTGGCGATACCTAATATGTCTACTTTTCTTTTTTTCCCTATTTTTTACAAATTTTGTTTACTTTATTTTGGGAAAAGGATGCTTTTTTTTTTTTTGCTTGAAACTTTTAATTTTTTTGTAAAACTTTTTTTTTAAAACTTTTTTTTACACTTTCTTTTTTGTCCCACTCTGGGACTTAAACTTTTGGGGGTCTGATCCCCTTTACAATGCATCACAATACTTCTGTATTGTGATGCATTGGCTGTAAGTGTATTACAGACTGTATTACACTTACAAGCTGTTTGCCTGTGAGATCCAGGGGGCTGAATCTCACAGGCTCTCCCGGAAGGCAGCCATGATGCCTAAGGAAGGCATTGGGCTGCCTTCCCTGCCATCGGGTCCCTGTCACAGCAGCGCGGCGACCCAATGAAAGCTCCACATCAATGGTTAATGCGCCAGCATCGGTGATTTCACCGATGTTGGAGCATGCAGCAGGGGTCCGGCTGTCAGTGACTGCCAGACCCCAGCCGTGGATCGGGCGGACGCATCTCCTGCACACGCCCGATTACAGCGCCGTACATGTACAGGTGCTGGTCCCTAAGTCACGGACATCTGCACCGTACATGTACGGCGCAGGTCCTTAAGGGGTTAAAGCAGATGTTGCCACTTAAGCTTAAGGCCTTAAAGATCATTCATTCCAAGAGCCATAACATTTTTATTGTCCAACTGGCATAACTGCATGACAGCTTTTTTAATGGTACTATTTGGAGGTACATATAATTTATTGCTTAACTCTTAGACTCCCAGTGCTGTACATGTATGGTGCTGGGAGGGTCTTTTAAATATGGCGCCCACTCACGAGAGCAGCAGGCACCACAGCCGGCAGGTCTCAGCTGTTTAAAACAGCAGAGGCCCACAGCTAATGTCTGCAACCAGCAATAATGCAGATCCCAGGCATTTAACCCTTTAGATTCCATGATGAAGCCTGACCACGTCATCTAAATAATGAAAAACCTGGAAGTACACACATCTGGGTGAGGACTGGCTCCCCTATGCGGTGATTGGGAAAGCCGTTCCTTTGTTCTAATGCTGAAGAGACTCAGTGTTTTAGAGCTGCAGTTCCTATGGAGGCCTACTAGTGGGGCTAAAAAATGCCTGGGCTCTGCATGGTGCAGATTTGTAAGCAGAAAATCTATGTGAAAACTGCATCAAAAACGCAATAAAAACATACATAAATCTGCACTAATTATTGTGGTTTTGGTACGTTTTTTGTGCCCAGTTTTATGTGGCTTTTGTTGTGGTTTTTCTATTTTTGTTAACAACCTCATTGAAGTCTATGGGGAAAAAACACTACATATGGGCCAGTTCACACAACTGATTTTGAAAAACACACTTATAAAATCATGTGTTTTTTTGTGCGTTTTTTTTTTAACCAATGGGCTCAATACAAAGCTGAATTTTCAGCTTGAGGTTTTTTAAGTAGATCTGTGCCAAAAAAATAGCCAAAAATACACACAAAACGATTCGACTTGGATCAGTTTTTGTGCTTCCTATTCATTTGAATGGGAAATTCAGTGCTGATTGCGTCCCAAGATAGGGCATGCTGCTTTATTTCCCCCTATTCATTTGAATGGGAAATTCAGTGCTGATTGTGTCCCAAGATAGGGCATGCTGCTTTATTTTCCACGCTTCTTTTTTAGGGTACTTTCACACTAGTGTTTTTCTTTTCCGGCAGAGTTCCGTCAAAAGGGCTCAATGCCGGAAAAGAACTCATCAGGTATATCCCCATGCATTCTGAATGGAGAGTAATCCATTCAGGATGCATCAGGATGTCTTCAGTTCAGTTCAGGCAAAAGATAAAACCGCAGCATGCTACGGCCCAAAAAACTGAAGACTTGCCTGAATGCCGGATATGGCATTTTTTTCCATAGGAATGTAATAGTGCAGGAGACCGAAAAAAATAAATGCCGGATCCGTTTTGCCAGATGACACCGGAAAGACGGATACGGCATTTCTATGCATTTTTCTGACTGATAAGGCGTTTTTAAGACTGATCAGGATCCTGATACGTTTTGCTGGATCCGGCAGGCAGTTCCGGCGACGGAACCGCTTGCTGGATCACTCTGCCGCAAGTGTGAAAGTACCCTTACACATATGAAATGAATGGAAGGCTGTTTTAAGGCATTTTTTGGAGCAGATTTTGATGCCGAAACATTCAAAAATTGGTCCTATAAGGTGCGGTATCTCACAAAAAAATTTACATACTATGGACTTTTCCATAGGAACATTTTCCGCAGGATAGATCATCAATATCAGATCGACAGGGTCCTCACCAATTAGCTGCTTGAGGAGCCCACAGCAGGCCTACTTGCAGCTTTCCATGCAAAGCGCCCTCAACACAGTCTGTATATAAATACCTCAGTCTGCCCATATTATTACTAGAGATGAGCGAAGTTTGCAAAAATTCGATTTACTTCATCACAAATCGCATTCCATTGTATGTAGGGGGTGCAATGACAGAAAACAACAATCGTGCCACCTCTCTGTCATTGAACCCCTCAGATTTTAAGTTCAACCATGATCATGCCATTAAGGCCTTTCAGGGGTTAATCAAGGGTTAAAAACAAAAAAATAAATACTCACCTTATCCATTTGCTCCCGAAGAGGCCGTAGAGCCCATCTTGATTGAAGAAAACACACAAAATCTGCTGCCCACTGACATAGTAGCGTCACAAGGCAGCACACACAAGATTTTGCGCATGTATTTTTTGTTTATTACCTCCATTTCAGGAAAAATTGATTTGCTACCACAAAACGACTTTGTGGTGAATAAAATTTTTCATGAAATTCAGATCAAAGTCAAGTTGTTTAATTCCTCATATTATTACCTCAGTCCTTATATATAGTATTGATCGCGAATATTCTAATCGCGAATTTTTTATGCGAATATTGGCGTTTTCCGGAATTCGCGAATATTCTTTTTCATCAGTACCCATGACCCCTCGCTGCTTCTTGCTTGTGGGCCAATGAGCAGGCTGCAATATCTTTGACTTTAAAAGTAGTGTTGATCGCAAATTTTCCGATTGCCGATTTTCGCAATTAAGAGAATAATGACTGGAGATCACAAATTCTCGAGTTCACGAATATATGACGAATATTTGCCCAAAAATTCGCGAAATATCGCGAATTCGAATATTGCCTCTGCCGCTCATCACTGCTTATATAATCAGCTCAGTCCATATATTATCACCTCAGTCCGTATATTATCAGCTCAGTCCATGCATTATCACCTCAGTTCTTATATTATTACCTCAGTCCTTATATAATCAGCTCAGTCCATATATTATCACCTCAGTCCGTATATTATCAGCTCAGTCCTTATATAATCACCTCAGTCCATATATTATCACCTTAGTCAGTCAGTATTATCATACTGCAACAGAACCAAACTGCATGTATAGACACAGTAACAGAACCAAACTGCAAGCATAGATACAGTAACAGAACCAAGCTGTGTGCATATATAGTAATGATACTAAGCTGTATGTATAGATACAGTAACAGGAGATACAGTATACAGTATATAGTAACAATACTAATCTGTATGTATAGATACTGTAACAGAACCAAGTCGCGAGTGTAGAGGCAGTAACGGAACCAAGCCAGTTAGAAACCAGATAACAACACATATGCTTTTTTTCAAATCTCTTTTTATTTTCTGATTGCAAATTTATTTTTTTTATCTATTTTCTGAACATTACTATAGGGGAGGCCAACTTGCTTGAGCTGTTCTTAAAGGAAATGTGTCACCAAAAATGTTACCTGCCAGTTAAAGCGGTTGTTGGGGTTCAGATCTGAAACCGGACATACCCAAATTTAAATCCCAGGAACCCCCTTTGATGTTAGCATCGGAGCATGTCATGCTCCGATACGTGCCCTTGCCCTGCGCTGGATCGCGCAGGGTAAGGGCGTTTTGTATTTACAATAATACAATGCTGGGCGGAAGCTTCTGCCCAGAAGTGTATTCGGTGTCACCGGCTCTGATGGACCGGCTTTAGCGCTACCCTAGCCGTTTTTGGCTCCATTTACGGTCCGCAAATCGTGGATCGCAAAACACTGACGCCGAACATCACCGGCTCCCCAATAGAGAATACCTATTCTTGTCTGAAAGCAATAGCAATCAAAAAGTCATATGCACTCCAAAATAGTGC
Organism: Bufo bufo; assembly: GCF_905171765.1. Taxonomy (NCBI): domain Eukaryota; kingdom Metazoa; phylum Chordata; class Amphibia; order Anura; family Bufonidae; genus Bufo; species Bufo bufo. The sequence continues at coordinate 184,298,363 of NC_053391.1, read as the reverse complement.
CAATCAAACTGTTATCTCATACCGAAAAAAAATTAGCCCCTACACTAGACAGTCGCCCAAAAAATAAAAAAAACTACAGCTTTCAGAATGTGGAGACACTAAAAAAGATTTTTTTTTCAAAAATGCTTTATTATGTAAAACTGAAACAAACAACAAAAAAAGTTGGTATTTGGTATTGTTGCGTCCCTAACAACCTGCTCTATAAAAATACTACATGATCTAACTTGTCAGATGAACGTTGTAAATAACAAAAAATAAAAACGGTGCCAAAACAGCAAGTTTTTGTCTCACAAAAAGTGTAATATAAAGCAACCAAAAATCATAGGTACCCTAAAATAGTACCAACAAAAATGCCACCTTATCCCGTAGTTTCCAAAATGGGGTAACTTTTTTGGAGTTTCTACTTTAGGGGTGCATCAGGGGGGCTTCAAATGTGACATGGCAGCTTAAAATTATCCCAGTGAAATCTGCTTTCCAAAAACCATATGGCATTCCTTTCCTTCTGCGCAATGCCGTGTGCCCGTACAGCAGTTTACGACCACATATGGGGTGTTTCTGTAAACTACAGAATCAGGGCAATAAATATTGAGTTTTGTTTGGCTGTTAACCCATGCTTTGTAACTGTGGATTAAATGAAGCAGCAGCCGGCTCACTGCGCACAGTGCTTCTACTTCTGGCGGCTGCTTCATGAATTATTATCACAGGGATCGCAGGTCAGTGAATGTAACGGAGCATTAGATTGCATAGAAAGGGGGATTCTAAATGTAATTTTAACTCCTAAGACTCCTGTGCCCAGCCTTATGTCTCCCAGGGAAGCACGAGAGGCAGAAGCACAGCGTCTGCACAGCCCGTCTCCCCTTTTCTAATAGGAGACGGATGGCCCTTAGCAACGCTCATTTGAAGAGTGCTGCTAAGGGCCATTTGAGCCCCAGTTTTCTACTAAAAATAAACGTTTTGGCTAAATAAAGTCTATTGCAAAATTGTTACCTATCACTTGCCCTACACTTTAGCAAAAAAAATAAAAAAATGATGACAGTTATCCTTTAAGGTGAAATATGGCAGGGTCCTGAAGGTTAAGAAGAAAATTGCTTTACGGCAGCCCCATAGGCTATAGAGGCAATGGTCAGGAGCAGACTTTATTGACTTTAATGGGAGAGGTTTCTAGGCATGTTCTGTAACCTGTGCAGATGTCATTGTACAAGGAAAGAATAGATGAGCTCTGACAATCACCTATTGTTAATGGTGGATCTTGTCTTTTCTGTCATTATAAGGCTGCATTCACACGTCCGTGGTGTGTTGCGGACCCGCAAATTGCGGGTCCGCAACACACCAGCCCGGCACCCCCATAGAAATACCTATTCTTGTCCGCAAGCTGTGGACAAGAATAGGACATGCTCTATCTTTTTGCGGAGCTGCGGACCCAAAGATCAGGGCCGCGCACCGCAAATACGGGTGCGGACAGCACACTGTGTGCTGTCCGCATCCATTCCGTCCCCATAGAGAATGAATGGGTCCGCACCCGTTCCGCAAAATTGCGGAACGGATGCGGACCCATTTTGCGGACGTGTGAATGGAGCCTTATCCTGCCTTTACTGATATCACCTCTGTCTATAGATAAGCAGATAACTGCAGTAAAGTGATCTGTACAGACCAAGAAGTGGCCGCAATTATTAGGATTAGTGGCCAGAGCAAAAACTGCAGGATTTTTTTAAATTTAAATATAGATATTGACATGGAAAATTTAAAAATAACATCACCAAAAATTCTTTAAAAATATGTTTATCACAAAAAACATGATTTAAACAATAGGTCATTTTCTGATAACAAATAACAGATAATAAAAAATAGTAGACAGGATCAAAGCGACCACGACATCTGAAGTTGTAAGCTCCATCAGTGGCCAAGTAATGCAATTGTTGGGTGCCAATGCATATGGCATCCAGCGGCCTAACAAAGGACCCAGAGCTGCTATTAGTAAATGTAAATGTACCAGAGGAAATAATTACATGTAACAAGGGCTGATGGACAATATATCAAGTTAATTAGTGCTCATTAAAAAGAGGAATTAGCCTGTTTTCTAACATTATTGCAGCTGCATGAGGATGAGAGCTTGCCCACCTAACGGAAGCCAATGACTACAATTTTGAAGCAAATTCAGCAGGCTTACCTTCAAAATCACAGGGCTTTTGACCGCTGTGGGTGGGCGCAGTTTCATCCACATGCAGCCGCAGCAATGTTAGCAAACAGCTCTGCACTGGCCAGTTGTTTGTGCAGCCAATTATTTTGGTTATTGTCGGTAACACATCCCCTGTTTACACGAGATTTGCTGCTGACACATGATCGTTTTTTACTGACGCGTAAAAGAAGTGTGGAGCTGACAATCGATTGCTGCCGGGCAGCACGGTGGTTCAGTGGTTAGCACTGATTCCTTGCAGCGCTGGGGTCCTAGGTTTGAATTTGACCAAGGACAACATCTGAAAGGAGTTTGTATGTTCTCCCCATGTTTACGTGGGTTTCCATTGGGTACTCTGGTTTCCTCCGATACTCCAAAATAGCTACTGGAATTTTAAAAGCGTATTTATTAGTGGTACAGGGAATCGAAAATAAAAGGTTAACTAACTAACGGGCAGAAAAAAGGGAACATACAGGTCAGGGGTAGGGAAGGAAGTGCTTAACTAGCTATCTATGTACAGTCTTATATACTAGCCATACATACATACAGCCCATACAGTGCCTATACCTTGAACATCTCCAAGACAGGGGCGTAACTACCATAGCGGCAGATCATGCGACTGCTATGGGGCCCAGGACAAGAGGGGGCCCAGTCCTAGTTGGGATTATCTCCTCTTCTACTGGAGGTGAAAACTTGGCCAGGACTCTACCCTCTACTGGAACAACTTTTAGCAAATGAGGCAGTGGAAAATGGCCCAAGGGTCATTGAAATGGTCTAGGCAGAAACCCTTATGTCCTGTGTGTGGGGGGCCTGGTTTGATCCTTGCTATGGGGCCCTTACGTCTCTATGTACGCCACTGCTCCAAGATACTGTCTTGGCCAATCAGCACAGCCAATTTATAGACTGTAGATACAGGTATAGAGGTTAACACCTTCCTATAGGTGGCATCCTTTAGTCCAGAGCTTTCCTTGCTCTAAAAGACAAACAGACTTGCAGAACTGGTCACCTTAGGCAGTGGCTCCACCCCAGGTCTGGAAGCATCATAAATTACGTGTTCACAGGTGTGCTCTTAAGGTGCAACACCCTGTATTGTCTCTCAGGCATGGTGACAATTGATTTCCCAGATAAAACAGTAGTGTCTATTGTCTGTTGAGCAGATAGGACTTGTTCACCATGATTGCTTTGTGGGAGAGTTGCTTAGGTATTTACGGCCCAATTCCACTCTGCTTTGAAGGCCTCAAGTCAGGAGTCAATAAAATGTTGGTCTCACAACACATACTGATAGGGAACTTAGACGCTAATGTCTGTAAAGCGCTGCAGAATATAGTAGCGCTATATAATTGTGTAAAATAAACAATTACAAACTACTTTGTTCTATATGGGATAAAGGTAATGTATTCATTCTGTTAGATTTTTTGCAAGTGGTGAAAATGAGAAATTCATTTTTAAAATGTACTTGCTGAAACGGTTGCGTACGCACACACACAGGGGGGAGGGAAGTGACTACTGCGCTCCACCCTCACCCCTGGCCCTGCCTACTTGCCTCGCGAGTCCTAATGACAGGGGACAACTGGACGGCAATCCCTAACTTGGAATAAGTGCAGGGATGACAGACAGACAAACAACAGGACGTGAACGGGCCGAGTCAATACCAGGAAAGCTGCAAAGTACAAATGGAGCAAGCAGAGAATTGTCAGGAGAAGCCGGGGTCATAAATACCAGGAGAGCAGAGAAGTACAAGAGGAGTCCTAAGAGAGTAGTCAGGTGGGAGCCGAGGTCACAATACCAGGACGGATGCGCAGTACAGGAGGAGCAGGCAAAAGGATGGTCAGGGAACAGCATCAGGTAAGTATTCAGCAGTCCAACAAATAGCCAGGAATCTAGAGATTAACAGGCAACCTGTAGCCAGCAGGCTGCCTGTATTTATAGTGGGGAGTGAGGGTCATGTGACGTGGCCAGCGTCACATGACCGACAGACCAACCAGTCGAGCACCGAGTGATCAGCTCGGCGCTCAAGGCAGACTAGGAGCAGGGAGCCACCCAGCTAGTAAAGCCGCCCCGGGAATAAGGTCAAACACAGAACCTCATTCCAAAAGCTAAGTAACAGTTCTGTGGGCAATGGGGGACCGAGTGCACCTTCGGAACCCCGTGACAGTACCCCCCCTTTTACGAGGGGCCACCGGACCCAAGACTTCAGGCGATGGCTTTTCAGGGTGTTCTAAATTAAATTTACGAACAAGTCTAGGAGCATGAACCTCCCTGGCAGGTACCCAAGATCTCTCTTCAGGTCCATACCCCTTCCAGTGAATCAGGTACTGCAAGGAATTACGCACCTTCCTGACATCCACTATTTTAGACACCACATACTCGACAGCATCATTAACAAGAACCGGCGGAGGCGAGGCTTTTGATGGTACTACCGGTTCAAAATATTTTTTAAGCAGAGATTTATGGAACACATTATGAATGTGGAATGACTCGGGCAGCTCCAACCTAAAAGATACCGGGTTAATCACTTCCGTGATCTTATATGGTCCAATAAAACGAGGAGCAAGTTTTTTAGAAGTTACCTTGAGAGATAGATTCTTGGAGGACAACCATACTTTATCCCCAACCTGAAAGTTTTCCCCCCTTGAACGTCTCCTATCGGCCTTGAGTTTTTGAGAACATTGAGCCTTTTCTAGGTTCGATTGAACCCGGGCCCAAACTGTGCACAGTTCGGAGGAGAGTTTATCCGCTTCAGGGTTAGAGGAGGAGACGGACGACCCAGAATGAAAACGGGGATGAAAACCATGGTTACAAAAGAAAGGGGAGACCCCAGCAGAAGAATTGACACGGTTATTCAAAGCAAATTCAGCCAACGGAAGGAATTTGACCCATAATTGCTGGTCATCAGCAACATACAACCCCAAGAATTGTTCCACAGACTGATTAAGGCGTTCAGTCTGCCCATTACTCTCAGGATGGTAGGCGGAAGAAAAAGACAATGAAATTTTACATCTTTGACAGAAGGCCCTCCAGAATTTGGACACAAACTGCACACCCCTGTCAGAAACAATATTTTCCAGGATGCCATGTAAACGAACAATCTCTCTCCCAAAAATAGACGCCAGGGTTTTAGCATTCGGAAGTTTAGACAGGGGAATGAAATGAACCATCTTGCTAAACCTATCGACCACTACCTAAACCACAGTCTTACCCTCCGCCAGCGGTAGGTCAGTTATAAAGTCAATCGAGATATGGGACCAGGGTCTACTGGGAATGGGTAGGGGTCGTAGGTTACCAGCAGGGCGAGTCCTAGGTGTCTTGGATCTGGCACAAACCTCACAGGCTGACACGTAGGACTTGACATCCCTAGTTAGAGTGGGCCACCAATAAGATCTAGAAACCAGATCCTTAGTGCCCTGAACACCCGGATGTCCACAAAAGGCAGAATCGTGACACTCACCCAACAGCTGGAGACGAAATTGTACGGGAACAGACAACTTATCTGTTGGGGTGGATACCGGTGCCAGATGTTGTTCAGACCTAAGCCGAGATATCCTGGGTAAGAGCTGCTAAGAAGATTTTTGCTGGTAGGATGGATTCAGGTGGTACCTCAGTAGGTTGAAAAGCCTGGAGGCTCCGAGATAATGCGTCCGCCTTCACATTTTTACTTCCCGGCCTGAACGTGATTGAAAAATCAAAACGAGTAAAAAACAGAGCCCATCTGGCTTGACGGGGATTCAACCTCTTAGCAGACTCGAGAAACATAAGGTTTTTATGGTCAGTGACAACAGTTGCACAATGTCTTGCCCCCTCCAGGAAATGCCTCCACTCCTCAAATGCCCATTTAATGGCCAGCAGCTCCCTATTCCCTATGTCGTAGTTTCTCTCCGTGGGAGAGAATTTCCTGGAGAAGAAGGCACATGGTCTCAGATTAGTGAGGCTAGCAGGACCTTGTGAAAGGACTGCTCCTACGCCGTCCTCGGACGCATCCACCTCCACAATAAAAGGTTTCTCCTGATCAGGCTGGATCAGAATGGGAGCGCTACTGAATGCCTTTTTTAATTTTTCAAAGGAAGAAATGGCCTCAGTAAACCAATTCTCCAAATCCGCCCCTTTCTTAGTAAGGTCGGTCAACGGTTTAGCAATTACGGAAAAATTCATAATAAATTTACGATAGTAATTGGCGAAACCTAAGAACCGTTGTAAGGCCTTTAAGGATGAAGGTCTTACCCATTGCTTAATTGCTAGTACCTTACCAGGATCCATCTTGAAGGCGTGAGGAGTCAGAACATGCCCTAGAAACAGAATCTCCTGTACACCAAAGACACATTTCTCTTGTTTAGCGGATAGCTGATTCTCCCTCAACACCTCTAATACTTGTTTAACATGAGACACATGGGATTCTAAGTCAGGAGAGAATATCAAAATGTCGTCAAGATAGACAATAACAAATTTACCTAAGTACTCCCTAAGAATGTCATTCATGAAGTTTTGGAACACAGCTGGGGCATTGCTGAGTCCAAAAGGCATCACTTGATATTCAAAGTGTCCTACCGGAGTATTGAACGCCGTCTTCCATTCGTCTCCCTCCTTGATTCGGATTAGATTGTATGCCCCTTTCAGGTCAATTTTGGAAAACCAGGTTGCCCCCAGAACCTGGTTAAATAAATCCGGAATCAATGGGAGGGAGTATCTATTCTGGACAGTGATTTTATTTAATCTCCGGTAATCGATACATGGCCTAAGACCACCATCTTTTTTCTTAACAAAGAAAAACCCAGCCCCCATACGAGAGACAGAAGGTCTAATATGCCCTTTACCAAGGCCTTCCTTAATATAATCTTCCATGGCCTTGCGTTCGGGCATAGAAAGATTATAAATTCGTCCTTTAGGAAACTTGGCCACCTCTACTAGCTCTATGGTACAATCATAAGGTCTATGGGGGGGTAGAACCTCCGGGGTTGGTGATGAGAATACATCAGAATATTCTCTAACAACAGAGGGTAAAGTATCAGACTTTACTGAGACCCCAGCCTGTACCACGGACAAGCACGAGTCACACTTAGGCCCCCATCTCACCAACTCCCCATTGGACCAATCTATAGTGGGGTTATGTAGTCGGAGCCAAGGCAACCCTAGTACCACCTCAGCAGGTAGGTTCTCCAGGACTAGAAGCGAACATCTCTCTGAGTGGCACACACCCACGGTTAGAGAAATCTCCAAGGTACATAAGCTCACCGTACCACCAATAAGAGGAGTAGCATCAATAGCCATGACATGGATAGGAGTTGGTAAGGCAAACATAGGAATACCCAATCTTACAGCATACTCAGAGTCAATAAAGCTAGCCGCTGAGCCAGAATCAATGAAGGCCTTACCCGGCCATTTATCTACTCCCAGAGAAATCGTAATGGGTACCGAAAGCTTACATTTAGAAAATTCAGGGTGTACCTGGTCTTTAGGTTGCCTTGTCTTAGGAGACTTGACAGAGAGGACCTTCTTAGGACACTGGTTGATCCAATGGTCAGGATCTCCACAGTAAAAGCATTCTCCACGTCTGCGGCGAAGATTCCCTCGGGTCATGCCAACCTGCATGGGTTCCTCGGTGGAGACCTCAGCATTGTCTCTGGGATAGGCCTCTGGCTGGACCACCATCTGGGAAGAGAACTGTTGTTCCTGTCGTCTCTCTCTAACCCATCGGTCAAGTCGGACAACAAGGGTCATCATCTCCTCTAAGGTGTCACAGCCAGACAGCTGAGAAGCGCTCACAGGAGCTTCTCACATCCTCCTCCTTGAATTTCTTTGTTTTGGTTTAGTTTCTCATCTCGTTGGTCTATCTCAGCTGTCATGCAGTTAGACTGATCGCTACCCTTTAAGTTCCTCCCCATAATGCAGTAGTGTGCGGCTGATACAACTTCCTGGAGTGTGTGTGCATGCTGTTCCCAGTTCCCGGTTCCCTGTTCCCAGTCGTCAGTCGTCATTCGTCTGCAAGATAAGTGCTGTTTATGTATTTATGATTTTGTCTTTTCTGGATCCAGGTGACCCTGACTCCCTCCGTGTCAGTGTAGGGAGCCAGTGGTCGTGTCCCTTCACTATTGTAGGGTCTTCAGGTAATAGATAGCCGAGGAACGTGGATATGCGGCCATCCACCTTTGGGGTGTTCGCATAGGCTGAGCAGTGAGGGAGAGCGGCAGGTCTATTGCAGGGGTCTCCCTTTGTTCCTTAGTTGTGGATCCAGAGAGACATTGTTTATATGGTATTGTCTTGTTTCCTGTACACCATCCGTGACATTATCAGCCGCCAAAACCGTCTCAAGCATGGATCCGGTTTCACTTTTGGCTGAACGCTTTCAGGGTCTTTCTTTGGAGGTAGCTGATCTCCGTAAGACTTTTTCTCAGTTTCAAGTGACCGGTTCAGCTTGCGTTCATGGAGTTTGTGCTGAGCCTAAGATCTCGCTCCCGGATACGTTCTCCGGGGGTAGTGAGAATTTTGTGCGTTTTAGAGAGGCTTGCAAACTCCATTTTCGCCTTCTTCCCCATTCTTCTGGTGATGAAGAACGGAGGGTGGGGATCATTATATCGCTGCTCAGGGGTAACGCTCAGTCCTGGGCCTTTTCGCTGCCGGAGGGGGCACGGCCCCTTCGTTCAGTGGATGAATTCTTTTTAGCCCTGGGTCAGATATATGATGATCCGGATCGTATTGCTCTGGCTGAGTCTAGACTACGTCTGTTATGCCAGGGTAAACAATCCGCAGAGATATACTGTTCAGAATTTCGGAGATGGGCAGCAGATACGGGTTGGAATGATGCTGCACTCCGAAGTCAATTTTGCTATGGTCTTTCAGAGGGATTGAAAGATGCATTTGCCTTTCATGAAAGACCTACCTCCTTGGATTCTGCTATGTCTCAGGCTGTTCGTATTGACAGGCGTCTTAGAGAGAGAGGAGAGATCTCTCCTTCCTGTCATACTCAGTCCCGGGACAGTGCAGCGGTCTCATTCTGTGCACAGGGGTCTCAGTCGCTGTCAGCCCCTTCTGAGCAGGAGTCCATGCAGCTGGGGTTGATTGCCTCTGACAATAGAAGATTCAGCCCGCAGGGGAGGGTTTGTTTTTGTTGTGGAGGTATAAATCATCTGGCAAATGTTTGTCCCTCTAGGAGATTCAGGCAGTTTTCTGGGAGTAATAAAGAGACAAAAAGGAAAAAATCTTTTAAAAATGTTCCGTCTGTTACTATTGGCAGGGTTGAGGCGGAAATTGAAGGTTTTCCGTTTGCTTGTAGTTCCCGTTTTGTCCTGCCTGCTAGGGTGGCGCTAGAGAGCAAGAGCATTTTTTGTGAGATTTTTGTGGATAGTGGAGCAGCTGTCAACCTCATTGATAATCAATTTGCAATAACTCATGGTTTCCAGGTATGCACTTTGGGAAAGGATATTCCTGTTTTTGCTATTGATTCAGCTCTACTTTCTCAGAAATCATTAAAGGGTATAGTTCACAATATCCGTTTAATTGTGAGTGATGCTCATGTTGAGGATGTGTCATGTTTCGTCCTTAGCGGTTTGCCTACTCCTCTAGTGTTGGGGCTACCCTGGCTCACTAAACATAACCCCACCATTGATTGGCAAGCGAGGCAAATAAATGGTTGGAGTAACTTTTGCAGAGAGAATTGCCTCATAACATCTGTTTCTGAGGTTTCTACTAAGACTGTACCACCTTTCCTCTCTGAATTTTTGGATGTCTTCTCTGAGAGTGGAGTTCAGGGAGTATGATTGCCCTATTAATCTCATCCCAGGCGCCAAGCTGCCTAAATCTCGTTTATACAATCTCTCCCAACCTGAGAGGGTCGCTATGCGGGCTTATATCTCTGAGAGTCTGAGAAAAGGACACATACGAACCTCGAAGTCACCTGTTGCCGCTGGTTTTTTCTTTGTTAAGAAAAAAGATGGTTCTTTAACCACCTCCGGACCGCTGTACGCACAGACGCGTCCTGGAGGTGGTTGATTCATTCCGAGTGGACGCATATACGCGTCATCTCGCGAGACGCGAGATTTCCTGTGAACGCGCGCACACAGGCGCGCGCGCTCACAGGAACGGAAGGTAAGAGAGTTGATCTCCAGCCTGCCAGCGGCGATCGTTCGCTGGCAGGCTGGAGATGTGTTTTTTTTAACCCCTAACAGGTATATTAGACGCTGTTTTGATAACAGCGTCTAATATACCTGCTACCTGGTCCTCTGGTGGTCCCATTTGTTTGGATCGACCACCAGAGGACACAGGTAGCTCAGTAAAGTCCCACCAAGCACCACTACACTACACTACACCCCCCCCCCCGTCACTTATTAACCCCTTATTAGCCCCTGATCACCCCTAATCACCCCTGATCACCCCATATAGACTCCCTGATCACCCCCCTGTCATTGATTACCCCCCTGTCATTGATCAACCCCCTGTAAAGCTCCATTCAGATGTCCGCATGATTTTTACGGATCCACTGATAGATGGATCGGATCCGCAAAACGCATCCGGACGTCTGAATGAAGCCTTACAGGGGCATGATCAATGACTGTGGTTATCACCCCATATAGACTCCCTGATCACCCCCCTGTCATTGATCACCCCCCTGTCATTGATTACCCCCCTGTAAAGCTCCATTCAGACGTCCGCATGATTTTTACGGATCCACTGATAGATGGATCGGATCCGCAAAACGCATCCGGACGTCTGAATAAAGCCTTACAGGGGCATGATCAATGACTGTGGTGATCACCCCATATAGACTCCCTGATCACCCCCCTGTAAAGCTCCATTCAGATGTCCGCATGATTTTTACGGATCCACTGATAGATGGATCGGATCCGCAAAACGCATCCGGACGTCTGAATGAAGCCTTACAGGGGCATGATCAATGACTGTGGTTATCACCCCATATAGACTCCCTGATCACCCCCCTGTCATTGATCACCCCCCTGTCATTGATTACCCCCCTGTAAAGCTCCATTCAGACGTCCGCATGATTTTTACGGATCCACTGATAGATGGATCGGATCCGCAAAACGCATCCGGACGTCTGAATGAAGCCTTACAGGGGCATGATCAATGACTGTGGTGATCACCCCATATAGACTCCCTGATCACCCCCCTGTAAAGCTCCATTCAGATGTCCGCATGATTTTTACGGATCCACTGATAGATGGATCGGATCCGCAAAACGCATCCGGACGTCTGAATGAAGCCTTACAGGGGCATGATCAATGACTGTGGTTATCACCCCATATAGACTCCCTGATCACCCCCCTGTCATTGATCACCCCCCTGTCATTGATTACCCCCCTGTAAAGCTCCATTCAGACGTCCGCATGATTTTTACGGATCCACTGATAGATGGATCGGATCCGCAAAACGCATCCGGACGTCTGAATGAAGCCTTACAGGGGCATGATCAATGACTGTGGTGATCACCCCATATAGACTCCCTGATCACCCCCCTGTAAAGCTCCATTCAGATGTCCGCATGATTTTTACGGATCCACTGATAGATGGATCGGATCCGCAAAACGCATCCGGACGTCTGAATGAAGCCTTACAGGGGCATGATCAATGACTGTGGTTATCACCCCATATAGACTCCCTGATCACCCCCCTGTCATTGATCACCCCCCTGTCATTGATTACCCCCCTGTAAAGCTCCATTCAGACGTCCGCATGATTTTTACGGATCCACTGATAGATGGATCGGATCCGCAAAACGCATCCGGACGTCTGAATGAAGCCTTACAGGGGCATGATCAATGACTGTGGTGATCACCCCATATAGACTCCCTGATCACCCCCATGTCATTGATTACCCCCCTGTCATTGATCACCCCCCCTGTCATTGATCACCCCCCCTGTCATTGATCACCCCCCCTGTCATTGATCACCCCCCCTGTCATTGATCACCCCCCCTGTCATTGATCAACCCCCCTGTCATTGATCACCCCCCTGTCATTGATCACCCCCCTGTAAGGCTCCATTCAGACATTTTTTTGGCCCAAGTTAGCGGAATTATTTTTTTTTTTTCTTACAAAGTCTCATATTCCACTAACTTGTGACAAAAAATTAAATCTCACATGAACTCACCATACCCCTCACGGAATCCAAATGCGTAAAATTTTTTAGACATTTATATTCCAGACTTCTTCTCACGCTTTAGGGCCCCTAGAATGCCAGGGCAGTATAAATACCCCACATGTGACCCCATTTCGGAAAGAAGACACCCCCAGGTATTCCGTGAGGGGCATATTGAGTCCATGAAAGATTGAAATTTTTGTCCCAAGTTAGCGGAACGGGAGACTTTGTGAGAAAAAAATAAAAAATATCAATTTCCGCTAACTTGTGCCAAAAAAAAAAAATTTCTATGAACTCGCCATGCCCCTCATTGAATACCTTGGGGTGTCTTCTTTCCAAAATGGGGTCACATGTGGGGTATTTATACTGCCCTGGCATTCTAGGGGCCCCAAAGCGTGAGAAGAAGTCTGGTATCCAAATGTCTAAAAATGCCCTCCTAAATGGAATTTGGGCCCATTTGCGCATCTAGGCTGCAAAAAAGTGTCACACATCTGGTATCTCCGTACTCAGGAGAAGGTGGGGAATGTGTTTTGGGGTGTCATTTTACATATACCCATGCTGGGTGAGATAAATATCTTGGTCAAATGCCAACTTTGTATCAAAAAATGGGAAAAGTTGTCTTTTGCCAAGATATTTCTCTCACCCAGCATGGGTATATGTAAAAAGACACCCCAAAACACATTCCCCAAATTCTCCCGAGTACGGAGATACCAGATGTGTGACACTTTTTTGCAGCCTAGGTGGGCAAAGGGGCCCATATTCCAAAGAGCACCTTTCGGATTTCACTGGTCATTTACCTACTTACCACACATTAGGGCCCCTGGAAAATGCCAGGGCAGTATAACTACCCCACAAGTGACCCCATTTTGGAAAGAAGACACCCCAAGGTATTCCGTGAGGGGCATGGCGAGTTCCTAGAATTTTTTATTTTTTGTCACAAGTTAGTGGAAAATGATGATTTTTATTTTTTTTTATTTTTTTTCATACAAAGTCTCATATTCCACTAACTTGTGACAAAAAATAAAAACTTCCATGAACTCACTATGCCCATCAGCGAATACCTTGGGGTCTATTCTTTCCAAAATGGGGTCACTTGTGGGGTAGGTATAATGCCCTGGTATTTTAGGGGCCCAAATGTGTGGTAAGGAGTTTGAAATCAAATTCTGTAAAAAATGACGAGTGAAATCCGAAAGGTGCTCTTTGGAATATGGGCCCCTTTGCCCACCTAGGCTGCAAAAAAGTGTCACACATCTGGTATCTCCGTACTCAGGAGAAGGTGGGGAATGTGTTTTGGGGTGTCATTTTACATATACCCATGCTGGGTGAGATAAATATCTTGGTCAAATGCCAACTTTGTATAAAAAAATGGGAAAAGTTGTCTTTTGCCAAGATATTTCTCTCACCCAGCATGGGTATATGTAAAAAGACACCCCAAAACACATTCCCCAACTTCTCCCGAGTACGGAGATACCAGATGTGTGACACTTTTTTGCAGCCTAGGTGGGCAAAGGGGCCCATATTCCAAAGAGCACCTTTCGGATTTCACTGGTCATTTACCTACTTACCACACATTAGGGCCCCTGAAAAATGCCAGGGCAGTATAACTACCCCACAAGTGACCCCATTTTGGAAAGAAGACACCCCAAGGTATTCCGTGAGGGGCATGGCGAGTTCCTAGAATTTTTTATTTTATTTTTTGTCACAAGTTAGTGGAAAATGATGATTTTTTATTTTTTATTTTTTTTTTCATACAAAGTCTCATATTCCACTAACTTGTGACAAAAAATAAAAACTTCCATGAACTCACTATGCCCATCAGCGAATACCTTGGGGTCTCTTCTTTCCAAAATGGGGTCACTTGTGGGGTAGTTATACTGCCCTGGCATTCTAGGGGCCCAAATGTGTGGTAAGGAGTTTGAAATCAAATTCTGTAAAAAATGACGAGTGAAATCCGAAAGGTGCTCTTTGGAATATGGGCCCCTTTGCCCACCTAGGCTGCAAAAAAGTGTCACACATCTGGTATCTCCGTACTCGGGAGAAGTTGGGGAATGTGTTTTGGGGTGTCTTTTTACATATACCCATGCTGGGTGAGAGAAATATCTTGGCAAAAGACAACTTTTCCCATTTTTTTATACAAAGTTGGCATTTGACCAAGATATTTATCTCACCCAGCATGGGTATATGTAAAATGACACCCCAAAACACATTCCCCAACTTCTACTGAATACGGAGATACCAGATGTGTGACACTTTTTTGCAGCCTAGGTGGGCAAAGGGGCCCACATTCCAAAGAGCACCTTTCGGATTTCACTCGTCATTTTTTACAGAATTTGATTTCAAACTCCTTACCACACATTTGGGCGCCTAGAATGCCAGGGCAGTATAACTACCCCACAAGTGACCCCATTTTGGAAAGAAGAGACCCCAAGGTATTTCGTGATGGGCATAGTGAGTTCATGGAAGTTTTTATTTTTTGTCACAAGTTAGTGGAATATGAGACTTTGTAAGAAAAAAAAAAATCATCATTTTCCGCTAACTTGTGACAAAAAATAAAAAGTTCTATGAACTCACTATGCCCATCAGCGAATACCTTAGGGTGTGTACTTTCCGAAATGGGGTCATTTGTGGGGTGTTTGTACTGTCTGGCCATTGTAGAACCTCAGGAAACATGACAGGTGCTCAGAAAGTCAGAGCTGCTTCAAAAAGCGGAAATTCACATTTTTGTACCATAGTTTGTAAACGCTATAACTTTTACCCAAAGCATTTTTTTTTTACCCAAACATTTTTTTTTTATCAAAGACATGTAGAACAATAAATTTAGAGCTAAATTTATATATGGATGTCGTTTTTTTTGCAAAATTTTACAACTGAAAGTGAAAAATGTCATTTTTTTGCAAAAAAATCGTTAAATTTCGATTAATAACAAAAAAAGTAAAAATGTCAGCAGCAATGAAATACCACCAAATGAAAGCTCTATTAGTGAGAAGAAAAGGAGGTAAAATTCATTTGGGTGGTAAGTTGCATGACCGAGCAATAAACGGTGAAAGTAGTGTAGGTCAGAAGTGTAAAAAGTGGCCTGGTCTTTCAGGGTGTTTAAGCACTGGGGGCTGAGGTGGTTAAGACCTTGTCTGGATTTCAGGAAGCTGAACAGTATCACTATTCGTGATCCTTATCCGCTTCCTCTGATCCCGGACCTGTTTAACCAGGTTGTTGGGGCTAAAGTCTTTTCCAAATTAGACCTAAGAGGGGCATACAACCTGGTTAGGGTCAGAGAAGGAGACGAATGGAAGACGGCTTTCAATACCCCTGAGGGCCATTTTGAGAATTTGGTTATGCCTTTTGGTTTGATGAATGCCCCAGCCGTTTTTCAGCATTTCGTCAACAGCATTTTTTATCATTTAATGGGAAAATTTGTATTAGTGTATTTGGATGACATTTTGATTTTTTCTCCTGATTTCAAGACTCATAAGGAACACTTACGTCAGGTCTTGCTCATCCTGCGGGAGAATAAATTATATGCGAAACTGGAAAAATGTGTGTTTGCGGTTCCAGAAATCCAATTTCTGGGGTTTCTTGTCTCCGCATCTGGTTTTCGCATGGACCCCGAGAAGGTCCGCGCTGTGCTTGAGTGGGAGCTTCCTGAGAATCAGAAGGCGCTGATGCGTTTTTTGGGCTTTGCCAATTATTACAGGAAATTTATTTTGAATTATTCCTCTGTTGTTAAACCACTCACTGATATGACCAGAAAGGGGGTAGATTTTTCTTCCTGGTCGGTAGAGGCGCGTGAGGCCTTTTCTAATATCAAGGAGAGTTTTGCTTCCGCTCCCATCCTAGTACAACCTGATATTTCGTTACCCTTCATAGTTGAGGTTGATGCTTCTGAGGTAGGGGTGGGTGCGGTCTTGTCTCAGGGTTCCTCTCCTGCCAAATGGCAACCGTGTGCCTTTTTCTCAAAGAAACTCTCCTCCGCAGAGAGAAATTATGATGTGGGAGATAGGGAATTGTTGGCCATCAAGTTGGCTTTTGAGGAATGGCGCCATTGGCTAGATGGAGCCAGACACCCTATTACCGTGTTTACTGACCATAAAAATCTGGCCTACTTGGAGTCAGCCAAGCGTCTGAACCTGAGACAGGCCAGATGGTCTTTGTTCTTTTCAAGGTTTAATTTTGTTGTTACGTTCCGCCCTGGGGTTAAGAATGTGAAGGCAGATGCCCTGTCACGTTGTTTTCCGGGAGGTGGGAATTTTGAAGACCCGGGTCCCATTTTGGCTGAAGGTGTGGTGGTCTCTGCTCTTTTTCCTGAATTGGAGGCAGAGGTGCAGGTGCAGTTCCCTGTTCCCAGTCGTCAGTCGTCATTCGTCTGCAAGATAAGTGCTGTTTATGTATTTATGATTTTGTCTTTTCTGGATCCAGGTGACCCTGACTCCCTCCGTGTCAGTGTAGGGAGCCGGTGGTCGTGTCCCTTCACTATTGTAGGGTCTTCAGGTAATAGATAGCCGAGGAACGTGGATATGCGGCCATCCACCTTTGGGGTGTTCGCATAGGCTGAGCAGTGAGGGAGAGCGGCAGGTCTATTGCAGGGGTCTCCCTTTGTTCCTTAGTTGTGGATCCAGAGAGACATTGTTTATATGGTATTGTCTTGTTTCCTGGTTACACCATCCGTGACATAAGGTCTCTGGAAGTTGATAACTGACCAGAAGATCCTTTAATTTATCAGACAGACCTGACCTGAACTGACTCTTCAGGGCTGGTTCATTCCATCCTGAGGGGACACACCACCTTCTGAATTGGGTGCAATAATCCTCTGCTGGTAAATTGCCCTGAACCAGTGCCTTTAGAGCCGTCTCGGCTACTAGAGCCCTGTCTGGTTCATTATAGAGGGTACCTAAGGCCTGAAAGAACCCCTCCACAGAATATAAACAACTGGTGCCAGCAGGTAAAGAGAACGCCCAGTCCTGGGGATCACCCTGTAATCGGGAAATGATAATGCCCACGCGTTGACTCTCGGGGCCAGAGGACACGGGGCGCAAACGGAAGTAAAGTTTGCAACTCTACCTAAAAGAGAGAAACTTCCTCTGGTCTCCAGAAAAGGGTTCTGGGAGCTTAATCTGGGGCTCAAAATGCGGACTGGAGGCCTGAGGAGTGGAAAAACCTTGCCCTAACTCAAAAGAACTGAGTTTTTCCCCTAACTCCTGCACCCTCTGCGTCAGATTAGAGACATGGTCAGTCAGGGTCACCAGAGGATTCATAATACAGTGGTTATTGGGCCTGTTAATCTGAAACGGTCGTGTACACACACACACAGGGGGGAGGGAAGTGACCACTGCGCTCCACCCTTACCCCTGGCCCTGCCTACTTGCCTCGCGAGTCCTAATGACAGGGGACAACTGGACGGCAATCCCTAACTTGGAATAAGTGCAGGGATGACAGACAGACAAACAGGACGTGAACGGACCGAGTCAATACCAGGAAAGCTGCAAAGTACAAATGGAGCAAGCAGAGAATTGTCAGGAGAATCCGGGGTCATAAATACCAGGAGAGCAGAGAAGTACAAGAGGAGTCCTAAGAGAGTAGTCAGGTGGGAGCCGAGGTCACAATACCAGGACGGATGCGCAATACAGGAGGAGCAGGCAAAAGGATGGTCAGGGAACAGGATCAGGTAAGTATTCAGCAGTCCAACAAATAGCCAGGAACCTAGAAATTAACAGGCAACCTGTAGCCAGCAGGCTGCCTGTATTTATAGTGGGGAGTGAGGGTCATGTGACGTGGCCAGCGTCACATGACCGACAGACCAACCAGTCGAGCACCGAGTGATCAGCTCGGCGCTCAAGGCAGACTAGGAGCAGGGAGCCACCCAGCTAGTAAAGCCGCCCCGGGAATGAGGTCAAACACAGAACCTCATTCCAAAAGCTAAGCAACAGTTCTGCGGGCAATGGGGGACCGAGTGCACCTTCGGAACCCCGTGACACTTGCAATTTAAATAGTGACACATGAAAGGTTTTGATCAGTGAGGGTCCTAGTGCTGAGATCCCATCGATTGCTAGAATGAGGTGAAAGAAGCACTTCAGGAGGCAGACTAGAGACGGCTCATAGACTTTCTTTAGCCTGCCTTCAGCATAGGGCTTGTGTATGAGTGCTTCTCTCTCCTCGTTCTAACGATCGGTGGGGGTCTCAGAACTCAGACCCACACTGATCAAAACCTTTGATATGTTGCTATGGCATATCAAAAGTAATTTTTTCTTAATTAAGGACACTTTAGTGTTATACTGGTAGAGACATCCTATTATGACTGCTGTCCATTACATTGGTTCATATGATATCCTGTAAATGTATTTAGTAGTTAAATGTTCTTTTTTTATCTATATTTTCCACTGTTAATGGGAATAAGATTATAAAGTGATTCACTGTTTTCCATTATATTATTAATTCTAAAGACATGCCCAATTTTTTCATAGGACACTATTTCCTGGAACATTTTCCATTGATAAGGTTTCCATTTAAAAATAGAAATGACATTGGCGAGATAAAAAAACAATACAAAAAACTATAGGCTCAACATATTTGATTTAAGGTAGTCAACACTAATATCAAGGCTTATTAAATGCAGAGAGGATTTTACAATAAAAGCCATTCAGATATCAGTTTGCTTTGTAATCTGTATTTGAACAAGGACATTGAAAATTATTTCTAGGCACCAGGTGGCTGGCTTCTCATAGTTATTCCTCAATATTGTGGGTTTGTATCCTGTTCATTCCATGTTATCTTACTTTCTTGCTTTAAACATACATTTTTTCTAAGCTTTCTGGATACAATATTTTAATTTCACTCCATAAATTAGTAAATATTTACACAGGTTGTCTGAGATATTTCAAACTCTCAGACATGCCATTCAATAGCTTAACCCCTTCAGGACCAAGCAATTTTCAGTTTTTTTTATTTATTTATTTATTTTTACTTCCAGCCTTCCTGAAGCCATAACATTTTAATTTTTCCATTCACATTCAGTAGCAGTATGAGGGCTTGTTTTTTGTGGGACAAGTTGTACTTTCTAACGGCAGCATTTATGGTTGCATACAATTTAGTGGGAAGCGGGGGAAAAATTCCAAATGGGGTGAAATTATTTTAAAAAACACAATTCAGCCACAGTTTTATGGGTTTAGTTTTTACAGCATTTCCTATGAGGTAAAACTGACTGGTTACCTTAATTCTCCGGGTCAGTACAATTATAATGATACCACATATATATTTTTTTTTCTTGCGTTTTAATATTGAAAAAAATTATTTTCTTTGCATCTCCATATTCTGAACCCCTACATTTATTTTTGTGGTGTGTATGACTTTTTGATCAATTTTTATAAAAAAAAATTGTGGGAGTGAAACAACCCAAAAAATTGCAAATCAGCCATTTTGACATTTTTTTTCCATTTCGCTGTTTGCCGTATAGGAGAAATATTTTTATATTTTAATAGTACGGTGATACCCATGATGGTTATTTTTTTAATTGTTTATGTATTTTTATTTTGGGGAAAGAGGGGTGATTTGGATTTTAATATTTTTTTATTGTGTTTAAGATTTTTTAAAACTACAGTTTACAATTTTTCAAGGGAACTTGAACAAGAAATCATTAGATTGCTTCTTTCATAGACTCCAATCCATTAGTATTGGAGTCTATGAGAATTTCACTGTGTTCCTATTGAGCCCTGCCACAGGCAGGCTCTCCATAGGAACTGATATTCTGCAGCCTCGGATCATTCAGGAAGACCGAAGCTGCCACACTCACCATCCACCTCCCTGGATCCTCGCTAGGGGGAGCCGGTGCATGGCCCAGAGCACGCGCTCCCGGTTTTTAACCTCACAGATGCCTTCTTCGTATTTGACTATGGCATCTGAGCCGGTAAATGTGTGTGATCCATGTTATTGTCGATTGCCTGTGGTGCCCACTGTGCTTGTGAGGGGGCACCATCTTTAAATGCCCGACCGCCGATGTAAATGTACGTTAGGCAGTCAGGATTGGTTTAAAGGGAATGTGCAGGGGCAACTGGCCATAGACCCTAATGGGTTGATACCTAGATGCCCAAGCTCTCCTCAGTGCTGATAACTGGGTATACAACAATTTGACGTTCCCAGTGTTAATGCTGGGAATGCCAGGTATTTAAGTACCCAGCTAACAGCCGCAGGTCCCCCTTCTCAATTCAACTATATCGCCATCCTCAGGACAGTGACGTAGTTAAATATTGTGGCGGGGCATGGGATCAGATGGCTGTCTGCCCTAATATTCACCGTCATAGCCTAAAAGACTAGGCCTGAGGCCTATACACCAGTAGATTGGTGCAGGTGGTGGCAAAGCTATGGCATAATCACAACTGCCTGCCTTTGTCTCAGGTGATGGTACAGAAACAGGACTTAGGTGACTATTAGATTAGATTTGTTTTCTTTATTTTACTTGGCCATTTGGGGAGCACTATAGAGACCATTACTATAGGAACTGGGGGCATTTTAAAAAAAATACTGTGGACACTATAGGGGCACTGGGGGACATTTGTAAATATTGTGGGGTCACCATGGAGGACATTACTGTGGGCATTTTGTAATAATAGTGCCACTCTCGGACGCCTTTCTATAGGCACTGGGGGCAATATTTTTTTTATATTGAGGCACTATAGGGACATTGGGGAATTTTAACACTGGGGTTATTTTACAGGGCATTACTAGTGCAGATTTTTGTTAATATATTTTTATTTGGTTGCAAATGCAATATACAAATACTGGGGCATTTTTAATAATATGGGTATTTTTAATACTGGGAGCACTATAGAGGACATACTGAGGACCCAATAGGGGGCATTACTGGGGGCATTTCTAATACTTGGGCACTATAGGGAGAATCTTATTACTGGGTGCACAATAAGGGCATTACTGGGAGCATGGGGAGATTTTTAATACTTGGGCACTATATGGAGCATTTCTGAGGACAATAGGTGAATGTATAAACTGGGAACAATATTATTGCTGTGTCCAAAATATGGGGCATTACTGGGAGCACTGAGGGAATATTTAATACTGGGGCAGTATGTGAGGGAATTTTTCATACTGGAGACACTATAGGGTGCATTATTATTACTAGAGGTTCTATAGGGAGCATTATTAATACTGTGTGCATTATGGGGCAATTATTATTACTAGGGAGGCATTATTTTTTCTGCAGTATTGTATATGGGCCATTGGAGAGTATGGTTATGGGAGTGACAGCAGGATGACCCAGTTGGAGCACCAGGTTGGAAAGTTTATGGTGAGAGGAGGGAGTAGGGGGGGCAATTATTGGTCACTAATGCTGGTGCCAGAGAAGAATTGCATTAAAAGTCTACTGTTTTTTATGTATTTTAAGTTCAACGTTGCACTTAGTAAAAAGGACTTTGTAATGTTTAACTCTGGCCTCATTCTTCAGTACTATAACTTTTACTGCAAAGGACCCCAGGGAGTGACGGCCTGAGGTTCGATACTCTGGAGATAGTTCAGAGAAGAGCTACTAAACTAGTACATGGATTGCAGGATAAAACTTACCAGGAAAGATTAAAGGACCTTAAGGCCTCATGCACACGACCGTTGTGTGCACCCGTGGCCGTTGTTCCGTTTTCCGTGATTTTCTGCGGACCCATTGACTTTCAATGGGTCCGTTGAAAACTCGGAAAATGCACCGTTTGTCATCCGCGGCCGTGATCCGTGTATCCTGTCCGTCAAAAAAATATGACCTGTCCTATTTTGTTGACGGACAACGGATTCAAGTCAATGGGTCCGTGAAAAAACACGGATGCACACAAGATTGGCATCCATGTCCGTGATCCGTGTCCGTAGGCTACTTTCATACAGACGGAGCCGAAGATCCGTCTGCATAAAAGCTTTTTCAGAGCTGAGTTTTCACTTCGTGAAAACTCAAATCTGACAGTATATTCTAACACAGAGGCGTTCCCATAGTGATGGGGACGCTTCTAGTTAGAATATACTACGAACTGTGTACATGACTGCCCCCTGCTGCCTGGCAGCACCCGATCTCTTACAGGGGGCTGTGATTCGCACAATTAACCCCTCAGGGGCTGCACCTGAAGGGGTTAATTGTGCGTATCATAGCCCCCTGTAAGAGATCAGGGGCTGCCAGGCAGCAGGGGGCAGACCCCCCTCCCTCCCCAGTTTTAATTTCATTGGTGGCCAGTGCGGCCCCCCCGGCCCCCCCCGGCCCCCCTCTCTCTATTGTATTGATATCATTGGTGGCCAGTGCGGCCCTCCCTTTATTGTATTATCATTGGTAGCCAGTGTGCGGCCCCCCCGGCCCCCCTCCCTCTATTGTATTAATATCATTGGTGGCCAGTGCGGCTCCCCACGGCCCCCCCTCCCTCCCTTTATTGTATTATCATTGGTGGCCAGTGTGCGGCCCCCCCTCCCTCCCTCCCTCTATTGTATTATCATTGGTGGCCAGTGTGCGCCCCCCCGGCCCCCCCTCTATTGTATTAATATCATTGGTGGCCGGTGTGCGGCCTGCCCTTGACCCGCCCCCGATCATTGGTGGCAGCGGAGAGTTCCGATCGGAGTCCCAGTTTAATCGCTGGGGCTCCGATCGGTAACCATGTCAACCAGGACGCTACTGCAGTCCTGGTTGCCATGGTTACTTAGCAATATTAGAAGCATCATACTTACCTGCTGCGCTGTCTGTGACCGGCCGGGAGCTCCTCCTACTGGTAAGTGACAGATCATTAAGCAATGCGCCGCACAGACCTGTCACTTACCAGTAGGAGGAGCTCCCGGCCGGTCACAGACAGCGCAGCAGGTAAGTATGATGCTTCTAATATTGCTAAGTAACCATGGCAACCAGGACTGCAGTAGCGTCCTGGTTGCCATGGTTACCGATCGGAGCCCCAGCGATTAAACTGGGATTCCGATCGGAACTCTCCGCTGCCACCAATGATCGGGGGCGGGTCGAGGGCAGGCCGCACACTGGCCACCAATGATATTAATACAATAGAGGGGGGGCCGGGGGGGTGCACACTGGCCACCAATGATAATACAATGGAGGGAGGGAAGGGGGCCGCACACTGGCCACCAATGATAATACAATAGAGGGAGGGGCGCACACTGGCCACCAATGATAATACAATAGAGGAAGGGAGGGGGAGCCGGGGGGGCCGCACACTGGCCACCAATGATAATACAATAGAGGGAGGGAGAGGGGGCCGGGGGGGCCGCACACTGGCCACCAATGATAATACAATAGAGGGAGGGAGAGGGGGCGGGGGGGCGCACACTGACCACCAATGATAATACAATAGAGGGAGGGAGGGGAGCCGCACACTGGCCACCAATGATAATACAATAGAGGGAAGGGGGGCGGGGGGGCGCACACTGGCCACCAATGATAATACAATAGAGGGAGGGAGGGGGGGCCGGGGGGGCACACACTGGCCACCAATGATAATACAATAGAGGGAGGGAGGGGGGCGCACACTGAGGGGTTAATTGTGCTGATCACAGCCCCCTGTAAGAGATCGGGTGCTGCCAGGCAGCAGGGGGCAGTCATGTACACAGTTCATAGTATATTCTAACTTGAAGCGTCCCCATCACTATGGGAACGCCTCTGTGTTAGAATATACTGTCGGATATGAGTTTCACGATCTAACTCAAATCCGATGGTATATTCTAACATAGAGGCGTTCCCATGGTGATGGGGACGCTTCAAGTTAAAATATACCATCGGATTGGAGAAAACTCTGATCCTATGGTATATTAACTCCTGACTTTACATTGAAAGTCAATGGGGGACGGATCCGTTTGCAATTGCACCATATTGTGTCAACGTCAAACGGATCCGTCCCCATTGACTTGCATTGTAAGTCAGGACGGATCCGTTTGGCTCCGCACGGCCAGGCGGACACCAAAACGACTTTTTTTTCATGTCCGTGGATCCTCCAAAAATCAAGGAAGACCCACGGACGAAAAAACGGTCACGGATGACGGACCAACGGAACCCCGTTTTGCGGACCGTGAAAAAATACTGTCGTGTGCATGAGGCCTAACATGTATAGCTTGGAAGAAAGACGAGACAGAGGGGATATGATAGCAACTTTTAAATACATAAAGGGAATCAACAAGGTAGAAGAGGAGAGAATATTTAAAAGAAGAAAAACTGCTACAAGAGGACATAGTTTTAAATTAGAGGGGCAAAGGTTTAAAGGAAATATCAGGAAATATTACTTTACTGAGAGAGTAGTGGATGCATGGAATAGCCTTCCTGCAGAAGTGGTAGCTGCAAATACAGTGGAGGAGTTTAAGCATGCATGGGATAGGCATAAGGCCATCCTTCATATAAGATAGGGCCAAGGGCTATTCATAGTATTCAGTATATTGGGCAGACTAGATGGGCCAAATGGTTCTTATCTGCCCACACATTCTATGTTTCTATGACACGGTGACACTTCAACACTACATCAGGGCCACTACCACTCCCATGCTCTACACCAGCTCCCATGGGGGCTCGCTGCACATACTCTTAATAATTGTGGCGCATCTCATAGCAGCGAGGTACAGATTAAGACCAGCATGCATAAGGCCGGTCTCAATAAATCTCCCCTACAGTTTATTTAGTTTTGATTATTATTGTTACTGAATACTTATAGTATGCTAAACTCTTCTTTGAAAACATTTTTGTACAAGCTCCTAGTTTTTACTAGGATTTGGTCATCTGCAGTGTCTTGCATTTTTGTTTGCTGTTGTATAGAGAAGAGCAAAATTGCCAAAGTATGTTTTGGGCCAATTTCAAATTCACTCTGAATTAAAAGTAGCCCAGTTGCCCTGAAAATACAACTGTTATACAAGCTTGTGTTTCTCAACAATATATATGCATTGCCTAAGGGGTTCTCTTTCTCATTATGGAAAGACCATGCTATGCTGAGTACGCATGCACAGTATTATAGGCCAGGCGATGCCTCTAGTATGCTAGCCGAGTACACGTGCGCAGCATTGTAGGCCAGGTGATGCACCTGGTACACCGAGTATGTGTGGACAGTATTATAGGCCAGGCAATGCCACTCTGGGTTTCTGCGAAAGATATTCAAGTTAGCTTTCCTAAACCTATCTGATGCAAGCAGACATAAGACATGATCATTTTGCATATATTTTACCTAGAAATCCGACGGAGCATTGTCTAGCCTACAATAGGTGTCATGTGTATCAGCATAATAGAAATAGTACACACCCAGAGGTTCTCTCAAAGGCCTTGCAGCTAGAAGTGTTCTCATCTGATTTTCTCTGATTAAGGATGTTTTTTTTCTTTTCCTTAAAGAGCCAGTTGCAGATGTGGGGCTGGCTAAACTATTTTTCTAGCTTTGCTACATAAGCATTTTTAAAAGGGAGAAAGGCGTTTCTGCCTATCTGCTTGTTGAAAACAATACAGCTCTCACATTGCTGCTGTGTTCCTCTTACATTTTACCTAGTTGCTGTGGATCAGCAAGTAGGTATAATTATACCTCCCTCCTATTCACCTGAACATGCATCTGTATAGCAAGAAACAACTTCCTAGAAATTTAATTTCACCATTTTGTTTTAACATCAGATAAACCAGAGAGACCTCCAAAGCTACATTCAACTGTAAGTGAGACAAGAGAATTGCAACATTCCACAAAACTTATACATCACTTAATGAACCATGCAAGCTAACCCTCTTTCTAAATGAGCAAAAATAACAGCATGTCTCAAAAGAAACTTGTCTTACTTGGTTAACTTGACTTGTGGGGGGTTCTCTTTGGGGTGCTCTTTATCATTAGGGAGACCAAAAATTATGAATGAGAATTGTATGCCAGGCAATGCTACTCTTGGTGTCTAGGAAGAGTATATCGCAAATCTCATATTTTAATACTTCTGGCATTAGATAGTATGTCCCATCTTTTTTTTTTGTTGCCAGGCAAGCTAAGTTGCATACCTTTGGCATTCTAGAGGGATCAGGCTTATTCTGATAGGCTTAGAGGCTTTTAGACAGTCTGTGAGGTAATCAGGATTTTGTCCTTCAGCCTCTAGTCTGGAGAGACACCATTCTGAGCACAGCTTGCGATCTGAGAGCATGTGTCTTGGATGTGTCTGGCAAAAAGCAATTACAGATATGCGTTCACTTCATGCATCGCACCCACGTGGAAAAATTATGTGAAAGGGGCCTTAGAGTGTCAGTTCACTCACGGTCATTATGAGGACATACCTGTATTTAGTTTGGTAGATTGAATCAATAGGTAGAAAAATCAGGGTTTTATCAGGGAAAGAATACCTTGTTTCATACTGAGGGCAGGTGCTGACAGCAAGAGGAAAGTTCATGTATGAAATGCAAATTCATAAGTGTTTTATAGACTTTTCCCAGTACCAGTGGTAATACATTTTGCTGAAAACACTGCACAATCTGCCCTTTTTTTCTTCTAAAAAACTGTTTCAATTTTGCTACCGTTTAGATATTAAGCACTTCAGCACAACTCAGTGCGACAATACCAGTGTGTTCATAGAAGGGGATGCATAATCATGGCCGCCTCTTTTAATTATCCAAAAGATAGCTGCAATTTTGCTACCGTGTATAATTTGGCAGTTCATTGCATTTTACCAGTGTGTTGGTAGTAGGGCATATTTAAGCCTCTTTTAGTTACCATTTGCAATTGGGCATTTCAGCGCATCAATATGGAGTTTCATTCCTTGTATTGCATTGCGTCAAGATACTGTGCAGTTTTACTGAACGCATTGTAGTGCAATAATTACATCAATATACCAGTTTTAGTTTTCACATTGTATTGCATAAAAACCCCATGCAGTTTTAGTGAATGCATTGAACTGTGATAATATACCAGTGTTAGTTATACTTTGTACTGTGTCAAACAGGGACATAGCTAAAGGCACATGGGCCCTGGTGCAAAAGTTTAGCTTTGGCCCCCCTTCCATTGGTACTTTGTTAGAAGGAGCAGAGAAGCACCTAACCTTTCTACTACAAGTCAAAAATTTTAACAACATCCTCCCATGCCAAATTCTCAACCTAGCCCCTTTCCTCCAGCCCTACTGTTAGGCTATGGCTACACGGCAACAGCGGTCGCGCAACAGCTGTCACAGCCAGGATCACAGAGTTGCAATGAGATTCAACACTGATGGATTTCTTGTGACTAGCGCATCATTCTTACTCATTTTTATGGGACACCGCTACTCTGTCATCCTGGTGTCAACAGCTGTCGCGCAACCAGTGTTGCTGTGTAGCTCTAGCCTAAAAGACATACTTGAATAACATACAGTGCTACAAAATATACAGGAGCACATACTTCCTATAACCAATTACGTCTCCTCTGATGTAGACGTTCTCTTTCCTCATCTTCTCCATTCAGACCAGACCGCCATGATGATTGCTTCCAGCCATCTCTCTTCTCTGCAGAGTTTGATAAACAGACAACTTAGTTTCCTACTTTTCCATCATTCTGCCACCTCTAATACTGTGCCCGCTGTGCTCCCCAATACTATACTGCAGAAACTGACAGTCCCCCTGAAAATACTAGTATCACACAGATAGTGCCCCCTTCAATAATTATTGGCACACAGTGCTCTAAAAAATAACTGCGCCCAGGAAATAGTGTCCTTGACACTAATGACGTTGTAAACATAGTGTCCCCCAAAAATAATTGTGCTAAACTGATACTGTGTCAGGGTGCCTCCTACAGTAATA
The DNA here is from genome assembly GCF_905171765.1 of Bufo bufo. Classification (NCBI taxonomy): domain Eukaryota; kingdom Metazoa; phylum Chordata; class Amphibia; order Anura; family Bufonidae; genus Bufo; species Bufo bufo. The sequence continues at coordinate 184,270,386 of NC_053391.1, read as the reverse complement.
GTGCTCCCTAAAGTCCCACCAAGAGTAATAATTATCAGCCAGTGTGCACCAATTGTGCCCATACTAGTAATCATGTACCCCATAGTCCCCCGGTAGTAATAATTCTCCTTATAATAAAAAAAATGCTGCCTAATGCTTGCCAGCACAAAATTACCCCCTTATAATATGTGCCAATGCAAAAAATACCACCTTATGTACGCCAGTAAAAAAAAAAATCCCTTGTAATGTGTGCCAGTACAAAAAATTGTTTTTACACAAACATAGAAGAGGATTCTTTACGGTAAGAGCAGTGAGACTATGGAACTCTCTGCCTGAGGAGGTGGTGATGGTGAGTACAATAAAGGAATTCAAGAGGGGCCTGGACGTATTTCTGGAGCTTAATAATATTACAGGCTATAGCTACTAGAGAGGGGTCGTTGATCCAGGGAGTTATTCTGATTGCATGATTGGAGTCGGGAAGGAATTTTTTATTCCCCTAAAGTGGAGAAAATTGGCTTCTACCTCACAGGGTTTTTGGCCTTCCTCTGGATCAACTTGCAGGATAACAGGCCGAACTGGATGGACAAATGTCTTTTTTCGGCCTTATGTACTATGTTACTATGTTACTATCTTAGTGTCCCCAGTAAAGCCAATGTCCCCATAGTGCTCCCCCATAATGGGTGCCAGTAGAAGAACATGCCCCCTTATGTGTGCCAGTACTAAATGCCCCTATTTAGTGCCCCCAGTAGATGTCCCCATAGTGCCCCACCCCCCATAGTAGCCCAACAGCATGGTGCCAAATAAAAGCAATAAACTCAAATAAATACTTACCTCCATGCGGCTGTCAGTGATGTAGTGCAGGCCTTTTCTGGCCTGTGTCCCGAGCTGTATGCTGCCCGGCTCAGGCTGTGCTGGCCTCAGATAGGCTTCAGGTCTAGTGCCTGTAGCCTATCAGAGGATTCTGTGGCAAGGGAGACATGTAACTGTCCTGAAAACAGCGATACATAATTGGCAGTGCGCCACTGGCAATGGAAGCCCTGTGGGCACCCCTGGCTTAGGGGCCCAGTCACAATTGCGACTGCTTCAAACCCTATAACTACCCCCTGGCATTAAAACACCATGCAGTTTTATTGTACTACAATAACTGCATTAATACTCCAGTTACATTGGGGGAGATTAATCAAAACTGGTGTAAAGGAAAACTGGCTTAGTTGCCCATAGCAACCAATCAGATTCCACCTTTCATTTTTCAGCGCTCCTTTGGCAAATGAAAGGTGGAATCTTATTGCTTGTTATGGGCAACTATGCCAGCTTTCCTTTACGCCAGTTTTGATTAACCTCCCCCATTGTATTTTGTCAGTACCCAGCGCAGTTTGACTGAACGCTGCAATAACTGCATTAATATACCAGTTTTAGTTAACACATTGCATCAATATACCGTGCAGGTTTAGTTAATGAATTGTACTGCAATAACTGCATTAATATACCAGTTTTAGTTAAAAGGGTTTTCCGAGATTTTTTTACTGATGACCTACCATCTGGATAGGTCATCATTATGTGATTGGTGGGGGTCTGACACCCGGGACCCCTGCCAAACAGCTGTTTTGAGAAGGAGCTCACAGGAGCGCCGCTGCCTTCTCGCAGCTTACCAAGCACATCACCATACATAGTACAGCAGCTGTGCTTGGTATTGCAGCTCAGCCCCATTCACTTGAATGGGGCTGAGCTGCTCCTAGGTCACGTGATCAATGAACGTGTCGTCACGCAGCCTAGGAAAAGCAGAGCGAAGGCTGCAGCACTCACATGAGCACAGCTGCCTTCTCAAACAGCTGATTGACGGCCGTCCCGGGTGTCAGACCCCTACCAATCAGATACTGATGACCTATCCAGAGAAAAGAAACAAAAGTGCAGGAGCAGCACTCAACGGTCCGTCCTTGTTGTAGGGAGTTGCAACAGCCCCGCACCAGCCGCGGATCCAATCAGCCAGAGAATACGTGAAAATCAAACAGCGGTGCATCTCCCATCATTCCATCTTTATTAGAGCTTCACAGCATACAGAAAATCAGCAACGTATACCTTGCCTTTGTCAAGTATAAAAAACATATGGCAAAATTGCATATAAATACCCACACCCAGGAACACCCACAATTGTCAGCGCCCAATCTGCATGATAAATATGCGTTCCCTACTCACTGATGCGGCTGCATCCCCTAGGTAACGCGGCGCCTAGCTCCATGTCTGCGTGAGCGAGCAGGGCGGAGTCTCTATGATGCTGTGGTCAGCTGTTTCTGATGTCGGCTATCGCAGGACTTCGCTCCGGGCGCGCGTGTGTGACGTGGAGCGGGGCCAGTCGCTACATGGACATGTGCAGTGTGGTTTTGAGGACGCGGACCACAGCTGAAACCATTGCGGATAAGGAGAGGGTAACTACAGGTGATGTGATTAGTATGGGAGTCTGTGTGCAGAGAGGTAATAGGACGGGTGGATGATATGGCTATGTTTAATTGGTTCTGACAATTGTGGGTGTTCCTGGGTGTGGGTATTTATATGCAATTTTGCCATATGTTTTTTATGCTTGACAAAGGACAGCCGAAACGTTGCTGATTTTTTGTATGCTGTGAAGCTCTAATAAAGATGGAATGATGGGAGATGCTGCCACCGCTGTTTGATTTTCACCTATCCAGAGAAAAGGTCATCTTAAAAAAAAAATCTCTGAAAACCCCTATGATGCATTGCATCAATATACCATGAAGTGAACGCATTGTACTGTAATAACTTTATAAATATAGCAGTTTCATTCCGTGCATTGTATTACATAAAAAAAGCGTGGAGTTTTAACTGTATTAATATATCAGTTTCATTCTACACATTGTATTACATAAAAATAGCGTGCGGTTTTAGTGAATGCATTGTACTGCAGTAAACTGGATTAAAGGGGAAGGGGTTGTACTGCCATTTATTTTGATAACCTATCATTAGGATAGGTGAGAGCCGCCTTCTCTTCAAACAGCTGATCATCGGGGGTGCTGAGTGTCGGACCCTGACCAATCAGATATTGCTGACCTATCCTGACGATAGGTCAGCAATATAAAATGACAGGACAAACCCTTTAATATAGCAGTTTCATTCAACACATTGTATTGTGTTAAGATAGCGTACAGTTTTAGTGAACACATTGTACTCAATTTATGTACCAGTTTTAGTTAATGCATTGTATTGCATCAATATACCGTGCAGTTTTACTGAATGCATTATATTACAATAACTGCATTAATATACCAGTTTACACATTGCTCCAATATACCGTGCAGTTTTAGTGAATGCATTGTACTGAAATAACTGCATTAATATAGCAGTTTTAGTTAAAGCATTGTAATGCATCAATATACTTTTCAGTTTTAGTGAATACTTTATATTACATTTCTTGCATTAGTTAACTAATTGTATTGTGTCAAGATACAGTGCAGTTTTAGTGAACATATTGTAGTGCAATAACAGTTTTATATAAAAGTTTTAGTTAATGCATTGTATTGAGTTTTACCATGCAGTTTTAGTGAACGCATTGTACTACAATAGCTGCATTAATAGAGAAGTTTCCTTCAATGCTTTGTATTGCATCAAGATACAATGTAACTTTAGTTACATATTATACTGCAATAACTGCATTATCTGTTTTAGTTAACATATTGTATTGCACCAACATACCATGCAGATTTATTGAGCGCATTGGACTGCAATAACTGTGCTAATACATTAGTTTTAGTTAACGTATTGTATTTCTTCAAAATACCGAGCAGTTTTAGTGAACGCATTGTATTGCATTAACTACATTAATATACCAGTTTAAGTCAATGCTTTGTATTGGGTCAAAATAAATAACAGGCGCATACACCAGCAGCACGCAGGGTATAAGACCGGCATATCTATAGCCGATCTTAATAAATGTCCCTCATTGTACTTAAATAATTGCATTGATATACCAGTATTAATTAAAGCATTGCATTGTGTCAAATTACCATGCAGTCTTAGTGAACGCATTGTAATGCAACTGTATTAATATAGCAGTTTCATTTCACGCATTGTATTACCATTCTAAATTGTCAATACCAGTGTGCAGCGTGTTTGTAGTAGGGGAGGGACATTAAATGATGCCTCTGTCTGTAAATTTAATTTTAAAAACTTGCTATTTTGCTAGTAACATTTACTAATCTGTGTACCAGACCTGTAACTTTTCATTTATAGGCATCATAATAAAATGCCTGGCAAACAAGAGAGTGGAAAAAGACCCAGGCTTCATCATCCTAGAGTCAGAATGTGGGTCACCGTAGCAGTGCAAACAGCAGTAGCACTACCATACATCCAGCCAATTGCAGTAGTAGTCATAGTAGGCCACAGTTCTTTCTCACATTCTATAGGCACCATATTATTATTTGGGACAAAAAGGATGACATTACGTACTGGATGAATTACTCCTCCTCTCATTCACAGCAGAATGATGTAAATTTTACCTCAGAGTCTGACACCATGCCTTGGAGGAGTCAGGAGACCCAGAGAAGCAGCTGCATCATCTCTGCCTTCACTGTCCTTTCCTAGTGGGGCACCTTTTTCTTTCATAAAGAGGCAACAAAATATATCCTCTAAAAGATACTCAATATAATCTCTCTGTTGATGACTTGTGTGAGAAAATTAAGCATTTGGACTGCTATGAGGAGGAGGTTCAGGCGGGAGAAGCAGACCCCATGTATAGCCAAGGATCCCATGATGACATATTACAGTCTGATAAGAGTGGCAGGAAGGCTGAGGACTATGATTATGATTGTGTGTTGGACAGGATCTTGGAGTTCGATTGGGGTGAGGAGGAGGGGGGTGACATCAGAGGAGGAGGGAAGTGGCCACATATGGCCAAAACATAAAAAAAAAAAAAAAAAAATGCCAGGGCCAGATATGCTTCTATTACAGCTAGCTTAGGAACTGTTGATGCTGCTCATACTGTGGGTGCAGGCTCAAAATTTTCCAGACCTAGACCAAGCTCGGCTACTGCTAGCTCTGTGTGAGTATCTCCAATCTGGCAGCTTTACTCCACAGTGCTGGCAGACAAAAGCACGGTCATGTTCAAGATCTGCAGAATAAAAATAAACCAGGACGTTCAAATACAAACATTGGCATGACATCTCTATTGCAGCACAAATAGGGGCATCACCATATCCAGTGGGAAAATAGAACTGGCTATCAGCAATCAGAACAATACTGTCCTGTCTCTCACAGTCTCCTTTGCTGAAGCCAGGCCACATCCACATGCATTACAATGTCCTTTTCATCATTAGTTAGTGCTTCTCCTGCTCACACTACTCCTTCTCATGCTCTGCTCCGTCAACAGCCATTGATAATGGAATTTGTGGCCAGAAACAACTGTATGTGCCCATCTGGCCAATTTGTTAGTTTTTAGCGACATAGTTGCTGCCATACCATTTAGTGGATTCTTCTGCCTTTAAGGAATTGATGGGGTATGCCCAGCCTCACAGGAAGGTATCTAGCCACCATTATTTATCCAAAAAAGCCATCCCGGCTTTGTACTGTCATATAGCGAAACGTGGGATACTCCTTTAAATTTTCACTGTGATGCAAGGTACATGCCACTGTGGACACCTGGAGCAGCTGTTATGGGCAGGGACAGTACATTTCTTTCGTAGCCCACTGGGTAAATCTTTTTCATAGCATTGACAATGCAGTACTGCAGCATTGAGGCCAGTTCCTCCACGTTTGTGTCTGTCTGGCTCCCACACCAGGCACTTATCCACCTCCTCCTCCATGGAGATCCTCCCACCCCCCACACAAACAGGACAGAGCTTTTCTTCCATTGCCCCTCACTCATGTCACATGTGTAAAGTGTAGCCAATTAGCCGATCAATCGCTAAGTGCATCAAGCAGCAAACATCCTGCCGGCTGTCTCCCTGCCAACACGAACTGGCCAACATGGTAAACAACAATGGCAGGGGCATCGTGACTGTTTTGCATTTAGGGGGAATAATACATGCCCCTTGCATGGCGCATGTGATAAATTTAGGGTGCAATGCTCTTTGAAAAAGTAACGTGGCTTGCAGAAGGCACTGGCCTTGTCCACAAGGCTGTCCACGCATTTCAGCCATTCTTATTTGGTAAAGAACTCCCTCCTGGACTTGCAGCGACACCATAGCCTGCCACTGTATCGCTTGATCCATGACGTTCCAACTTTCTGGAATAAAACTCTGCATATGCTGGAGCACCTCAGACAAATTGCAGCACTTTCAATTTGAGTAAAATTGATTCGGACCCGAATTTAATTTTTTAAAAGAGTCTGCGAATTGGACATGAAAAGAATTTCAAGAAATTTGCTCATTTCTATTTAGACTCTATTTGTTTATCTCTACTGTTCTGATTGTAGTGGGTTAAACAATGAAACTATTTGTTTGTAATATTCTCAAAACTTTACTTTACCATTTGTAGACATTAGAAGTGAAAAAGGCAAACTTATAATGTATCGAGGGTTTTAGTCTTTGTCTCCTCTTTTAAAGCGTCTCAAAAAGGCATGGTTTAAAGGCATGCTCTTATAGTTAAATAGAAGTTGAAAAGGGTTAATGTTTCTATACAAAATATTTTAAATGAAGTCTATCAACAGGATCTGAATGATTGTATTAAGATAGAGCGTTCATTAGGCATTGTGTGTATCTCAGCAGGGCTAATATTCCTGTCTGTGCAGTAGTTGACACCAATCACTGTTCAGGGCTTCTGATCACTATATATTCTGTATGTAAATTGATGATGCCTCTCTGCCAAAGCACTATATGACTGTATTCATGACACATTTAGTTCAAATGTACAGCAAATGTGGTCACATATAGTGCATTTACTAAATAAGGTTAGGGGTACAACTGCAATAGCATAAAAATCTGAAACATGAAAATATTGTCCTATGTCCTACATAGTAGCGTTTACATGGCTATATGGAAAATGTGCTTTTCTGCTTTAAATGTAAGACTGCTCTGTAAAATACTGCTAGTGGTAAACTAGCAAATGCTTTATGTTCATATATACATTTTTATGGCATTTGTGGGATATTCTGGTTTATAAAATTGTAACCATGCCTAATATCTGTTGAAAAGAACAAAAGAACATAATGGCTGTACCCACCAGGTGGCGATGTAAACACCTTTTCTTTCAAAAACATCTATTAATGAATGTACAGTATATTGTATGTACATTACACTGTGCACAGAATTTTATATATATATATATATATATATATATATATGTACACAAATATACTGTTTGTAAAAAATAAAAATATATATATATGTATATATATATATATTGTAATGTTCTGAAGCGGGTTAGGTGACACAGACGCAACAGTTCCAATGCAGCAATATAGAGATTTATTTCAACTCCACAGGATTCAGCAAGATAACAGAAATAAACAAACCAAAAACACATTCGCCTGGTTCGGCTAAACAGAAGTAACAGCAAAACGCATTCACCTGGCTCAGCTGGTATAATGACTGAGGCCCCTGCCTCACTCTCCCAGGGTATGGTAACACTCGGCTCTGTTACCAGCCTGTAGACTGCTGGTTCCCTCAGACTTTTATGCACCTTTAATGAGGGACTCTTTCCTCAGCTGAGCAGGCTTCCCCACTCTCTGTAATGGAGTGGGAGTGGGAGTGGTGAATCCCACCACCACCTATTCCCCAATCCAACCAAGCCTGCCCTGATTTTACCATTTACTAACAGTTCAGCAACTAGGCTGCTGAACAAAACAACATTATCCGGCTTTTAATATCTTGCCCAGCTTAACTTTCTGGGTGAGATATACACTCCCTCCAATACAATTCCTGCTGTCTGCCTACATATCCCCCCTCCTCTTCTCCAGACCGGAGGTCTGGCCCTTTGAGCCACCATGCAATGGATTCTTGACAGTGCGTCTGCATTGGCCTGTGACTTCCCTGATCTATGTTCTAAGGAAAAATTAAAGTTCTGTAGAGCGAGAAACCATCTTGTAACCCTGGCATTCTTTTCCTTATTAAGCTTCATCCAAACCAGTGGGGCATGGTCTGACATTAGTTTAAATTTCCTACCTAGCAGGTAATACTTCAAGGATTCTAATGCCCATTTCATTGTTAAGCATTCGCGCTCTACAATTGCGTAGTTCTTCTCCGCCGGTGTCAACTTCCTGCTTAAATATAATACCGGGTGTTCTTCACCGTTTACCGTTGGGGATAGTACTGCCCCCAGTCCTGTGTCAGAGGTGTCTGACTCCTTGGTAAAGTCCGGTGCCACCAACACCGGTCGTTCACACAGAGCCGATTTCAGACAGTGAAACGCTTTCTCAGCTTCTGGGGACCAAGACACCATTACGGACTTTGTTCCTTTTGTCAAGTCCGTCAAGGGTGCTGCTATTGCCGAAAAATTAGGAACAAACCTACGGTAGTACCCAGTGATCCCTATGAAGGCCGCCACTTGTTTTTTAGTTACTCTAGTTGGACTCGGCCAATTCTGTATCACCTCCACTTTCTCCACTTGGGGGTTAATTATACCCCTGCCTATAACATATCCTAGGTATTTGGCTTCTTCCAGTCCCACTGCAGACTTTTCTGCATTTATTGTAAGACCTGCATCACTTATAGCATCTACAATAGTACTGCTTGTACTTTACAGAGGTGACTTCCCCAATCTGCACTAAACATAACCACATCGTCTAGGTAAGCTGCTGCGTAACGACTATGGGGTCTCAAAATCAAATCCATCAACCTCTGGAATGTTGCCGGCGCCCCATGTAACCCAAACGGCATGTTCTTGTACTGGAACAAACCTTCTGGGGTGGAAAAAGCTGTTTTTTCCTAGGCTCTGTCTGTTAAGGGAATTTGCCAATACCCTTTGGTCAGATACAGAGTCATCATATATCTGGCCCTGCCTAGTTTATCGATCAATTCATCAACTCTGGGCATGAGATATGCATCAAATTCGGAGATTTCATTTAGCTTCCTAAAGTCATTGCAAAATCGCCACGTTCCATTTGGTTTGGGAATCAACACTATCTGGCTGGACCATCCACTTTGTGACTCTTCTATTACCCCCAATTCTAGCATACGTTTCACTTCGACCGAAACTGCTTCCCGACGGGCTTCTGGTATTCTATAGGGTTTTAGGTTTACTTTTTTCCCTGGCTGAGTGACAGTATCATGTTTTACTAGGTGGGTCCTCCCGGGCAGGTCCAAGAACTTAGTTTTATTCTTCTGCAGGAACTGTTTTACTTCCTGCTGTTGGGTCTCGGAGAGGGTTTCTCCTATTTTAATTGTGGCAGCTGGATGTGGTGACATACTACTCTTGGGGCTGGTAGCGACCAAGGCCTCCCTGTCAATCCAATGTTTTATTAAGTTTACATGATACACTTGGTATTGTTTATGTCTTCCTGGTTGATGAACCTTATAATTTACTTCTCCGACATTCTCTACTACCTCATAAGGACCTTGCCACTTTGCCAAGAATTTACTTTCAACTGTTGGTACAAGACTAACACCCTGTCGCCCGGATTGAACTGTCTGATTTTTGCTGCTCTGTTATATACTCTACATTGCGCCTCTTGCTCCTTTTGCAGGTGCTCTCTAACTATGGGCAAAACCTTTTCGATTCGATCCTGCATTTGCGCCACGTGTTCATTAACACTTTTATAGGGGGTGGCCTCAGCTTCCCAGGTTTCTTTTGCCACGTCTAACAATCCACTTGGGTGTCGACCATAAACCAGCTCAAAAGGTGAGAAACCTGTAGAAGCCTGCGGCACCTCCCGTATGGAGAACATCAGGTATGGGAGGAGACAGTCCCAGTCACGACCGTCTTGTTCCACTACCGTTTTTAGCATATGCTTTAGGGTCTTATTAAATCTCTCGACTAACCCATCCGTTTGAGGATGATAGACCGAGGTACGTATGTGCGTCACTTTCAACAACCGGCACAGCTCTTTCATTACCCTGGACATAAATGGGGTGCCTTGGTCGGTCAGGTTTAGGGATTCCCGTCCTAGAGAACATAAAGAACAACTCACGTGCAATACTCTTAGAAGCTGTATTTCTCAAGGGAACCACTTCCGGATATCGTGTGGCATAATCTACAACCACTAGGATGTATTGGTGTCCCCAGCCCGACTTTACAATAGGCCCTATTAAATCCATCCCTAACCTCTCGAAGGGTATCTTGATGATAGGGAGGGGTATCAGGGGACTGCGAAAATGCTTCAAAGGTGTCGTTATCTGGCATATCATTCAGGACTTACAGTACTCCTCGACTTCCTGGTAGACCATTACTAACCACTACATTTTCCTTGGCATGTCTAAGGGTATCATCCCTAAGTTGGGCGGTACCAAAGTTTTCACGGGTTACCTCCAACTCGGGTATTTCTCAGGGGGTGGGGTCAACGTCATCTTCCCCTGCTAACACCTGTAGTGGAGACATCTCGTCCTTTCCCTTGGGATCGGTCCTAACGTTATCGTCCAGTGGAGGATCCTGCTGTCTCTCTGCTACGGCACAATTTTTCTATAATGCCCAAAACAGAGGGAAATCCCGCCCCACTATTACACTATGCATAAGGGTTTTTACCACCACAACTTCATATTCTACTGTTCCCTGTGGCGTCTCTATTTTTGCGAGGGCCACAGGATACCTTCGGGTGTCACCATGAATACACATTACATTCACAAATCGATCCGGGACACAGGTTCCGGGTACAAGGCTGGCATGCACTAAGGTCACCAAACTACCCGAGTCTAGCAAAGATGTGACTGGGCAGCCGTTCACAACAAGTTTGCACACTTGTGGCTCAGTCTCTAGGCCCATGGTAGCCAGACACGACTGGGCTGCAAACAGGGATTGGCGTAGACTGTAGTTACAGTCCATAGGCTCCGTGGCCAGTGGACACTGGGCCATGACGTGACCAAAATCCTGGCACCTCCAACACTGAACCTGCCCTGGTCTCCTAGCCATGGAGTCTCTCCTGGGACCTGGGGTTTCTTTGTCATCCCCTTTTACCAAAGGACATCGTTTGACAATCGGAGCCCTACAGCTCCCAGATGATCCCGAGTTGGTGGGCCCCTCCTGGAGGTTTCCCTCTGTGGCAACAAACCTCTCCACTAGTTCCACTAGTTGGTCCGCCCCCTGGGGATATCCCTGGCCAACCCACCGCTGCAGCTTACTGGGGAGGGCCCGGGAAAAAAGGTCGACGACCATCCTCACAACAATCTGTGCTGGAGAGCAGACATCTGGTTCCAGACATTTCTTTACCAGATGAAAAAAAAAAAACATTTGGGATCGAGGTGGCCGGTCTGACTGGTATGCCCAAGCCCTGACTCTTCTACTGCTGCTGTAACCCCCAACCGAGCGAGAATTTCTACTCACAATTTTGCATAATCTCGGACATCTTGTTCACTCAGGTCATGATAGGCTTTCTGGGGTTCCCCGACCAGATAGGGTGTCAGTACCGCAACCCAGTATTCCTTGGGGAGTTTCTCCCTTTGGGCTGCCCTCTCAAAGATGGTAAGGTAAGTCTCAACATCATCCCCAGGAGTCATTTTTTGAAGGGAACGTTGCACGGCCTCCCTGGCACCCCAGCTTGCAGGGCCTCTCCCCCCGTGGGACTCAGAACGTGCCAAGACCACCTCTTTTAACAACACCATTTGTTACAGCATTAGACGTGATGTTTTGTTTTTGGGACTGGCGCTGCTGCTCCAAGGCTTGTTCTTGGGCGTGCACCAGAGTTTTTACCACTTCCTCCATAGGGTGGGTTTGTGACTGCATGGTCGATAGGGACTTCACCCAGGACATCAACAGTACGCCATATAACTCCTACCAGAATCTTTATGAACCCACCGGCAGTGCTCCTTGGAGTAGCTGCAGAGTTTTCGTGGACCCGCCGATCCACAGGCAATGCTCTCTGGAGTGATTGCAAAGTTTTTGTGGACCCGCTGATCCACAGGCAATGCTCTCGGGAGTGATCACAGAGGTTTTCGTGGACCCGCCGATCCATAGGCAAAGCCGCCCTTTCAGTCACTGAGGAAAATCTTTAGCGTCTATACGTGTCACGTAACTATTAGCAACGGCTCTGTATTGCCCGCATCCTCCACCACTTGTAATGTTCTGAAGGGGGATAGGTGACACAGACGCAACAGTCCCAATGCAGTAATGTAGAGATTTGTTTCAACTCCACAGGGTTCAGCAAGATAACAGAAATAAACAAACCAAAAACACATTCGCCTGGTTCGGCTAAACAGAAGTAACAGCAAAACTTATTCACTTGGTATAATGACTGAGGCCCCTGCCTCACTCTCCCAGGGTATGGTAACACTCGGCTCTGTTACCAACCTATAGACTGCTGGTGTCTCTCAGCTGGGTTGTTTTCAGAGACACTGCTGGTTCCCTCAGACTTTTATGCACCTTTAATGAGGGACTTTTTCCTCAGCTGAGCGGGCTTTGTCTTCCACACTCTCTGTAATGGGGTGGGAGTGGGAGTGGTGAATCCCACCACCACCTATTCCCCACTCCAACCTATTCCCCACTCCAACCAAGCCGGCCCTGATTTTACCATTTAACAGTTCAGCAACTAGGCTGCTGAACAAAACAACATTATCCGGCTTTTAATATCTCGCCCAGCTTAACTTTCCATCCAATATAATTTCTGCTGTCTGCCTACAATATATATATATATATATATATATATATATATATATATACTGTGTGTGTGTATATATATATATATATATATATATACAGGGAGTGCAGAATTATTAGGCAAGTTGTATTTTTGAGGATTAATTTTATTATTGAACAACAACCATGTTCTCAATGAACCCAAAAAACTCATTAATATCAAAGCTGAATATTTTTGGAAGTAGTTTTTAGTTTGTTTTTAGTTTTAGCTATTTTAGGGGGATATCTGTGTGTGCAGGTGACTATTACTGTGCATAATTATTAGGCAACTTAACAAAAAACAAATATATACCCATTTCAATTATTTATTTTTACTAGTGAAACCAATATAACATCTCAACATTCACAAATATACATTTCTGACATTCAAAAACAAAACTAAAACAAATCAGTGACCAATATAGCCACCTTTCTTTGCAAGGACACTCAAAAGCCTGCCATCCATGGATTCTGTCAGTGTTTTGATCTATTCACCATCAACATTGCGTGCAGCAGCAACCACAGCCTCCCAGACACTGTTCAGAGAGGTGTACTGTTTTCCCTCCTTGTAAATCTCACATTTGATGATGGACCACAGGTTCTCAATGGGGTTCAGATCAGGTGAACAAGGAGGCCATGTCATTAGATTTTCTTCTTTTATACCCTTTCTTGCCAGCCACGCTGTGGAGTACTTGGACGCGTGTGATGGAGCATTGTCCTGCATGAAAATCATGTTTTTCTTGAAGGATGCAGACTTCTTCCTGTACCACTGCTTGAAGAAGGTGTCTTCCAGAAACTGGCAGTAGGACTGGGAGTTGAGCTTGACTCCATCCTCAACCCGAAAAAGCCCCACAAGCTCATCTTTGCCCAGCCCAAACCAGTACTCCACCTCCACCTTGCTGGCGTCTGAGTCGGACTGGAGCTCTCTGCCCTTTACCAATCCAGCCACAGGCCCATCCATCTGGCCCATCAAGACTCACTCTCATTTCATCAGTCCATAAAACCTTAGAAAAATCAGTCTTGAGATATTTCTTGGCCCAGTCTTGACGTTTCAGCTTGTGTGTCTTGTTCAGTGGTGGTCGTCTTTCAGCCTTTCTTACCTTGGCCATGTCTCTGAGTATTGCACACCTTGTGCTTTTGGGCACTCCAGTGATGTTGCAGCTCTGAAATATGGCCAAACTGGTGGCAAGTGGCATCTTGGCAGCTGCACGCTTGACTTTTCTCAGTTCATGGGCAGTTATTTTGCGCCTTGGTTTTTCCACACGCTTCTTGCGACCCTGTTGACTATTTTGAATGAAACGCTTGATTGTTCGATGATCACGCTTCAGAAGCTTTGCAATTTTAAGAGTGCTGCATCCCTCTGCAAGATATCTCACTATTTTTGACTTTTCTGAGCCTGTCAAGTCCTTCTTTTGACCCATTTTGCCAAAGGAAAGGAAGTTGCCTAATAATTATGCACACCTGATATAGGGTGTTGATGTCATTAGACCACACCCCTTCTCATTACAGAGATGCACATCACCTAATATGCTTAATTGGTAGTAGGCTTTCGAGCCTATACAGCTTGGAGTAAGACAACATGCATAAAGAGGATGATGTGGTCAAAATACTCATTTGCCTAATAATTCTGCACGCAGTGTATATATATATACAGTATGTTCACTGCATGCTTTGGCAAGCTATGTACACAGGGTATCCTGGTAGGAATTTAGCCTCCCATTCAGCAATAGGAAAATATTCCTCTATTCTACTTTGATAGCAAGTGTCTAAGCCTAAAAGCATAGCTATCCAGTAATCATCATATTGCTTGATGGTAAGGATAAACCTATCATTATGTAAGATTATGTAAGCAAGAACGCCTACAGCTTGCCATTCTGGCCAGTGTATCCGAGGACCCAGTCTTTCCATCTCCACCCTCTACTAAGATGACTGGTCATCATTGCTGGTGTCATCAGCATTATACAGGGGAGCAGATCCTGCACTTGTAGACCGTTGCTAATGGCGATCCCCACAAAAATGCATACAGTGGAGGATGCCCGCAGCGGACGACAAGTACCACAAAAAGACATCCTACACAAGATAGAAACATGTGTGGATGTAAATAGCTATATGAAATAAAACATTAATAAGGAAGGAGCACTACTGTGGATGCATACAAACAAGTCTGACTAAACCCTCAAACTAGTGTTAAAATTTAGAATTTAGCCAATATATCCTTATATGAAGGACATATCTGAGCCCAAGCACCACGCCAAGGTATCTCAAGTAGCTCAGGACCTAAAGCTAACCTACCTGTGCCGTATGGGCAATACCAGGAGCCAGTGGGTGAATTACAGGAGCGTAAGGTCCGACTCACAGCAAACTCTCAGTTACCTCCAGCATTCTCCACCAATGATAATTAACGTTTAATATACAAATACAGCCGGCAGCAGAAACACATTGCCGGCACCCTGCCTCTGACAGAGCGCTGAGATCTGCGGTAGTTAACACCTCAGATACGGCACCTGAGGGGTTAATTGCTGCGGATCACATCGCCCTGTCAGAGGCAGGGTGCCAACAATGTGTTTCTGCCACTGGCTGTATTTGTAATGTATTAAATGTTAGTTATCATTGGTGGTGCAGTGGCCACAGCCCCTCCCCTCCTCGCCCCTCTGCGCTCTCAATGGAGGCAGCGGCAGCACAAGGGGGAGGGAGAGACTGCTTCCTTCTTCCCTGTGCTGCTGAGGGAACATGGCACACAGCTTAGTATCGATAAAAGACAAATCCCGGTATCATATCAATACCGGGCTTAAAGTATCGATTGGGTATCGATAGTTCGATACCCGAAACAACCCTATTTAGAACATATAACTGCACTTTTGCCACTATTACACAACAAAAAGGTCTTTAGAATATATAACTGCACCACTGAACGGCAAATATATTTTTCTTTTTGAACTAATACACTCCACAGAAGGCTTTAGAACATATAACTGCACCGCTGATTGGCCTTTTTTGTTTTTCTTTTGCCACTATTACATGACAAAAAGGGCTTTAGAACATATAACTGCACCGCTGAACGGCAAATATGTTTTTCTTTTGCCACTAATACACGCCACAAAAGGCTTTAGAACGTATAACTGCACCGCTGAATGGCAAATATATTTTACTTTTGCCACTAATACACGCCACAAAAGGCTTTAGAACGTATAACTGCACCGCTGAATGTCAAATTTATTTTTCTTTTGCCACTAATACACAACAAAAAGTGCTGTTACTTTAGCACTTCACCACACAACGGCTAATAAGCCCTTTTTTTCCCACTATACAAGCCAAAAAATGCTTTAGAACATACACTGCCTGTCGCCACCTGGATTTAACTAAGAAAATAGTTATGAGCCTCCTATTGGACAATTACTGCATGGGTGATTATCTTTCAGCTGGCAACAAGTTATTTAACCCCAACTGGTGCAATGAGTTGCTTCTCATTTCTTAAACAACCATGTCGAAAGACACATCTCGTGGTCATGGAAAAGATGTTTGTCTGTTTGAGAAGGGTCAAATCATTGGCATGCATCAAGCAGATAAAACAACTAAGGATATTTCAGAAACTACTAAAATTGGGTTAAGAACTGTCCAATGCATTATTAAAAACTGGAAGGATAGTGAGGACCCATCGTATTCGAGGAAAAAATGTGGCGGGAAAAAAATCTTGAATGATCGTGATCAGCGATCACTTAAATGTTTGGTGAAATCAAATCGAAGAAAAACAACAATAGAACTCAGGGCTATGTTTAATAGTGAAAGTAAGAGCATTTCCACATGCACAATGCAAAGGGAACTCAAGGGATTGGGACTGAACAGCTGTGTAGCCGTAAGAAAACCACTAATCAGTGAGGCAAACCCCAAAAAAAGCTTCAATTTGCTAGGGAGCATAAAGATTGGACTCTGGGGCAATGGAAGAAGGTCATGTGGTCTGATGAGTCAAGATTTACCCTGTTCCAGAGTGATGGGTGCATCAGTGTAAGAAGAGAGGGAGATGAAGTAATGCACCCATCATGCCTAGTGCCTACTGTACAAGCCTGTGGGGGCAGAATGAGGTCAGCTGACTACCTGAACATACTGAATGACCAGGTTATTCAATAAATGGATTTTTTTCTTCCCTGATGGTACGGGTATTTTCCAAGATAACAATGCCAGGATTCATCGGACTCAAATTGTGAAAGAGTGGTTCAGGGAGCATGAGACATCATTTTCACACATGCATTGGCCACCACAGAGTCCAGACTTTAACCCCATTGAGAATCTTTGGGATGTGCTGGAGAAGGCTTTGCGCAGCAGTCAAACTCTACCATCATCAATGCAAGATCTTGGTAAAAAATGAATGCAACACTGGATGGAAATAAATCTTGTGACATTGCAGAAGCTTATTGAAACAGTGCCACAGCGAATTCATGCCATAATCAAAGCTAAAGGCGGTCCAACAAAATATTTTTGGTGGAGACTTTTTTTTGGGACGGGCAGTGTATAACTGCACCGCACAAGGGCAAATAAGACGTAGAAATATTTTTGTGTAATAAACCCTGTTAATGGCTGTAAACACCCCAACAACAAGAACGGCTTGCTGGAATTACAGTGCTATATAATGGCAATTTGGGTCCCCAGTCAGTGCAGCAAGGTGTAATAGGATTGTTCCAATTACCCAGGCTGTAACCTCCCTACTGAACCCTGTTCAACATAAATGCTGTGGAATGATTCCACCCTATCCTTTCCCTACACCTTGAATAATCTTTCCCTGCACTTGTAAATCATTTTTTTTTAGCACAATTAAGTTTTTTCTAGCACTGTCCCTAGCGCCTGCTGACATCTCTCCCTGCACTAAGTACACTGGAAAATGGCAGAATCCAAGATGACTGAGGCTATTTATAGGTCTATGACATCACAGGGCTGGCTGACTGCTGATTGGCTGCATGCATGGCATTATGGGTGATTCCGCCTTCCCAGAGTTCCTTGCTCCATGTCCTCACACGTGCAGCAGCCATTTTAGGAAAAAATGCGATTCGTTACCATGAAGCGTGAGGAAATTCGGACTTGGTGCGAATCAAATTTTTCCTGAAATTCAGATCGAATTCCACTTCGTCAACTTCGATTCACTCATCTCTAATCATCATCAGCCTTGTCCTCTTGCACAAGTGACCACTTCTCCTTCTGTTTCTCCTTCCCCAGTGGTAGCTCCTCATCCTCCACTTCCTCCTGCATGGGAATTTTTCTGTAGTGGTTCCTTAAGAGCTACTGGGCAGCTAGGAAGTTCTGGAAGCTGTGCTTCCTGCGTTCTTTGTTGCCTCAGCATGACGGTCTGCTCTAATATAAATATCAGGAGGATGACATTGTTGATGCCACAGTTGTCTCTACTGACAAATCTGGTGACCTCTTCGAAGGGCCTGAGTATTTGACATGTATCTCAGAGAACTGGCACTGCCTGAACTTGAAACAACCCATGCTCCCTGCTGAGGTGGTCGGGTGTATGATGAAATCATTCACCATGTTACACTGTTCATACAGATGCTTTAGCATATGCAAGGTCGAATTCTAGTGAGATGGAACATTGGGGATCAGGCGGTGTAATGTCAGGACATTCACTTGCTGTAAGTCCAAGTGGGTGTTCCACTTGGCTGAAATGCAAGGATAGTTCCTTGACATGGCCAGCATTCTCTGAAAGCTACTGTACTTTTTCAAAATTTATCATGCTTGCCATACAGGGAGCATGTGTTATATTCCCCAAATGCAGCATGGCCACGATGGTCCTTACATTTTCACAAATTGGTCATAAAATGTGATCTGATCTTCATCTAAGTCACAACAATAGACAATCACAGTCTTCTTAAACTAATAACACACAAATAATTTTATGTTACCATGTTTTTATTGAACACACCATGTAAACATTCACAGTGCAGGTGGAAAAAGTATGTGAACCCCTAGACTAATGACATTTCCAAGAGCTAATTGGAGTGAGGTGTCAGCCAACTGGAGTCCAATCAATGAGATGAGATTGGAGGTGTTGGTTACAGCTGCAGTGCCCTATAAAAAACACACTCCAGTTCTGGGTTTGCTTTTCACAAGAAGCATTGCCTGATGTGAATGATGCCTTGCACAAAAGAACTCTCAGAAGATCTACGATTAAGAATTGTTGACTTGCATAAAGCTGGAAAGGGTTATAAAAGTATCTCCAAAAGCCTTGCTGTTCATCAGTCCACAGTAAGACAAATTGTCTATAAATGGAGAAAGTTCAGCACGGCTGCTACTCCCCCTATGAGTGTCCGTCCTGAAAAGATGACTGCAAGAGCACAGCGCAGACTGCTCAATGAGGTGAATAAGAATCCTAGAGTGTCAGCTAAAGACTTACAAAAGTCTCTGGCATATGCTAACATCCCTGTTAGCGAATCTACGATACGTAAAACACTAAACAAGAATGGATTTCACGGGAGGATACCACAGAGGAAGCAACTGCTGTTCAAAAAAAACATTACTGCACGTTTACTGTTTGCACAAGAGCACCTGGATGTTCCTCAGCAGTACTGGCAAATTATTCTGTGGACAGATGAAACCAAAGTTGAGATGTTTGAAAGAAACACACAACACTATGTGTGGAAAAAAAGAGACACAGCACACCAACATCAAAACCTCATCCCAACTGTGAAGTATGGTGGTGGGGGCATCATGGTTTGGGGCTGCTTTGCTGCGTCAGGGCCTTGACAGATGGCTATCATCGAAGGCAAAAAGAATTCCCAAGTTTATCAAGACATTTTGCAGGAGAACTTAAGGCCATCTGTCCACCAGCTGAAGCTCAACAGAAGCTGGGTGTTGCAACAGGATAACGACCCAAAGCATAGAAGTAAATCAACAACAGAATGGCTTAAACAGAAGAAAATACTCCTTCTGGAGTGGCCCAGTCAGAGTCCTGACCTCCACCCGATTGAGATGCTGTGGCATGACCTCAAGAAAGTGATTCACACCAGACATCCCAAGAATATTGCTGAACTGAAACAGTTCTGTAAAGAGGAATGGTCAAGAATTAGGCCTAGTTCACACAAACGTGTGTGATCCGTGGCCGTATTGCGGCCCGCAAATTGCGGGCCGCAATACACGGCCCGCAAATTGCGGGCCGCAATACACGGCCACAGTTCCGTGTGCATTTCGCATCACGGATGCGGACCCATTCACTTCAATGGGTCCGCAAATCCGGAATTGCGGAACGGCCGCATGGAACGGGACCCCTCGGAAGCACTACGGAGTGCTTCTGTGGGGTTGCGTCCCGTACTTCCGTTCCGCTAAAAGATAAAACATGTCCTATCTTTTTGCGGAAGGGGCGGATCGCGGACCCATTAAAGTGAATGGGTCCTCGATCCGATACGGCTGACCTACGGCCGGCGATCGTGCATTGCGGCCCGCAATTTGGGGGCCGCAGCACGGGCACGGGTCACACACGTTCGTGTGAACTCGGCCTTACTCCTGTCCGTTGTGCACGTCTGATCTGCAACTACAGGAAACGTTTGGCTGAAGTTATTGCTGCCAAAGGAGGTTCAACCAGTTATTAAATCCAAGGGTTCACATACTTTTTCTACCTGCACAGTGAATGTTTACATGGTGTGTTCAATAAAAACATGGTAACATTTAATTATTTGTGTGTTATTAGTTTAAGCAGACTGTGATTGTCTATTGTTGTGACTTAGGTGAAGATCAGATCACATTTTATGACCAATTTGTGCAGAAATCCATATCATAACAAAGGGTTCACATACTTTTTTTTGCAACTGTATATCTTCCCAGAATTTCTTCAATTTTTGGCAGTTCCAAACTATATGAAGCAATGTTGCTTCTGTTTCTCCACAGCAAGGGCTTGAGGAGTCCGGTCGAGCGCCAATTTTGAATAGAAACTTTGGGGTTCTATACACTCTGTGTATTAGATATAGCTGGGACAGCCTCTGGGATTCATTCAGTGTAAGACTAGTTGTTAAAGCCAGAACGTCAGTCCATTGTTCTTGAGATATTCTTCCTACGTCCTCTTCCCATTTTCCTTTTACCACCAAGGAAGTTGAGGAGGCATTGGCGTCAAGTATAAATTTATATAGTCGTGATATCAGACCTTTTGTGGACCTGCCCTCCAGTAGCTGTTTCACCACAGGAGGGGGGAGGGGGTGGCAACCACCATCCCCTTCGGAAATTGTGTATGACAAGCATGCCTCAATTGGAGAAATTGAAAAAATGCCTTCTTGGGTAGGCCAAATTCTTCCTGAAGCTGAGTAAAAGATTTGAACAGTCCTTGAGATTGAATTTGACCCAGAAATAATATGCCCCTCTCTTCCCATGGGGAAAAGCCTTCTAGTCTGAATAACTCTGGTAATTGGGGATTCCGCCATAATGGCGTATTCTTGCTAAGACTTGTTAAGTTTGCCAGTTCCTTGAATTTTGACCAAACTTTTGTTATAAGGGAAATTGTGGGGAGTTTCCTGCCTAGAGGGTGCTGCCCGCTCACTTCAATCGAAGCAATAGGTGCTTTCTGCTTCATACTATGAGCAACTATCTCCGATGAAGAGTCTAATTCACGTGTTCTAATCCAACCCCTAACATGTTGCAATTGTGCAGCCATAAAGTAGGACCACGGGCACCATGCTGCTTTTATGGGACTTTCATGGTGGACTTCTTGGCCCCCCGCCTATTCCCTGCTATGTATTGTATTTACCCCAAGTGACACTATTGCTACCTCTGGCCCTCACCAGGTGCCGCCACTACTACCACCACCAACACAGTTATACATGGGTCCGCCTCCTCCACCTGAACTTTCTTCTCAAGGCTGTCCAAATCACTGTTTTCACACAAGTCGTCCACAGTGAGACTATCTTGAGTATCTTCCATCACACATGGTTTTATTGTCTCTTCTTAGGAAAAAAAGATTCTCCACTAGGAGGGGGCAGTGAATACACAGAGGATGTCATTGAAAGGCTTTTTTTGGGCTGCAAGCAGGAGCAAGATGAATGCTGTAACCCTTAGCTCCAAGGCATGATGTCAGACTCAGAGGAGACATCCACATCGTCATGCTATGACTGAAAGGAAGAATCACCCATCCTGTCCACAATGTCATCCTCTTTGTCCTCAATAATAATGTGGCATCTATCAGAAGACATTTTGACTCCCAGATGATGAGGCATAGGTCTTTCATTTTCCACTCTTCCGTTTTCTAGACATTTTGTTATAAAGTCTAAAAATGGAAAGCCATAGGTTTGGTACACAGATTATACCCATGTTAGTAATTGGTACTAGCAAAATTGCAAGTGTGTTTTCTATAATTTAAAGACAGAGGAGCAATTAAATGTCCCTGGTATTAACAATTTGTTATTAATTTATGAGGTAAAATATTTTTGAATGATGCGTCCACTAACATGGGTATAAGAATGCAATGTTTGATGTAAAATGTCTTTGAAAACTATGACGATCATTTATTATACTGAAATACACCTACAGTACAGACCAAAAGTTTGGACACACCTTCTCATTCAAAGAGTTTTCTTTATTTTCATGACTATGAAGGCATCAAAACTATGAATTAACACATGTGGAATTATACACATAACAAACAAGTGTGAAACAACTGAAAATATGTCATATTCTAGGTTCTTCAAAGTGGCCACCTTTTGCTTTGATTACTGCTTAGCACACTCTTGGCATTCTCTTGATGAGCTTCAAGAGGTAGTCCCCTGAAATGGTCTTCTAACAGTCTTGAAGGAGTTCCCAGAGATGCTTAGCACTTGTTGGCCCTTTTGCCTTCACTCTGCGGTCCAGCTCACCCCGAACAATCTCGATTGGGTTCAGGTCCGGTGACTGTGGAGGCCAGGTCATCTGGCGCAGCACCCCATCACTCTCCTTCATGGTCAAATAGCCCTTACTTTCAAAGTTTTCCCAATTTTTCGGCTGACTGACTGACCTTCATTTCTTAAAGTAATGATGGCCACTCATTTTTCTTTACTTAGTTGCTTTTTTCTTGCCATAATACAAATTCTAGCAGTCTATTCAGTAGGACTATCAGCTGTGTATCCACCTGACTTCTCCTCAATGCAACTGATGGTCCCAACCCCATTTATAAGGCAATAAATCCCACTTATTAAACCTGACAGGGCACACCTGTGAAGTGAAAACCATTTTAGGGGACTACCTCTTGAAGCTCATCAAGAGAATGCCAAGAGTGTGCAAAGCAGTAATCAAAGCAAAAGGTGGCTACTTTGAAGAACCTAGAATATGACATATTTTCAGTTGTTTCACACTTGTTTGTTATGTATATAATTCCACATGTGTTAATTCATAGTTTTGATGCCTTCATAGTCTTGAAAATAAAGAAAACTCTTTGAATGAGAAGGTGTGTCCAAACTTTTGGTCTGTACTGTATATTAGGTGTATTTCAGGTGCAGATGGCAGCACAACAGTTAGTTGCACTGCAATCAGCGACTTTTCCCCACTTACGCCAGGTCTAAAAAAGTGGGCGGGGAAGGGGACTGCTAGTAGGGCTATCTCATTAATCATTTTCTACACCTGGCTTAGGCATAAAAAATGGTCTAAAAGGTAAGCCAGCTAGGAAGCTGGCTTACATTTAGACTGGCGCTGGATGCGCTGAAGTTATGTATAGGCCTGTGCCAGTCTAAATGTAGGAGTTATTAAGATGCCGGTCTTAATAAATGATCTCCTATGCGTTCAATAACGTGAGTATCACAATGCAATTTTGTAGTAAAATGTCTTTGAACTACTTGGTCTGATGCAGTAATGCACTCAATAACTTGCGTATAAGAATGCAATTTTTACAGTGAAACTTCTATGCGTTCAATAACATGGGTATATGAATGCCATTTTCATGGTAAAATATGAACTATGTGTTCACTAACATGAGTATAAGAATGCGATATTTGCAGTAAAATGTCTTTGAACTACATGGTCTGATACAGTAATGCTTTCAAAAGCTAGTATAACAATGCAATGTTTGTGGTAAAATGTTATTGAACTATGCGTTCAATAATAGGGGTATGATAATGCAAGTTTTTGGTGAAATGTCTTTAACCTACAAGGTCTGATGTAGTATTGCATATACTAATATGGTTAATCTGTGCAGTAAAATATGTTTGAACTATGCACTCCATAACATGGGTATAAAAATGGCATTATTGGAGTAAAATGCTTTTGCCATAAAGGGCTACATTTTCTGTTTCCGAAAATGCTTTTATCTTCACTGACATAATTTAAAATAAACAGGATATTCCTAAAATGAAAGAAAAAAATGTGCTATTTGCCAATCACCATGAATAAAGTGTTCACTATATCGTATAGATTATTATGATTACAGGGATATCAAATACTGTTTTGTGATATTTCATATTAAATATGTTACTAAAAAAGTAATTTTTTAATAACAATATCTTTTCAGAAAATTTTAACATTTACCATAAAAGAAAAAACCTGGAAAGTAAAAACTTTATTTTTCTGCAATAACTTTTACTATAATTTTTTTTTTATTGGTCTTGGTGGGATTTGAATCTCTAATCTTCTATACGGCAAAATCTGTCTCTCTTCTGCTCTCGTGCCACTTTTCTGAAGTGGTGAAAAAAGGGTGCAGGGTGTGGACGGGGAAGTGGGCATGCCAATAGGCCTGTCTCATTTATCATTTTCCATGCCAGTTTTTGGCATGGAAAATAACTTAAATCTATGCTAGCCATGGAACTGGTGTACATTTAAGTCTGTTGCATGGCCTGCTGAAGGGAGCACCAAACTTATGCAGAGCACCACAGAGGTACTTCCATGCCCGTCTTAATAAATAACCCCCTTAAATAAAAAAGACTTTTCTCTGCAAGGTTAATTTTACTTAAAAAAATAATTTTTGCAACATATTTAGTATAAAATATCACAAAACATTATTTGGTATCCCTGCCATCAAAATACCTGTACAATAAAGTGAATACATTATTTATGATGATCGGTAAGCAGCATAAATTAAAATGGTACTATGTGTATGGCAAAATGGCCTGACGCAGAAACAAAAGCATGAAAATCAAAAGATTTTCACATGAAAGATGTCATGTTTTGGGGCACCTACTGTACATGGTGGTATGCTTACTTTGAAACCATGTTTGGAGGTTACACACTCCCCTTAAATGAAACAACTTATATTTCATGTCTTGTATATTTTTTTGGATACATGTAAACCTATATCCGTGGCTACAGACTACGACCTAACTATGTATAGTACAGCCTTATCCTGTCTACATGTATTACTCCATTCCAAGTTTTCACACTTATGCTGTCTGTAGGTTAGAAGTAACACATGACTGCAAAATGAAACTCCACACAGGGTTTTTGCAGTTTTTTTTCCAGGCGGCCAGCTGCATAGCAGCTGTATGTACAGTTTAGTAGGATGCTACATATTCTAGATAACAAGAGGTTCTCTGCTGTCCTTCTGAAAGTGAAAATATTTCTTTACTAAAAATCTGAAGGTTATCATTCCTTTCATTGTAATTTTTTTTTCTTTGTAGATGGTACTGCTGGCCCGGTGTGAAGGACGCTGCAGTCAGACATCCCGCTCGGACCCCCTTGTTTCCTTCAGCACAGTTTTAAAACAACCTTTTCGCTCCACCTGCCATTGCTGCCGGCCGCAGACCTCTAAGCTAAAAGCAATAAGGCTTCGGTGCTCTGGAGGAATCCGTCTCACCGCCACATACCGATATATTCTTTCCTGTCACTGTGAAGAGTGCAATTCTTAGGGGCACATTTCACAGACAACTGGATTGGGAATTTTTAAAATGGACATCAAATTATGTGATTTATTTTTATGAAGTGTTATTTGTGAATTAAATAAAAAGTGATACAAATACTATTGTCATACAGTGTGCAATGAAAATGAAATAGTCTTGTAATGTTAAAGTTTTCTGAAGATTCATTACATTTCTGGTCCAAATTGTATATGTTCCAATGTATGGACCATGGGCTCACTATCAATATTTTCTGTACAGAGTATTTCTCTATGTATTTTTTAATCATTTCATTCCCTGGGTTTAATATTTTTATGAAGTACGGATGAATTATGAAAACTGGGCAGCAAGCTGGATTAAACAGAACGAGCTGCCATAACATAATGGACTGACAAGAACAATAAAACAATTATTTCAAGAATTGCATATGCATCTTTTTTACATCAAATAACCTTCTCCACATGATGTTATTGATAAAACCTAATGCAGGAAGATTTTACATTAGCAAAAGTTTTTTTGTTTTAAGGGCTTATCCAGGCCTGTAACTAAAATTATTCTTCATCTAACTTGTGGTTCAGAATACACTTTTAGTAGTACTTACCCTCCACCACTCATGTGCATTGTGTAACTGAACAGGAAGAAATAGGATTAGATCCTATCGGTAAGTCAGGGGAAGAGCCAGTAGGCCTGAACCCAGTCGAGGAGTCGTAACCCCAGCCATGATCGTGGATTCGATGGAGAGATGGAAGAGTAAGTACTGCTGAAAATGTATTCTCTCCACAGATTAGGCTAGTTTTACACTAGAGTTTTAGTTCCGGCAGGCTGTTCCAGCAGAGAACAGTCTGTAGGAGCACTCTGGATCTGGCATTGCCGGATGTTACCGCAATTCCCGCTGGCCCCATTAACTATAATGGACTCCAGGGGAGATCTGGCTAATACCCTACGAATATGCAGGGATTTGGCCAGACAAATACAGCTGCATGCAGTCCGGCCGAATCCTGGCACATTTGCCAGGTAGCTGTCTACTGGAACTTAACATAGGTGTGGAGGAAACCTTAGTTAAAAGATCAATTTTAGTTGAAGGCTCAGAGAATGCCTTTAAAGCCATTGTAAGAAAAGCTAGGTTCACATCATCAGTGTATTTTGAAGCATCTGGGCCCCAGTGCCAGATTTGTAAAAGGGCTACCCACCTACCATGTACCTTGTACATTTATGGAATATTCTTATTTGGACTATGGAACGCCTTATGAACTAGGGCTTGGATGCAACTGCTACCTCAATACCACCTATAGCTGCACACCTGGTTAACAGCAAGTCATCACATATGTTGGGATACAGTGGCCTAAGTTGTACTGATAAACACATTTAAATATGATTATATAACCGTAGGCAAGAAAAAAATTGCTGGGCCACATTTACTAATACTAAGATTATGACTGTGTAAGTCTTAAGGTGGTTTTCTGGGTATTTAATATGGATTACCTATCCTTGGGATTTATCATCAGTATTTGATCGGTGGGAGTCCAACACCCTAGACCTCTGCTGATCAGAAGTTGGAATACTCCATGCCCCTCTGGGGAGTGCCGTGGCCTCCTTGCATTTTACCATACACAGTGCTGTTACTTGAATGGGACTGATCTACACCAGTGATGTCACATTCATTGGTCACATGGCCTAGGAAGAGGCTGATGTGCTTACCAGAGGCTATGGCTTCTTCAAACAGCAGATCGGCGAGGGGGCTAGGAGTCAGACCACCACAGATCAGATACTGATCACCTACCCTGAGGAAAGGTCATCAGTATTTAACACTAAGACAACCTCTTTAAGGTCCCTATATATATATGGGCCGATTATTGAGAACGAATGTCCATATGTACGCTTATTCCAAATAATTTCCCTGTGTAAATGTGCCACTGTTTGCTCATTCATTAGATGAAAGCATAATTGATGTGGAACCCAAAATCATAATTACTGGGCAGAAACAATGAATTGCACAGAAACAATGAATTTGTAGTGATTGCTAGACCCCATATAGAGGAGATGACTGCTTCATGTAAATACAGCTTGCACCTTTGCTTATGATCAGGCAGTTATCGGGAATAATGATTCAATCCCAATACTGTAATTGCATGGACAGTTGGCCTTTAAACTGTAAGGTTTATCACAGTGGGCTGATGCTGGATGATAAATCTGTCACATATTTAGACTGTCTAGTCTAAGGGCTGTATTACACTGCCTGATCTTCCTGCAGGACGGGGGCGATTGCAATGGAGCAATTGCAATAGCAATGTTTATCATCAGTTCAATTGTATTATCATCAGCACATCCGTGATAACATATAGAGATGTACCGCTCATAATCATGACTCTTTACTCATTTATTAGCCTACAATTATATGGGCCAATCACTGGGAACAATATGAACGCTTGTTCCTGATAATTGGCCCAATATTGAATCAGTGTAACAGAGGTTTTTGTTTATAAAACCTATTAGTTGGCTTACTTTACACCGGAAGTGTGCAACAAAATTTTGGCACATTTTTTAAGCAAATTGACACCCCTTAACCATGCCATCTTTCCCTACAGGTTACACTTCCTTTCTGCTAAGCCACGCCCCTTGATGGCAAATTGTGAAAAACCTCTAAAGGGTTCTAAAACACTTAATAAATGTGGTGAAAAGCATACAATCTATTTTTGTACAAATTCAGCAGAATTCTTTTAAAATGTGGTTAGTAAATTTCTGTGATGCTAAATATATTAGAAATCAGCATAACTAATTAAAATGTTTTTTGTAAGAGTATTTGACCTAAAAGCGCCAGATTAAAAAAAAAATTGCAATAGCTGCAAATGTAATTCATAAATGTGATCTTGGAAAGAGAACCATCTTCCTAGTCTGCGGATGAATGTTTGGCTTGGCTATTTTCCCTTGTCTTTTCCCAAGGCTTATGGAGACGTCATAGGAAGTCACTTCCAAGAGGCACTAGTGAGATTGTTCTCTTACCCTGGAATATACCTCTTTGCACATTATTTTCTTATGGACCATTATCACTAAGTCTACATACACAGCAGGTCTGGGTGTAGCTAAAGGCTCATGGGCCCTGGTATAAGAGCTCAGCTTGGGCACCTTCCCTCAGTGCTTTGTGGCCAGGGGCAGAGAAGCACATAGCCTTTGTGCTGCCCGAGGCAAAAATTTAAATAGCGCCTCCCTCTCATGCCAAATTCTTGACCTAACCCTTTCCCTCCAGCCAGAGGTGTAACTTGACCAGCATACACTTTCTATAATACTGGTGTCTTCTTATGCGGCACAAGACTAGCTCAGGCTACTGGACCTTGTAGCGGCTGCTACCTCTGCGCCCCCTATAGCTACGCACCTGACAGCTGGTCTCCTTAAAGGGGTTCTCTGAGACTTTAATATTGATAACCTATCCTTAGGATAGGTCATCAATATCAGATTGGCGGGGGTCCAACACCCAGCACCCCCGCCAATCAGCTGTATGAAGGGAAGTGCGACATGCTGTCTCCCTTCTCTCTTCCTGCTCACTATAGACATGGCAGTAGTGAGCAGGAAAAGAGGAGGGAGATGAGCTCACTACGCACGCCTTCCCTTCATACAGATGATCGGCGGGGATGCTGGGTGTTGGAGTCCCAATGATCTGATATTGATGACCTATCCTGAAGATAGGTCATCAATATTAAAAGGCTGGAGAACTCCTTTAAGAAGATCCTGTACCCCTCTAAGCTCTAGTCTTCCAGGCATGTAATACATTAAAGAATAGACACTACAGTCAGCCTTTTCACTGACAGAAATGGTCACTTATATGGAACAATAGATTGCATTAAACTGTACAGTAAATCTAAATAGTGTACAGGTTTGGTTCCCCCTAGGTCTAGAACTCGTTACACACAATTTTTCAAAACACTAAATATACAGTAGGTTGTTTGAAAAATCTCTTTCTTGGTTCTCATGAAGATTTCTATCATTACAACTTGTGCTGCTGGCACAAAAGAGTTTCCTCCTGACCTGGTACAAAGTATCATGGTTGCCTAGTGAATTCTCTCAAGAGAGCCAACGTTAGCTATTGTGAAAGTAAATTGTGCATTGAACAAATGATGTACAGAAATATCAATTATATTTATGATGATACGATTGATGAAGATCAAGGTGCACAATAGATTTATCGTTTATCATTTATGGCCTGTTAGAGACCCTCTGGTTTTACATAAAATGTAACATAAGCCGTGGAATGTATGATAAATGTATCTTTTGAGCCACGGATCTGCTGATTCTCGGCCCCTGCCGCTTTCATGTAAGATGGCAGCCAGCTTCTCAGACTACCCTATGCACAGTGTACTGTGGTAATCTATAGCACTCCGGCTCTCAGCCCCGTGTTCACCTTTTTTTTTTGTCTTGCCTACAGGTCACATTACAGGTGTCATCATCTCAGATTACCATAGCATACTGTGTATGAACTAGTCTGAGACTCTGGCTCCTTCTTAGAAGAAAGCAGAAGGTAACAGTGGTCAGTGGATCTATGGCACAATTACTCAAAAGGAGGCCACAGAGTACATTTACCATGCATTCCCTAGCTTATCCCTATGGAGAGCACTTAGTAGACATACGGTAAGGAGTCTTATACAGTAGGCTAGGCAATGCTCATCTGGATTCTTGGAAAAGGGTATGCACATTAGCTTTCATTCTGAAAAGAAAGGAAAGCTGGGCCCCTGATGCCATCAGATGTAGGGTAGTTATCCTATACATTGCCTTGCAAAAGTATTCACCCCCTTTGACTTTTTCGTGTTTTGGTGCGTCACAACTTGGAATTAAGATGGATTGTTTGAGGATTTGCATAATTTAATTTACAGAACACGCCCACAACTTTTTTTTATTGTGAAGCTAACAATAAATAGGACAAAATAACAGAAAAAGTCAATGTGCATAACTATTCACCCCCCTAAAGTCAATACTTTGTAGAGTCAATCACAGCTCCAAGTCGCTTTGGATAAGTCTCTATGAGATTGCCACATCTTACCACTGGGAGTTTTGCCCATTCCTCCTGGCAAAACTGCTCCAGCTTCTTCAAGTTGGATGGTTTACGCTTGTTAACAGCAATCTTTATGTCTGACCACAGATTTTCTATTGGATTGAGATCTGGACTTTGACTAGGCCAGGGATGGGCAAACTGCGGCTCTCCAGCTGTTGTAAAACTACAAATCCCAGTATGCCCAGTCTGCCTACAGCTATCAGCCTACAGCAGGGCATGATGGGATTTGTAGTTTTACAAAAGCTGGAGAGCCGCAGTTTGCCCATCCCTGGAATAGGCCATTCCAACACATTTACATGCTTCCCCTTAAACCACTCAAGTGTTGCTTTAGCAGTGTGTTTGGGGTCATTGTCCTGCTGGAAGGAGAACCTCCGTTCTAGCCTCAAATCACGCACAGAGTGGTACAGGTTTTGCTCAAGAATATCCCTGTATTTATCACCATCCAAATTTCACTCAACTCTGACCAGTTTCCCAGTCCCAGCTGCTGAAAAACATCCCCACAGCATGATCCTGCCACCACCATGTTTTACTGTGGGGATGGTGTTCTTTGGGTGATGTGTTGGGTTTGCGCCAGACATAGCGTTTCCTTTGATGGCCGAAAAGTTTAATTTTAGTCTCATGAGACCAAAGCACCTTCCTCCATACATTTTGGGAGTCTCCCACATGCCTTTTCGCAAACTCACAACGTGCCTTTTTTTTTTTTTGCCAAAAGTAATGGCTTTCTTCTGGCCACTCTCCCATAAAGCCCAACTCTATGGAGCTTACGGCTTATTGTCATCCTATACTCCAGTCTCCGCTGTGGAACTATGCAGCTACTCCAGGGTTACCCTAGGTTTCTGTGCTGCCTCTCTGATTAATGCCCTCCTTGCCTGTTCTGTGAGTTTTGGTGGGCGGCCATCTCTTGGCAGGTTTGCTGTTGTGCCATGTTCTTTCCATTTGATTATGATAGATTTGATGGTGCTCCTGGTGATCATTAAAGATTTGGATATTTTTTTTTATAACCTATCCCTGACTTTTACTTCTCAACAACATTGTCCCTTACTTGTTTGGAGAGTTCCTTGGTCTTCATGGCAGTGTTTGGTTAGTGATGCCTCTTGCTTAGGTGTTGCAGCCTCTGGGGCCTTTCAAAAAAGGTGTGTATATGTAATGAAAGATTGAACATCAAACTTAAGGCTGTTATGTAACAAAACACGAAAAAAGTCAAGGGGGTGAATACTTTTGCAAGGCACTGTATGTCAATGCTCAACCTTTTAAATAGTCCTTGAAGCATAACTTGGTTGCTAGCTAAGCCAGTACCTCATCTGCAAACAACTGTTCTGGGATGATTGCTACCTTATTAGTGTAGAGAGAACGGTCTTCACTGGGTGAGAGGCATTTGTCACGATACGGGGTAGGATTTATTAGTTCTTCCCTCAGAAAGAGCCTATTAAGCGTAAGGAGTCTTACAGGTCAGGCAGTGCGCCTCTGGATCTTTACCAGGGCTATAAGACTCTTTAAGCCTACTAGATTTTCTCCATGAGGAGAAAACCACCCGAATCCTGACAAAAGCTGAAGTGGTTCTCTGCGAATTAATAAAATGACTGAATATTAATTATAAAACACATTCCCAAACAGCTTTCTGCTAATGAGAGAGAAAACACAAATGTTTCTCAAATGATATATATGTATAGTTTAGGCTACATGCACACGAAGGTTGCTTGTTTCCGTGTCCGTTCAGTTTTTTTTGCGGATAGAATGCGGGGCTGCAAAAAATGCGTACAGCACAGCGTGTGCTATCCACATCAGTATGTCTGTTCCGTAGCCCAGCAAAAAAAATAGAACATGTCCTATTCTTGTCCATGTAGGCATTGTTACAAGGGATCCGCCAAAAAAAAATGAATCATCAGTTTTTTTTGCAGATACGCAATTTGCAGACCACAAAACACATACGGTTGTGTGCATGTAGCCTTAAGTTGTATGCATTCTCATTATGGAGAACCCAATGTTCTCATTATGGAGAACCCAATTAAAACAAAAAATAAAAAAAATCAACAAAGCCAATTGCCACACCACTAGATGAATTCCTGGAAGGGTTTAGTTTCCAAAATAGGGTAACTTTTTAGGTTTTTACACCGTATTGGTACCTCCAGAGCTCTGCAAATGTGACATGGCACCCATGAAATATTCCAGCAAAATCTGCCCACCAAAAGCCAAATGGCATTCCTCCCATTTTGAGCTCTGCCATGTATGGGTTTTTAAAAAATGGAATAAAAATTGTGGGGTGCTCTTTCTCCTGTTGCCCCTTGTGAAAATTAAAAATTTTGGGCAAAATCAGCATTTTATTGGAAATGTTTTATTTTTATAGCTGTGTGTTTCTAGATCACAATGCTCACTATAGCCCTCTGTAAAATCCGTGAGGAGTGTAGTATAAAAAATGGGGTTACCTTTTGGTTTTCACTGTAAGGGTACCTCAGGGTCTGTTCAAATGCGACATGGCACCCAAAAACCACTCCAAAAAAATCTGCCCTCCTGAAACCATATGGTGCTCCTGCCCTGCTGAGCCCTGCAGTGTGCCCATATAGAAGTATTATGATCATGTTCATGTATTGGGGGCTTCCATATTCAGGAGTAAAATGGTAACAATTTGTGGAGTGCGTTTTCTCCTGTTACCCCTTGTGAAATAGAAAAATTTGGGGCTAAAACAACATTCTATTGGAAGAAATTACATTTTCTAAATTCTATTAAATACTCTTGTGGTCAAAGCTCTCACTACACCCCTTGATAAATCCCTTGATAGGTATACTTTCCAAAATAGAGTAAATTTTTTGCGGTTTCCACTGTAGGAGTACCTCTAAGTCTCTTCAAATTTGGCATGGTGCCAGAAAATCATTCCAGAGAAGTCTGCCCTCCAAAGGAGCTCCTTCCCTTCTGAACCCTGCTGTTTGCCCATCTAGCAGTTTATAACCACATATAGAAAGTTTCTGTAAACAGCAGAATTAGGGTAAAGACTATTCAGGTTTGTTTTGCTACTTACAATTGCTGTACAGGTAAAAGCATTTCAAGTGTATTACCACATAAAGTAAACAGGTCAGATTCGCAAAATTAGGCTCTGTCAGGAAGAGGTTAAAAATATATATAGTACATTTAGCCTAGCTATCAAGAGGTAGTGCAGCCCATTCTGTGTTTGGATTTCGGTCCCTATAACAGAGGTTTTGACTTGATGTAGAGCCATATAGTTCAAGTTGCCATAGTGCTTTTCTAATAACAGAAACCTCAATTTTCAAGGCACAGCCACAAAAGCTCACGTGTAGTGCAAAAGACACTATACTGTAGGTACATGGCCTCCCTATATGTCTTAATGGGTGTGATTATTACACAACACACTCATCCTTTGAAATGCTTTCATGTTTATAGAAAATGCTTCCATTAGTCACAAAGCTGAGGGCCCCGTTGCTTGGACTTTCTCTCTTTGCTATAAACATCTGGTTTGATTTCCAAATGTTGCAGCTGTCCAGCTCCTTTAGTTAGGATGTTGCCTTCCAGCCCACAAACCCATTACATTTAAATTAATTTTACACATTTATACCAAATACCACGTTTATGAAACATGACCACATTTATTTGGAAAAAAAAAACATATCCTGCTTTATTAGTAATAAAATGAATATTAACCTGGCGCTATTAAAATAAACAAGCCAATATATGAACCAGTTAAACAGTGCAAATTGTTAATATTGTGAACATGTATTTATATTGCAGACGTCCTGCAAAAATGTGACCATTCTTAGGGACTATCAGATTTCAATCTTTATTACTGAAAAGGAATAGTTTTGCTGACAGAATAAAAGCAATATACACAACTTTTACAATTGTTAAAGTAGAATGCATTGAATTACTATCTCTGGGCCAAATATTCTTTCACAGCACAAGCATAAAGCGCACATTTAATCATAGTATATCTTGGAAGAACATAGGCTTGTATTATCTGTTGTCTTAATTCAGACATCTTTCAAAGGATATCTCTATTTCCTGGAGAGGGCAGTAAACTCCAGGATATTTAATCATAAGACAGAAAAGGTCCCTGTATTCTCCTCTCGTTGCGTTTTTTACGTTATTCACATACTGTATATCATTTTATAACGTGCTATGGGGTAGATTTACTAATCCGTCCACGATTTATACAATGTAAATAGACTAGACTTTCTAAAGATGAGAGAGATTAATCACCATGGCTGATAAATCTTTAAACATAGGAGATTAGTTAGGATACTTTGCACTGACATGAACTGGCAGACAAGGTCACAAGACTCCTGTTATTTGGACATCCCGAAGGTGGAACCTGCATATACTGTATTTTGAGGATATGCAATCAATGATCAACTTTCATGCATCATAAATAGTCTTTATAGACTCATGCAAGTGATTAAAATCTCTGCTCCTGCAAGTGAACAGGAGCAGGTAGGGGGTTGGGTACCAAATGAGACCATTTTCGTCTTTTTAAAGGGGATCTGTCACCAGCGACCTCCCTATCCAGCTGCTTCCATAGACACATAGCTGCGGTCGATCTCATTAAAACTGCTTTTATTTTGTTGATGATCCGAGGCTCCATTCCCGAGTCAAGATACTTTTCGTTACTATGCAAATTAGGTGTTTGGTGCAATAAGGGAATGAACATTGCTTTTGTTGCACCCAAGCTCTGCTACTTTTTGTGGATGGCTCCTCTCTCACTGCTTTGATTAGACAGGGCCAGGCAGAGGCAAAGTGGGTAGGGAGGGGTTGGACACAGAAATGAGTGGAGCTTGGATGCAACGGTGACACCCTCGTTGCACCGAATGCCTAATTTGCATATTAAGAGAAAGTATCATAACTCTGAAATGGGATCTCAGATCAACAAAAGAAAAAAATTGTTTTAATAAGATGAACCACAGCTATGTGTTTATGCAAATAGTTGGAAAGAGAGGTCAACTGGGACAGATTTCCTGTAAGCTCAAGCAGTGAGTTTGGGCAGCTGGAAATGGAAATCAACCAATTAGAGTAAATCCACACAGTGTGGCAGTCCACTCACAATCAAGCCACACCCATCTTGGGCAGCTAATGAATGCAGTTTCGTCTTTTGTTGCTGTGGCTTGGTAACATGCAACCAGCCATGCAATATAGTTATGTTACATAATTGATCACCCACTGTCACCACTAATTGAAAACCATTTAAAAAAGGGGGGAAAAAACACACACACACACACACACTGTCACCACAAAGTAAAAACATTTGAAAAGAAAAAAAAAAAAAAACACACACACACACTATCATCACTAGGTAAAATCAATGACCAACCTGCAAATAAGCAAACTTTACATCAAAATGACCAAACAAAAATAGCAAATCTATTTAAGTGTAAATTTGAAAAAAAAAATTTTTTAAGATTTATTATTAAATTTTAGTTTACATAAAAAAAAAACTTTAACAAACATTATGTGAAAAATAAGGACAGCAAAGAAGAAACAAAACGGAAAAAGTAATGCATAAAACTAATACATATTCATTAGAGATAGGCGAATCGAAGCTGATGAAGTGGAATTCGATCCGGATTTCTGAAATTATTCGATTCACACCGAATCTGAATTTTCTCGCGCTTCGTGGTAACGAATCACATTTTTTGGCTGCTGCACATGTTAGGACATGGAGCAAGGAACTCTGGGAATGAGGGATCACCCACAATGTCATACATGCAGCCAATCAGCAGCCAGCCAGCCCAGTGATGTCACAGCCTTATAAATAGCCTCAGCCATCTTGGATTCAGCCATTTTCCACTATAATTAGTGCAAAGAAAGACATCAGC
This sequence comes from Bufo bufo, assembly GCF_905171765.1. NCBI lineage: Eukaryota > Metazoa > Chordata > Amphibia > Anura > Bufonidae > Bufo > Bufo bufo. The sequence goes on along the minus strand of NC_053391.1, from coordinate 184,234,081 downwards.
AGGTGCTAGGGACAGTGCTAGCAAAGACTTTAATACTGATATTTTGCTCAATAGAAGTTCAGAAAATGAGCATTAGAAGTGTAGGGAAAGGATAGGGAAGAATTATTCCACAGTATTGAAGCAGAACAGGGTTCAATAGGGGAGTGTACAGCCTGGGTAATGGGAACAATCCTATTACACCTTGCTGCACTGACTGGGGATCCAAATTGCCATTATATTGCTGCTCATTTCAGGTTTGTAATACCTCTGTAATTCCAGCAAACTGTTCTTGTTATTGGAGTCTTATTAGCCCTTGTGCGGTGCAGTTATATATATGTTCTAAAGCCCTTTTTGGCGAGTATTAGTGTGGGGGGGGGGGGGAGGCTAATGAGCCGTTCTGTGGTAAAGTGAGAAAATTAAAGCCCTGTTTGTCGTGTATTAGTGTGGGGGGGAGGGGCTTATTAGCCGTTGTGTGGTGAAGCAAGAAAATTAAAGCCCTTTTTGGCGTGTATTAGTGGCAAAAAAATATATATATATATTATTTGCCGTTCACGGCAGCAGTTATATGTTCTAAAGCCTTTTTTTGGCGTGTATTAGTGGGGGAAAAGAAAAAGGGCTTATTAGCCGTTGTGTGGTGAAGTGAGAAAATTACAGACATTTTAGTGGTGTTTTAATTTTTCAATTTATTTATTTGATCTAACAGTATGTCAAACAGAGAAGTGCCAGTCCCTGCACAGGGGAGTGGCAAAGGCCTAAATGTTTCTGGTGCAGGCACAGGTCGCAGCAGAGTAAGGGGCTGTGGCAACATGAGTCGCAGTGAAAGGCCTGAGCTCCCATTGTCATATAGCGGTCGTCTCTTGACCAGCAACCCAGCGGTTCTTGAATGGTTGACTCGATCATCCACTTTGTCCCAAGTGACATCAGACACCCTCAGCCAAGAGTTGGTGGGTTCGTCAGACACAACCCTTAGTTGTGCCCTCACCTGTCCTCAACCTGCCTCTGTCCTTTTCTGTTTCTTCAGCGAGAGAAATACTATATGCTGTGGGCTCAGCTCCACTATACAGGGAGGATGAGCTACTAGAGGACAGTCAGCAGCTACTGCCCAGCCAGTAGGCATGCAAGTAGTGATGAGGAGAGTGGCGTGGGAGCTGGTGTTGCGAACGGTCAGGCTCCTGGCTCAGAGACCATTGAGGAGGACATCAGTGATGTACAGACAACACTCGATGATGTAGCCGATCGCAATTGCGAGCTGGGTGAATGAGGGGCTTCATCATCATCGGGAGAAGAGGGTGGCAGCTTGTTCGTGAGGCAGCAGCAGAGCCAGGAAGTCGGTAGTGTGGCTGGGAGTCAGCAGGGTGGCAGCAGTGGGAGGTTGAGAGCCAAACGTGCCCATGGTAGACCACCCGCTTCACAGGAGCCTATTGGCCCGAAAAGTAGTGGTGTAGAGGTTCACGGAGGCAGAGGCTGTAGCAGTAAGTCAGTGTGGAGTGTTGGGGGTAAAATCACCTACTCGGCGGTGTGGCAGTTTTTTGTTAAGCCGCCGGGGGAGGTGAACATAGCCATTTGTCGACTCTGTGGGAAGAAGGTGAAGCGTGTCCAGGGTGCCAATGTTGGCAGCACGGCCCTGCGTCAACATATGCAGCATCACGTAAAGTGGCCTGGGAGAACCGTGGCACTAATGTGGTGGTTTATTTACAAATGCCTATACAGGCGTTGAACCTATCTTGCCCCAGGAGAAAATTAATACTTCACTTTTATTGTTGCTGATTAAAATCTAAACTTGTGCTCAGTACCTTTAATTGAACTTAAACTATTAAACCAAAAATCAAATAAGTTAAAAATACAGTCACCACTCCACTGTGATATCTGAATAATATCTGAAAATCTGAAGTCAGTGGATCAAGAGGGAGATCAGTGCACTTTCTCTCACCCTTGTCACTTAAATGGCAAATTGCTGCCAGTAGTCAGCTTACAGTGCCACTAAACACCTAATCTAAGTTGTGGGAGCGCGGAGCCGTCAACCCACTAAGACCGCAGCACACTAAGTATTGCATGTGCTGTCATGCCAATATATATATCCTATTGACAGTGGCCACTGCAAACGGACAAGGCTCAGCTTTGATGCCGTGTCTAACTGCTAACACATTCTAGCACTGATAAGTAGGCCGGCTGGACTACTTCTAACTGTGGAGTGATTTACTGGATTAAAAACAGGGTCTGGGGGGCAGACCCTGTTTTTAATTCAGTAAATCACTCCACTGTTAAACAGTTAGAAGTAGTCCAGCCGGCCTACTTATCAGTGCTAGCATGTGTTAGCAGTTAGACACGGCATCAAAGCTGAGCCTTGTCCGTTTGCAGTGGCCACTGTCAATAGGATATATATATTGGCATGACAGCACATGCAATACTTAGTGTGCTGCGGTCTTAGTGGGTTGACGGCTCCGCGCTCCCACAACTTAGATTAGGTGTTTAGTGGCACTGTAAGCTGACTACTGGCAGCAATTTGCCATTTAAGTGACGGGGGTGAGAGAAAGTGCACTGATCTCCCTCTTGATCCACTGACTTCAGATTTTCAGATATTATTCAGATATCACAGTGGAGTGGTGACTGTATTTTTAGCTTATTTGATTTTTGGTTTAATAGTTTAAGTTCAATTAAAGGTACTGAGCACAAGTTTAGATTTTAATCAGCAACAATAAAAGTGAAGTATTAATTTTCTCCTGGGGCAAGATAGGTTCAACGCCTGTATAGGCATTTGTAAATAAACTATTCAATAAACCTTACCCAGGTCATGTCCCGATTGTAAATAACTAATGTGGTGGTCCAGCCTGCCACAGCAACCGCTGCATCACCCAGTGGCCCGCACCTGATTTCAGGCAGTCAAGTCTCCACACCTCAGCCGAAGGAAGCTGTCTGTCCTTCCCATCATCTGCTGGTCCTGATGCTCCTGCTCCTCCTAGTCAGTCATTCCGTCAGCAATCGATTGCCAAGAGACAACAGTATGCTTGCACTCATCCAACGGTGCAGAAGCTGAACGTGCTCCTGGCCAAGTTGCTGGTACTGCAGTCCCTCCCATTCCAAGTAGTGGATTCTGCACTTTTCAGAGAACTGATGGCTTGTGCTGAGCCGAGGTGGAGAGTCCCAAAGACGTAATTTCTTTGCCAAAAAGGCAGTACCAGCCCTGCACACATGTAGAAGAGAAGGTGGACCAGTCCTTGAGTCTATCAGTGTCTGCCAAAGTGCACGGCAGCACCTACGTTTGTAACTGTAACTACGGTGAAGGACAATATATGTTCTTTATGGCCCACTGGGTAAATGTGGTTCCTGCACAGCTACACCAGCAACTTGGCCAGATGACGCCGCTTCCGCCTCCGCTTTCTCATGCCTTTGGTCCTGCGACAATGTCCGCCTCTGCCTCCTCATCCTCCACCTTGTCCTCAGCCTCCACTACAGGGACAATTCACAGTGCCCCACCAGCATTCCACATGTGCAGGGCACGGCAGTGTCACGCTGTTCTGTACCTAGTTTTCCTGGGCCAACGGAGTCACACAGGGGAGGAACTGCTCTGCGTCCTTAATCAAGAAATCAAATCCTGGCTTTCTCCGCGATAACTCAAAATCGGAACCATGGTGACCGACAACGGGAAAAACATGGTGTCAGCGCTGCGTCAAGGATGGCTGAGCCATGCTCCCTGCATGGCACGTGTTCAATCTGGTTGTCAAGCGTTTCCTGAAGTCTTCCACCCATCTGCAAGACATCCTAAAAATGGCCAGGAAAATTTACATGCACTTCAGCCAGTCGTACACCACCAAGCACACCCTCCTTGAGCTACAGCGGCAGTTTGGCATCCCCCAAAATAGGCTGATATGCGATGTTTCAACCCGTTGGAATTCCACCCTCCATATGTTGGACCGACTATATGAACAGAGAAAGGCCATCAACGATCTCTTGATGATGCAAGCGGATAGGAGTACTCCACTGTGTAACTTTGATGTCAGCCAGTGGCAGTTCATGCGTGACACCTGCCGTTTGCTAGGCCTTTTGAGGAAGCCACGTTATTTGTCAGTCGCCAGGACTACGGAATGAACGTCATTCCACTGCTTCACGTCCTGGAACAGATGCTGGTAACAATGGCTGGTCAGGGGACAGGAGACGTGGCGCCTCGATCTCACAGCCATATGAGCCCTATGGGGGCTGAACTGGAAGAGGGAGGGGGGGGGGGAGGACATTGGAGCACAGGCAATGTGTAGCAAAATGCGTGTTTTTAATACTCAGCTGACAGGAGAGGAGGAGCAGGAGCAGCCAGAGGAGCTACAGGGTGATGAGGAAGACGAGATAGAGGACCCGGACACACCGTGGCAGTATGCAGTGAAGATGGAGGCAGGGAGTCCCTCTGACTCACTTGCACAAATGGCACGATGCCTGCTCACTTGGCTCTCTACCTTTTTGGACCCTCACTACTGGTCTAGAATGGGGGTCTTTTTTACACCAACCGAGAGGGTGGACAAACTGAACTACTACAGAGACATCCTATGTAGTCAGTTGGCCGCTGCCTATCTGCGCCATCGTCCATACTCTCGCAGGTCTGACCGCGGGGGCCCTCTGTGTTCACGTTCCACTGCGATGGCTGCTGTGGAGGGGTTGGGTGGCAGGAGCAGTACCAGCTCATTCAGCAGCACCCTGAGTCTACAGTCGCTGAAGAGTAGCTTTCTTCACCCGCATAGTGAAGAAACTACTCACCAGCAGCAGCAGGTAGACCTGGAGCAGGACCGGAACCAGCAGGTGGTGGCATACTTGGACAGCACCCTGCCATCCAACATTGAAGATCCACTGGACTACTGGGTAGCCAAACTGGATTTGTGGCCGCAACTAGCCCTGGAAAAGCTGTCCTGCCGGACAGTAGTGTGGCATCAGAGTGGATTTTTATTGCGGCGTAAGCGTTTACTAGAACAGGTTCTGTAGACATCTATGTGGAATCAACTGGCGACGATGTAAAAGAAGAGCGCTTCTTCTTGACGCTAACATCGACCTGTAAGTCTGAGTTCATACTTCAGTTATTTGGTCAGTTTTGGCCCAGTGACTGCCCAAATAAGTGAAGTGTGCATTGATTCTAACAGCGACGCTTGTCATACTCACAATATTGTTCCACTACCACAGCAGACTCCCTATGTGTGTTACTGCAAGGTACAGTGTTCTACACCCCTATAAAGGCTTTCTGCAGCCCAGAAATAGCAGTTTTTTTAACGCGATTAGCCGCAAATAAATTTGGATCAAAGCAAATGTTTCCGAAAAATTCGGCGAACCGGCTGAATCGAATTTTTGAAAAATTTGCTCATCTCTAATCAGAACAAAGTGCACAATGGGGATGTGAACAAAGTCCTTGTGCCTCCAAAACAGCTTAGACCTTTCAAGGCATGACCTACTCAAGAAGACCTCTGACAGGGTCAGGTAGCTTTTAACTTTGCCATTAATTTGTGCTACCAGGGCTTCTCTGCCAAACCAGAAGAGTTAAAGGTGTTATGTACTTGTGACCAATGTTTATTTAAGACAAAAAAATTGTACTTACTAATATAGCCTTTGTTGATATTCTGTGACATATGCTATATTTTATAGGCCATATTCACTTGTTGACAAATCTTCTGTGCTGTCCGCATAGAGGTCCTGTCCATAAGATGGCCACTGATTGTGGGTCATGTGACCAGATATCACTCAGTCTCCTCAACTCAAACACACTGCACCTACACTAATAGTGATGAGCGGCAGTGGCAATATTCGAATTTGTGATATTTCGCGAATATTCGCGAATTCGAGAATTCGTTAACTCCAGTCATTATTTTTTTTTGATTGCGGAAATCAGCAATTGACAAATTTGCGATAAAAATTTGCATTACGAAATTTCGCAATCAACACTACTCCTAAAGTCAAAGATATTGCAGCCTTCTCATTGGCCCACAAGCTAGAGGCAGGGAGGGATCATGTGTACTAATTAAAACAAAATCTTGAATATTCGAAATTACGAATATATATCACTATATTCAAAATATTTGCGAATTCTCGAAGTGCCGATATTCGCGATAAAAATTTGCAATTCGAATATTCGTGATCAACACTATACACTAAGCTCCCAACAATGCTAGTGCAGATAGTAGGTACAGTGTATTTGGATGGAAGAGACATTACATAGAGATTTGTGTAGTCACGGGACCCTCCATCAGCAGCCATTTTATGGACAAGACCTTTGTGTGGACAGCACAAAAGACTTAGCAACAAGAGGGCATACCTTATAGAGTATAGAACAGGGAGAAGAATATCAACAAAGCCTACAGTCGTATGTGCCATATATCCATCTAATAAACACATTGGTCAGTAGTAACCAGTTAGTGACCAACCCTTTTAACTTTTTTTCCTTACAAGCATCAGTGAGCCTTGGTAGGAGCCATTGGTGCCGTTTTGAAGGTGCTCTGACCCAGTTGTTTAGCCATGACAATTTGCCCCTTGTCAAGGACATGGGGACTATTCTTTTCTTGAGGCGGAAGGCAGTTTCAGGGATGCCTTTATTTTATATATTTTTTTGCATGCATATCTTTTGTCTGTTGCAGGATTTCTCAAACGGATACCATGTGCCTAAAGATGTGATATTTACTGGACTATAAAAAATATTTAGTAATTAAAAAAGAACACCCTGAAGCATTTATCACCGATTGCAAAAACAAAAGATGTACAGTACTTTCAGTACAAGTACAATTTAAGAACAAAAATAAGATAATAAGATACCATGTGTTCTAGTTATACCACAGTTGGTGAACCCCTGGCCTGTTTTTCTCATGTTCACAGCATGTAAACCTATTTTTGATGTTTACTATAAAAACTGTTTCCACTGTGCTCCTCAGTGACATAGTGTCATAAAACCAGAACGTGTTTATAGAGATCCATAAACAACATTGCATGTGGGAAATGTATACCCTCCTGACCTTCTGTGATTATGATTTCTGTACTTAAATACAATATTCTTCTCAAGCTGAAACTGTTCCACCAAACATATTAACAGATGCATGCAACTGTATGCTTACAAGCATCATTTTATTCCACCAGTGATAACACATGATTGCTAGGAGTTTCTGCAATTGGACATCTGTTTGTTAAGCTAGCTTTAATTTAGGGGATGTTATGATGAAATCATGCATTTGATAGATTCTGATGGATCCAACTGATCCTTCTGAAAGGATTGCCCAACTGTCCCTCAACATCTTCCCCTAAGGAAACAAAAAATTACTTTTTGTTTACCCTGGCACCACTAGAAAGCCAATCAATGTCAAAAACATGTGTACCTTCACTCCTCCTGGCTTCTCACTACTGCTTTTCTCTTTTAGCTCATGTACATTTTCAGTTTGTATGTAATGCTGTGTGCGATCTAACTGGTGGAAGGTGGACTTTACATGAGAGATAACGATCACATGCATACACTAACTGGAGTGAGAGAGGGGGTTAGAACTTACAACTTCAGTGTTTGTCTCTGCAAGCTACAGATGAAACTCGAAAAATTTGAATATCGTGCAAAAGTCCATTTATTTCAGTAATGCAAATTAAAAGGAATTGCATTAATGCAGCTTAAAATTAGAATTTTGTGAAAAGGTTCAATATTCTAGGCTCAAAGTGTCACACTCTAGTCAGCTAATTAATCCATACCCCTGAGCAAAGGGTACCTCAAAATTGTGACTTTGGGGTTTCATAAGCTGTAAGCCATAATCATCCAAAATATAACAAATAAAGGCTTAAAATTAGAGTTGAGCAAACACCTGGATGTTCGGGTTTGAGAAGTTCGGCCGAACTTCCCGGAAATGTTCGGGTTCGGGATCCGAACCCGACCCGAACTTCGTCCCGAACCCGAACCCCATTGAAGTCAATGGGGACCCGAACTTTTCGGCACTAAAAAGGCTGTAAAACAGCCCAGGAAAGGGCTAGAGGGCTGCAAAAGGCAGCAAAATGTAGTTAAATCCCCTGCAAACAAATGTGGATAGGGAAATGAATTAAAATAAATAAAAATTAACCAATATTAATTGGAGAGAGGTCCCATAGCAGAGAATCTGGCTTCATGTCAGAAGAGAATCTGGCTTCATGTCATAGCAGAGAATAAGGCTTCACGTCACCCACCACTGTAACAGTCCATTGTCAGATATTTAGGCCCAGGCACCCAGGCAGAGGAGAGAGGTCCCATAACATAGAATCTGGCTTCATGTCAGCAGAGAATCAGTCTTCATGTCATAGCAGAGAATCAGGCTTCACGTCACACAACACTGGAACAGTCCATTGTCAGATATTTAGGCCCCGGCACCCAGGCAGAGGAGAGAGGTCCCATAACAGAGATTCAGGCTTCATGTCAGCAGAGAATCAGTCTTCATGTCATAGCAGAGAATCAGGCTTCACGTCACCCACCACTGTAACAGTCCATTGTCAGATATTTAGGCCCAGGCAGAGGAGAGAGGTCTCATAGCAGAGAATCTGGCTTCATGTCAGCAGAAAATCAGTCTTCATGTCATAGCAGAGAATCAGGCTTCACGTCACCCACCACTGTAACAGTCCATTGTCAGATATTTAGGCCCAGGCACCCAGGCAGAGGAGAGAGGTCCCATAACATAGAATCTGGCTTCATGTCAGCAGAGAATCAGTCTTCATGTCATAGCAGAAAATCAGGCTTCACGTCACCCAACACTGGAACAGTCCATTGTCAGATATTTAGGCCCAGGCAGAGGAGAGAGGTCCCATAACATAGAATCTGGCTTCATGTCAGCAGAGAATCAGTCTTCATGTCATAGCAGAGAATCAGGCTTCACGTCACCCAACACTGGAACAGTCCATTGTCAGATATTTAGGCCCAGGCAGAGGAGAGAGGTCCCATAACATAGAATCTGGCTTCATGTCAGCAGAGAATCAGTCTTCATGTCATAGCAGAGAATCAGGCTTCACGTCACCCAACACTGGAACAGTCCATTGTCAGATATTTAGGCCCAGGCAGAGGAGAGAGGTCCCATAACATAGAATCTGGCTTCATGTCAGCAGAGAATCAGTCTTCATGTCATAGCAGAGAATCAGGCTTCACGTCACCCAACACTGGAACAGTCCATTGTCAGATATTTAGGCCCAGGCAGAGGAGAGAGGTCCCATAACATAGAATCTGGCTTCATGTCAGCAGAGAATCAGTCTTCATGTCATAGCAGAGAATCAGGCTTCACGTCACCCAACACTGGAACAGTCCATTGTCAGATATTTAGGCCCCGGCACCCAGGCAGAGGAGAGAGGTCCCATAACAGAGATTCAGGCTTCATGTCAGCAGAGAATCAGTCTTCATGTCATAGCAGAGAATCAGGCTTCACGTCACCCACCACTGTAACAGTCCATTGTCAGATATTTAGGCCCAGGCACCCAGGCAGAGGAGAGAGGTCCCATAACAGAGATTCAGGCTTCATGTCATAGCAGAGAATCATGCTTCACGTCACCCAACATTGGAACAGTCCATTGTCATATAATTTAGGCCCCGGCACCCAGACAGAGGAGAGAGATCCCATAACAGAGATTCAGGCTTCATGTCAGCGACTCAGCAGAGAATCAGTCTTCATGTCATAGCAGAGAATCATGCTTCACGTCACCCAACACTGGAACAGGCCACTATCAGATATTTTTAGGCCCCGGCACCCAGAGGAGAGGTTCATTCAACTTTGGGTTGCCCCGCAATATAATGGTAAAATTAAAATAAAAATAGGATTGAATGAGGAAGTGCCCTGGAGTACAATAATATATGGTTAAGGGGAGGTAGTTAATGTCTAATCTGCACAAGGGATGGACAGGTCCTGTGGGATCCATGTCTGGTTCATTTTTATGAACGTCAGCTTGTCCACATTGGCTGTAGACAGGCGGCTGCGTTTGTCTGTAATGACGCCCCCTGCCATGCTGAATACACGTTCAGAAAAAACGCTGGCCGCCGGGCAGGCCAGCACCTCCAAGGCATAAAAGGCTAGCTCTGGTCACGTGGACAATTTGGAGACCCAGAAGTTGAATGGGGCCGAACCATCAGTCAGTACGTGGAGGGGTGTGCACACATACTGTTCCACCATGTTAGTGAAATGTTGCCTCCTGCTAACAAGTTCCGTATCAGGTGGTGGTGCAGTTAGCTGTGGCGTGTTGACAAAACTTTTCCACATCTCTGCCATGCTAACCCTGCCCTCAGAGGAGCTGGCCGTGACACAGCTGCGTTGGCGACCTCTTGCTCCTCCTCTGCCTTCGCCTTGGGCTCCCACTTGTTCCCCTGTGACATTTGGGAATGCTCTCAGTAGCACGTCTACCAACGTGCGCTTGTACTCGCGCATCTTCCTATCACGCTCCAGTGCAGGAAGTAAGGTGGGCACATTGTCTTTGTACCGTGGATCCAGCAGGGTGGCAACCCAGTAGTCCGCACACGTTAAAATGTGGGCAACTCTGCTGTCGTTGCGCAGGCATTGCAGCATGTAGTCGCTCATGTGTGCCAGGCTACCCAGAGGTAAGGACAAGCTGTCCTCTGTGGGGGGCGTATCGTCATCGTCCTCTGTTTCCCCCCAGCCACGCACCAGTGATGGGCCCGAGCTGCGTTGGGTGCCACCCCGCTGTGAACATGCTTCATCCTCATCCTCTTCCACCTCCTCCTCATCCTCGTCCTCCAGTAGTGGGCCCTGTCTGGCCACATTTGTACCTGGCCTCTGCTGTTGCAAAAAACCTCCCTCTGAGTCACTTCTAAGAGACTGGCCTGAAAGTGCTAAAAGTGACCCCTCTTCCTCCTCCTCCTCCTCCTGGGCCACCTCCTCTTCCATCATCGCCCTAAGTGTTTTCTCATGGAGACATAGAAGTGGTATTGTAACGCTGATAACGGCGTCATCGCCACTGGCCATGTTGGTGGAGTACTCAAAACAGCGCAACAGGGCACACAGGTCTCGCATGGAGGCCCAGTCATTGGTGGTGAAGTGGTGCTGTTCCGCAGTGCGACTGACCCGTGCGTGCTGCAGCTGAAACTCCACTATGGCCTGCTGCTGCTCGCACAGTCTGTCCAGCATGTGCAAGGTGGAGTTCCACCTGGTGGGCACGTCGCATATGAGGCGGTGAGCGGGAAGGCCGAAGTTACACTGTAGCGCAGTCAGGCGAGCAGCGGCAGGATGTGAACGCCGGAAGCGCGAACAGACGGCCCGCACTTTATGCAGCAGCTCTGACATGTCGGGGTAGTTGTGAATGAACTTCTGCACCACCAAATTCAGCACATGCGCCAGAGCTGCAACGAGATTTCGCCCATTATCGCACACCACCAGGCCGGGCTTGAGGCTCACCGGCAGCAACCACTCGTCGGTCTGTTGTTCTATACCCCGCCCCAACTCCTGTGCGGTGTGGGGCCTGTCCCCCAAACATATGAGTTTCAGAATGGCCTGCTGACGTTTACCCCGGGCTGGGCTGAAGTTGGTGGTGAAGCTCTCCGCCTGGGGCCCAGCCGCCACTACATTTACCCAGTGTGCAGTTAGGGAGATATAGTGTCCCTGGCCGTGCTTACTGGTCCACGTATCTGTGGTTAGGTGGACCTTGCCACAGATGGCGTTGCGCAGTGCACACTTGATTTTATCGGATACTTGGTTGTGCAGGGATGGCACGGCTTTCTTGGAGAAGTAGTGCCGGCTGGGAACAACATACTGTGGGACAGCAAGCGACATGAGCTGTTTGAAGCTGTCTGTGTCCACCAGCCTAAATGACAGCATTTCATAGGCCAGTAGTTTAGAAATGCTGGCATTCAGGGCCAGGGATCGAGGGTGGCTAGGTGGGAATTTACGCTTTCTCTCAAATGTTTGTGAGACGGAGAGCTGAACGCTGCCGTGTGACATGGTTGAGATGCTTGGTGACGCAGGTGGTGGTGTTGGTGGTACATCCCATGTTTGCTGGGCGGCAGGTGCCAACGTTCCTCCAGAGGCGGAGGAAGAGGCCGAGGCGGCAGCAGCAGAAGAGGCCGAGGCGGCAGCAGCAGAAAAGGTAGCAGGGGGAGCCTGAGTGACTTCCTTGTTTTTAAGGTGTTTACTCCACTGCAGTTCATGCTTTGCATGTAGGTGCCTGGTCATGCAGGTTGTGCTAAGGTTCAGAACGTTAATGCCTCACTTCAGGCTCTGATGGCACAGCGTGCAAACCACTCAGGTCTTGTCGTCAGCACATTGTTTGAAGAAGTGCCATGCCAGGGAACTCCTTGAAGCTGCCTTTGGGGTGCTCGGTCCCAGATGGCGGCGGTCAGTAGCAGGCGGAGTCTCTTGGCGGCGGGTGTTCTGCTTTTGCCCACTGCTCCCTCTTTTGCTACGCTGTTGGCTCGGTCTCACCACTGCCTCTTCCTCCGAACTGTGAAAGTCAGTGGCACGACCTTCATTCCAGGTGGGGTCTAGGACCTCATCGTCCCCTGCATCGTCTTCCACCCAGACCTCCTGTTCAGTCTGCACACTGCAGAAAGACGCAGCAGTTGGCACCTGTGTTTCGTCATCATCAGAGACGTGCTGAGGTGGTATTCCCATGTCCTCATCAGGAAACATAAGTGGTTGTGCGTTAGTGCATTCTATCTCCTCCACACTAAGCACAGCAGAGTGACGTGCGGCGCTACGTGACTCCAGCTTAAATAGAGGCTGGGTCACATGCTGCACTGGCCAATCACAGCCATGCCAATAGTAGGCATGGCTGTGATGGCCTCGTGGGGCAAGTAGTATGACGCTTGCTGATTGGCTGCTTTGCAGCCTTTCAAAAAGCGCCAAGAAAACGACGAACACTGAACCCGAACCCGGACTTTTACTAAAATATACAGTTTGGGTTCGCTCATCCCTACAGCTGAGCAATCAGCCCACCTCTAATATCCTCCAGCACATGTCCGCTGTGGGAGAAACAGAGCATTGTATCCTGTTGTTAAGGATGTTGTTGCTTCACCAGGGGGTGTGGCTTAGCAGCGCATCTCTTCAGGCGCGGCCACGCCAAAGCCAGAGACCGCACCGCTGTAGCCCCAACAGGCAAGTTTGTGACACTGTGGCACTTACAGGGAGAGAGATGCAGCATAAAGGACATGCCCCTCTGAGCTGCCAGGCTAAAGATGATCTAGAAGAGCAATCAGAGAAGTGAATATGGAGATCTCTGGACCCATGTACGGTAAATGGATGGTTCTAGCTTTCTTAGAAAGAAATTGACGTACTCTACATTAATCATGGCATAACCCCTTTAATCTTGCTCAATAGCATTAAACGGCTACAGTGCAGCATCCTGAAAACCACAAAACACCAATACCACAAACTCGGCATAGTATCAAACACACAACAAAATAGTTGTTTGTTGGGGTCGAGCACCTATATGGCAGCCATCGACTTCCCTGGTAGTCGCCCTAGACACATCTATCCCTATGCTTTGAGTCCCTGTGAGAAGAGCGCATTACCAATGTTTGTCATTGTCACTGTCATGACAACAGCCAGATAGTACGAAATACAGAATAATACATAAAATCTATCTGTATTGTGTTTGTGTTTTTTATTTTGCTATCAGAATATTGGAGGGCATATAATACTTAATGTCCACAATTATGCTTGTTTTGGACAGAGTAAAATAAAACAGATGAACTGACTGAAGTATAATCTGACATATATTAGAGTAAGCACTGGAGGACAGTAAAATAATGAAAGGACAAAATGCAGACTATTATCGTATAGATAAAAGAAATAACCTCTTGCAGCATTTGTAATGTGATTATCGTGTTATACATTGGAAAACAAGGTTAGAATCCCCGTCTTCCATCCACAGTAATAGTGTACATTGACAAGCATATGGATGGCTCATGCAGGTGCACGTCTCCAGCAGCCTCAAGGCAGGTGAAGAGTTACATATTATATGTACAGTCACATCCCTCTCCCTGATAAGAACCCACGCTGCTTTACATCCTTGCTAAAGGCCAAGAAAACACAGCTGTTTCTTGCTCTTGAGATAAAAAAGAGTGAAAAGATGAGCAAATATATTCAGTCCAGCCAATAAACATTCAGAATGATTTTTTGTCCAAATCAATATTAAGAAATGTGGGGCACATTTCTGAACTGAAAATGCAGAATTTTTTTTTTGTCCTGTGTCCTTTTTGGGTTCCTTACGAAGGTACGATAATCTCAAATCTCAAAAAAAAAAATATAATATTTAAAGATTTAGCCAGTTTTGGTGCAAATTTCTGTAGCAATTACAGTGGGAGATATTACTATGCATTGAGGGGCATTACTATTCTAATGGGGCACAGTGGGGACAATAATATTATAAGGGGCAGAAAGCCTCACATTTCTGTTGGGACACAAAAGTGTACATTAATTCTGTAGAAGGCACAAACAGGGTCATTACTACTGTATGTAGAGACAAAAGGTCACATTTCTGCTATATGGGGACAAAAAGGAGACATTAATGCTGGGGCACAAAGGTGGACATTACTACTGTATGGAGATACAGAGGGGGACATTGTAACCCCATTCCTGCTGTATGGGTGCACAAAGGGGGACATTACTACTGTATTTTATTGGAGCACAAATGGTTATACATTAACTACTGCCAAATATGTCATTGCATTACAGTCTGAAGACACAAGTTGTGTGTGGATGAAGTCTTCATGGTGGCTGGGCTAAATGTTTAAAAAATGGAAAGTGAACAATTCCAATCTTAGAGAACATCACCTGTAAGTCACTGTATTTAACATATGGTCACTATATGGTGGCAATATTGTTCATAGTAAAGTGGTTTCTATTAATTGTCAGCATGGAGGTATTTAGTCACCAAGTGGTATTAATTTCTGTTCCTGTTCTGCCGGTATTAATACCACTCAGTCTCGTGCATTATTAGATAGGCCAGCCACTGAGGAAGGAAACTAGTGTTCCAAAACTCGTCTGGTGAACACAGCCAGCTAAATCTATAGCAACATAGTTCATTATTTAATTATTCTGACACTGCATTTACCTGCAATATTGCGCTCAAAGACAGGTGTAATCAGCGTCTGGGAACATCAAAGGTGCATGCGGGAAACTAAGGCTACTTTCACACTGCCGTTTCTGGGTCCGCCTGTGAGATCCGTTTCAAGGCTCTCACAAGCGGCCCCAAACTGATCAGTTTAGCCCCAATACATTCTGAATGGATAAGGATCCGTTCAGAATGGATCAGTTTGGCTCCGTTCCGCCTCCATTCCGCCTGGCGGTGCGGAGCCAAACGGATCCGTCCTGACTTACAATGTAAGTCAATGGGGACGGATCCGTTTACATTGACACAATATTGGTGCAATTGTAAACGGATCTGTCCCCCATTGACTTTCAATGTAAAGTCAGGACGGATCCGTTTGACTTACACTTAGACTTAGACTTTTTTTGACTAAGTGTATGCAGACGGATCCGTACTGAACGGATACCATTGTTTGCATTTATAGGTGCGGATCCATCTGTGCAGATACCAGACGGATCCGCACCTAACGCAGGTGTGAAAGTAGCCTAACTTGGCTGAATTGTGCATGGAACCACGGCGCACAGCAGATTTGGAGAAGAGACTGTAGATTGGCAAAACTCGCTGAGGCGTGATCTATCTGCTCCGTGGAACTACAGGGCACAGGAGGCACACAGAGGAGAGTCTGGACTGTTGAGACGCTTGAAGCACGATCTATTAGCTAATTTACACCATCTATTATAGTGGCCATTCCCTAAGGCCTCTTTCACACGGGCGTTGCGGGAAAATGTGCGGGTGCGTTGCGGGAACACCCGCGATTTTTCCGCACGTGTGCAAAACATTGTAATGCGTTTTGCACGCGCGTGAGAAAAATCGCGCATGTTTGGTACCCAAACCCGAACTTCTTCACAGAAGTTCGGGCTTGGGATCAATGTTCTGTAGATTGTATTATTTTCATGTTATAAGGGAAAATAATAGCATTCTGAATACAGAATGCATAGTAAAACAGCGCTGGAGGGGTTAAAATAAATAAATAAATGTTTAACTCACCTTAGTCCACTTGATAGCGCAGCCGGCATCTGCTTCTGTATTCTTTTCTTTAGGACCTGGGTAAAGGACCTTTGATGACGTCACTCCGGTCATCACATGGTACGTCACATGATCTTTTACCATGGTGAATCACCATGGTAAAAGATCATGTGACGTACCATGTGATGACCGGAGTGACGTCATCAAAGGTCCTGTAACTGTATTTAATGCTCACCATAAGTCCTTCAACAAAGGAGACACAAGGAGATGCCGGGCTCCGCGATCAAGTGGATTAAGGTGAGTTAAATTATATATTTTTTTTTTAACCCCTCCAGCGATGTTTTACTATGCATTCTGTATTCAGAATGCTATTATTTTCCCTTATAACCATGTTATAAGGAAAAATAATAATGATCGGGTCTCCATCCCGATAGTCTCCTAGCTACCGTGCGTGAAAATCGCACCGCATCCGCACTTGCTTGCATATGCTTGCGATTTTCACGCAACCCCATGGGGCCTGCGTTGCGTGAAAAACGCACAAAGAGGAGCATGCTGCGATTTTCACGCAACGCACAAGTGATGCTTGAAAATCACCGCTCGTGTGCACAGCCCCATAGAAATGAATGGGTCAGTATTCAGTGCGGGTGCAATGCGTTCACCTCCCGCATCGCATCCGCGTGGAATACTCGCTCGTGTGAAAGGGGCCTAACTGACCCCCAAGAATCTATTCAAAATGGCACACATTACATGCTTCAGGACTGAACTGACGCTCAACAGTGTAATTAGTCTCCATTCACATAGTAGATCCTGAGTGCAGCTGAGGAGATTTAACACACTTGCCTATATACAGCTGATAACTAATTGGAAGGACAGCAGGAAAATAGAGGTGCCATTAGTACAAGTGTGGTATCGTTGTAATCATAGTGACCAAGAGAATGAAGGTGACAGGTCAATTTTACTGCATAAGGAACTAAGTTAGAACAAAATCCATAAAAATGTGGCGGAATTAAGTTTTGTATTCCATATCCACCCCATTAGGAATTTTTGTTCCTCCTGTTCGTCATTGCTAGAGATGAGCGAATCGAAGCTGACGAAGTGGAATTCGATCCGAATTTCAGGAAACATTTGATTCATAATGAATGTGAATTTCCTCACGCTTCGTGGTAACGAATCACAATTTTTCCTAAAATGGCAGCTACACATTTAAAGCCTTGGGGCAAGGAACTCTGGTAAGGCGGGATAACCCATAATGCCATGCATGCAGCTAATCAGCAGCTAGCTAGCCCTGTGATGTCACAGCCCTACAAATACAGCAGCCATCTTGGATTCAGACATTTTCCAGTGTTTGGAGTGCAGGGACAGACGTGAGAAGGCACTAAGGACAGCAATAGAAAAAACCTCATTGTGACCAAAAAATACCCCAGAAAAAACGATTTAGAAGTTCCGGTTAAAGGATAGGGAGGAATCATTTCACATCATCTTCGTACAAGGAGAGACGTCAGAAGGCACTAGGGAAAGTGCTAGAAAAGCGATTTACAAGTGCAGGGAAAGATTATTTGGGGATCCAAATAGCCAATAGACAGCTCTGTCATTCCAGCAATTTGTTCATGAGGTGCAAGTGCCATGTTGAAAAGCCTTTAGTGGCTGATATCTGGGGAAAAAAAATATATATACGCAGTTCACTTCTGCAGTTATATGTGGTGAAAATGTTTAGTGGTGTACTTCAGTAGATACAAAAAATATATATGCAGTTCACTTCTGCAGCTATATGTGTTGAAAGCGTTTAGTGACGTATTTCATTACAAAAAGAAAAATATATTCTCAGTTCACTTCTGCAGCTATATGTGGTGAAAGTGTTTAGTGGTGTATTTCAGTAGAAAAAGAAAAATATATACGCAGTTCACTTCTGCAGCTATATGTGGTGAAAGCGTTTAGTGGCGTATTTCAGTTTAAATTGAGAGATATAATGTTAAAATTGAGAGCCATATCAGCCAGTCTTGAGTGGGACTCGCAGATTCCTACCTCCTCCCATTGCAAGCATGGCTACATGCTGGAGGTAACTGGTGAGTTGGCTATGAGTCGGACTTTACGCTCCTGTAATTCGCCCACTGGTTCCTGGTATTGCCCATATGGCACAGGTAGGGGAGTGTTAGGTCTCGAGCTTCTTGAGAAAACTTGGCGCGGTGCTCGGGCTCAGACATGTCCTCCACAGTAGGATATGTTGGCTAATCTCTCAATTTTCACATCAGCATGAGGGTTTAGTTATTTGTGGTAAAAGCGTTTAGTGGCCTATTTCAGTACAAAAATAAAAATATATTCTCAGTTCACTTCTGCAGTTATATGCGTTGAAAGCGTTTAGTGGCCTATTTCAGTACAAAAAGAAAAATATATACGCACTTCACTGTTGCAGTTATTTGTGGCAAAAGCGTTTAGTGGCCTATTTTAGTACAGAAAGAAAAATATATACGCACTTCTCTTTTGCAGTTATTTGTGGTGAAAGCATTTAGTGGCCTATTTCAGTACAAAAATATAAATATATACAAACTTCACTTTTGCAGTTATTTGTGGTGAAAGCGTTTAGTGGCCTATTTCATTACAAAAAAGTAAAATATATTCTCAGTTTACTTCTGCAGTTATATGTGATGAAAGTTTTTAGTGGCCTATTTCAGTATAAAACAGAAAAATATATATGCACTACACTGTTAAAGTTATTTGTGATGAAAGCGTTTAGTGCCCTATTTCAGTACAAAAATAAAAATATATTCTCAGTTATATGTGTTGAAAGCGTTTAGTGGCCTATTTCAGTACAGAAAGAAAAATATATATACTCATTTCACTGTTGCAGTTATTTGTGGTGAAAGCGTTTAGTGGCCTATTTCAGTACAAAACTAAAAACACATACGCACATCACTGTTGCAGTTATTTGTGGGGAAAGCGTTTAGTGGCCTATTTCAGTACAAAAATTCAAATATATTCTCAGTTCACTGCAGTTATATGTGTTATAAGCGTTTAGTGGCCTATTTCAGTAAAAAAAAGAAAAATATATACGTACTTCACTGTTGCAGTTATTTGTGGTGAAAGCGTTTAGTAGTCTATTTCAGTACAAAATTAAAAATATATACGCATTTCACTATTGCAGTTATTTGTGGTGAAAGCGTTTAGTGATGGACGAACATCTGCCGGAACGGTGCGCGAACGCGATCAAATGTTCGCGAACCGCAAGTTCACGGCGGGTCCCATTTATTTTAATGGCAGGCGAACCTGAAAAACCTTCAGCTCATATTTGCAGTCAAGAAATAATTACTAGAAGTGCACAAATAGTCCCACAACATTGATAGTGAAATACCAGATGTATTATTCGAATTTGCGATCTCCATAAAAAAAAATTTCAATGCAAAATATCGGCAATATAATTTTCGCGTACGCGCATGCGCAAATGCACCATAAAGAAAGTATGTTGGTATATAACACCCCGATTCAATCAGTTTTTTTGGGTGACGACTGGTATATCACACCAGTAGAAATTATTTGTTCCAGTAACGCTTTTCCCTCTATATACCTGCAGAATCGCAGAAGAACCACGCACAACTGCCGCACAATACAAATGCACTATAATATACTTTCTAACATAGAAAGTATATTATAACATTGTACAAGGAAGGCAATACATTAGAATATACATAAAGATAAAACGTAACCTTTAATAATGTTACTATGAGGGTCCATTCACACGTCCGTAAGTGTTTTGCGGATCCGCAAAACACGGACACCGGCAATGTGCATTCCGCATTTTGCGGACCGCACATCGACGGCACTATAATAGAAAATGCCTAATCTTGTCTGCAATTGCGGACAAGAATAGGACATGTTCTATTTTTTTGCGAAAATGGAAGCACGGATGCGGAAGTGCGGATCCGCAAATGCGGATGCGGACAGCACATTCCGGCCCCATTGAAAATGAATGGGTCTGCACCCGTTCCGCAAAATTGCGGAACGGATGCGGACCCATTTTGCGGACGTGTGAATGGAAAAGATATCCCTCAAAATGAAAATAAATTTAATTATTAAAGTTAAGCAAAAAGCATAGATGTGGTAGGCAATAACAAGTGCTCGGCGGCACCAAATCAGAAACCATATGTCTTACCACAATCCAGGGGGTTCCAGTGCACATCCATGAATCCCGGAGGGAAAGCAAAAAACATCTATCCCTGGGCTAGATGATGATGTGGTATTGAAGGACAGGGTGGACAAAGAACTGTCCCTGATATTGCCCTACAGGGGGGTGCTATTCTGGCCCTGATAGCCTAACCACAGACCACCCGCCCTGATAAGAGCGACCCTGTCCGGAACCTTATCCTATATAAAAATGGCCCTAGTAAGCCCCTAGCCCCTGTCTTCCAGATGATCACTATATAGATCTATGTGATTTTGACTCATTATAAAAGTATATTATAAGTATATCGCACCCCTCTGTGTATCACACCTATTAATAGCACACCTATACCAGTCCTTAGAAAAAAAATTGTGGCCCTATTAGCTAGCGTTTGGTGTCCCTAACAGCCTGTCCCTGCTCCACACAGCAACCTGTCCCTACACTGGCAAAACACTGAATGTAAAATGGCGGCCAGATCAGGTTTATTTATAAGGTAGAGGGTATGTCCATGTGCTGAAACGTCTCAATTGGCTGTCCTGTACCACCTGATGGATGTGTCATGGGTCAAAGTTCTTCACAATGTAAAAGAATATGGCGGGCGCGAATATCTCCATATGTTTGCATGTTTGGCGAATCGCGAACACGCAAAGTTCGCCGTGAAACGACCACCGGGCGAACCGCAAGGCCATCTCTAAAAGCGTTTAGTGGCCGATTTCAGTACAAAAAGAAAAATATATTCATAGCTTTTAGGGGTGTTTTAATTTGCTTTTAATTTATTTAGTTCAGCTAAAAGTATTGTAACGGTCGCGTACACACAAACACAGGGGGGAGGGAAGTGACCACTGCGCTCCACCCTTACCCCTGGCCCTGCCTACTTGCCTCGCGGGTCCTAATGACAGGGGAAAACTGGACGGCAATCCCTAACTTGGAGTAAGTGCAGGGACGACAGACAGACAAACAACGGGAGGTGAACGGACCGAGTCAATACCAGGAAAGCTGCAAAGTACAAATGGAGCACGCAGAGAATTGTCAGGAGAAACCGGGGTCATAAATACCAGGAGAGCAGAGAAGTACAAGAGGAGTCCTAAGAGAGTAGTCAGGTGGGAGCCGAGGTCACAATACCAGGACGGAAGCGCAGTACAGGAGGAGCAGGCACAAGGATGGTCAGGGAACAGGATCAGGTAAGTATTCAGCAGTCCAACAAATAGCCAGGAACCTAGAAATTAACAGGCAACCTGTAGCCAGCAGGCTGCCTGTATTTAGAGTGGGGAGTGAGGGTCATGTGACGTGGCCAGCGTCACATGACCGACAGACCAACCAGTCGAGCACCGAGTGATCAGCTCAGCGCTCAAGGCAGACTAGGAGCAGGGAGCCACCCAGCTAGTAAAGCTGCCCTGGGAATGAGGTCAAACACAGAACCTCATTCCAAAAGCTAAGCAACAGTTCTGCGGGCAATGGGGGACCGAGTTCACCTTCGGAACCCTGTGACAGTACCCCCCCCTTTTACGAGGGGCCACCGGACCCAAGACTCAGGCGATGGCTTTTCAGGGTGTTCTAAATGAAATTTACGAACAAGTCTAGGAGCATGAACCTCCCTGGCAGGTACCCAAGATCTCTCTTCAGGTCCATACCCCTTCCAGTGAATCAGGTACTGCAAGGAATTACGCACCTTCCTGACATCCACTATTTTAGACACCACATACTCGACAGCATCATTAACAAGAACCGGCGGAGGCGAGGCTTTTAATGGTACTACCGGTTCAAAATATTTTTTAAGCAGAGATTTATGGAACACATTATGAATGTGGAATGACTCAGGCAGCTCCAACCTAAAAGATACCGGGTTAATCACTTCCGTGATCTTATATGGTCCAATAAAACGAGGAGCAAATTTTTAAGAAGTTACCTTGAGAGATAGATTCTTGGAGGACAACCATACTTTATCCCCAACCTGAAAGTTTACCCCCCTTGAACGTCTCCTATCGGCCTTGAGTTTTTGAGAACATTGAGCCTTTTCTAGGTTCGATTGAACCCGGGCCCAAACTTTGCACAGTTCGGAGGAGAGTTTATCCGCTTCAGGGTTAGAGGAGGAGACGGACGACCCAGAATGAAAACGGGGATGAAAACCATGGTTACAAAAGAAAGGGGAGACCCCAGCAGAAGAATTGACACGGTTATTCAAAGCAAATTAAGCCAACGGAAGGAATTTGACCCATAATTGCTGGTCATCAGCAACATACAACCTCAAGAATTGTTCCACAGACTGATTAAGGCGTTCAGTCTGCCCATTACTCTCAGGATGGTAGGCGGAAGAAAAAGACAATGAAATTTTACATCTTTGACAGAAGGCCCTCCAGAATTTGGACACAAACTGCACACCCCTGTCAGAAACAATATTTTCCGGGATGCCATGTAAACGAACAATCTCTCTCACAAAAATAGACGCCAGGGTTTTAGCATTCGGAAGTTTAGACAGGGGAATGAAATGAACCATCTTGCTAAACCTATCAACCACTACCCAAACCACCGTCTTACCCTCCGCCAGCGGTAGGGCAGTTATAAAGTCCATCGAGATATGGGACCAGGGTCTACTGGGAATGGGTAGGGGTCGTAGGTTACCAGCAGGGCGAGTCCTAGGTGTCTTGGACCTGGCACAAACCTCACAGGCTGACACGTAGGACTTGACATCCCTAGTTAGAGTGGGCCACCAATAAGATCTAGAAACCAGATCCTTAGTGCCCTCAACACCCGGATGTCCACAAAAGGCAGAATCGTGACACTCACCCAACAGCTGGAGACGAAATTGTACGGGAACAAACAACTTATCTGTTGGGGTGGATACCGGTGCCAGATGTTGTTCAGACCTAATGCGAGCCGAGATATCCTGGGTAAGAGCTGCTAAGAAGATTTTGCTGGTAGGATGGATTCAGGTGGTACCTCAGTAGGTTGAAAAGCCTGGAAGCTCCGAGATAATGCGTCCGCCTTCACATTTTTACTTCCCGGCCTGAACGTGATGGAAAAATCAAAACGAGTAAAAAACAGAGCCCATCTGGCTTGACGGGGATTCAACCTCTTAGCAGACTCGAGAAACATAAGGTTTTTATGGTCAGTGACAACAGTTACACAATGTCTTGCCCCCTCCAGGAAATGCCTCCACTCCTCAAATGCCCATTTAATGGCCAGCAGCTCCCTATTCCCTATGTCGTAGTTTCTCTCCGTGGGAGAGAATTTCCTGGAGAAGAAGGCACATGGTCTCAGATTAGTGAGGCTAGCAGAGAGGACCTTCTTAGGACACTGGTTGATCCAATGGTCAGGATCTCCACAGTAAAAGCATTCTCCACGTCTGCGGCGAAGATTCCCTCGGGTCATGCCAACCTGCACGGGGTCCTCGGTGGAGACCTCAGCATTGTCTCTGGGATAGGCCTCTGGCTGGACCAGCATCTGGGAAGAGAACTGTTGTTCCTGTCGTCTCTCTCTAACCCGTCGGTCAAGTCGGACAACAAGGGTCATCATCTCCTCTAAGGTCTCTGGAAGTTGATAACTGACCAGAAGATCCTTTAATTTATCAGACAGACCTGACCTGAACTGACTCTTCAGGGCAGGTTCGTTCCATCCTGAGGGGACACACCACCTTCTGAATTGGGTGCAATAATCCTCCGCTGGTAAATTGCCCTGAACCAGTGCCTTTAGAGCCGTCTCGGCTACTAGAGCCCTGTCTGGTTCATCATAGAGGGTACCCAAGGCCTGAAAGAACCCCTCCACAGAATATAAACAACTGGTGCCAGCAGGTAAAGAGAACGCCCAGTCCTGGGGATCACCATGTAATCGGGAAATGATAATGCCCACGCGTTGACTCTCGGGGCCAGCGGACACGGGGCGCAAACGGAAGTAAAATGGAGCAAGCAGAGAATTGTGTGGAGAAGCCGGGGTCATAAATACCAGGAGAGCAGAGAAGTACAAGAGGAGTCCTAAGAGAGTAGTCAGGTGGGAGCCGAGGTCACAATACCAGGACGGAAGCGCAGTACAGGAGGAGCAGGCACAAGGATGGTCAGGGAACAGGATCAGGTAAGTATTCAGCAGTCCAACAAATAGCCAGGAACCTAGAAATTAACAGGCAACCTGTAGCCAGCAGGCTGCCTGTATTTATAGTGGGGAGTGAGGGTCATGTGACGTGGCCAGCGTCACATGACCGACAGACCAACCAGTCGAGCACCGAGTGATCAGCTCGGCGCTCAAGGCAGACTAGGAGCAGGGAGCCACCCAGCTAGTAAAGCCGCCCTGGAATGAGGTCAAACACAGAACTCATTCCAAAGCTAAGCAACAGTTCTGCGGGCAATGGGGGACCAAGTTCACCTTCGGAACCCCGTGAGAAGTATGTTAGACAGAGAAGTGACAGGCCATGCACAGGGGAGTGGCAGAGGCCTAAATGTTTCTGGCGCAGGCAGAGGTCGCAGCAGAGTAAGGGGACGTGGCAGCAGGAGTCGCAGCGAGAGGCCTGAGCTCCTGGTGTTTCATCTAGCGGTTGTGTCTTGACCAGCAACCCAGCAGTTCTTGATTGGTTAACTCGGTCATCTACTTCATCCCAAGTGACATCAGACACCCCCAGCCAACAGTCGGTGGGTTTTTCTAGCTGGCACGGCCCAGGAGCAGGCCCGCTGTCCTCAACCTGCCTCTGTTCTTTGCTGTTCCCTCAGCTATAGAAATATTGTATGCTGTGGGCTTAGCTCCTCTATACAGCGAGGACGAGCTACTAGAGGATAGTCAGCAGTTACTGCCCAGCAAAGATCTGGAGGAGACATCTGCCGCTTCCTGCGCTAGGCAAGTAGTGATGAGGAGAGTGGCGTGGGAGGTGGTGTTGCGAGTGGTCAGGCTCCTGACTCAGAGACTGTTGAGGAGGACATCAGTGATGTGCAGACACTACTCTATGATGATGAAGCCGATCGCACTTGGGAGCCAGGTGCAGAAGGGGCTTCATCATCATCAGGAGAAGAGGGTGGCAACTTACCTGTGAGGCAGCGGCTGAGGTAGCATGGCTGGGAGTCAGCAGGGTGGCAGCAGTAGGAGGTCGGGAGCCAAACATGCCTGGGGTAGACCAGCTGCTTCACAGGAGCCTACCTAACTGGAAAGAAGTGGTGCAGAGGTTCATAGAGGCAGCGCCGGTAGCAGTCAATCAGTGCGGACTGTTGGGGGGGAAATCACCTACTCGGCAGTGCGGCAGTTTTTTGTTAAGCCGCCGGAGGAGGATAACATGGCCATATGTAGAATATGTGGGCAGAAGGTGAAGCGTGGCCAGGGTGCCAATGTTGACACCATGGCCCTGCGTCAACATATGCAGCATCACAATAAAGTGGCCTGGGACAACCGTGGCTCCGATGTGGTGGTCCAGCCTGCCGCAGAAACCGCTGCATCACTCAGTGGCACGCACCCAGTTTCTGCCAGTCAAGGCTCCACCACCTCCTCCTACTCCTCGTCAGTCATTCCGCCAGCAATCGATCACCGAAGCGATTGCCAAAAGACAGCAGTATGCTTGCACTCATCCAACGGCGCAGAAGCTGAATGTGTTCCTGTCTAAGTTGCTGGTGCTGCAGTCACTCCCTTTCCAAGTGGTGGACTCTGCAGCTTTCAGAGAACTGATGGCTTGTGCCGAGCCGAGGTGGAGAGTCCCAAGCCGTCATTTCTTTGCGAAAAAGGCAGTACCAGCCCTGCACAAATATGTAGAACAGGAGGTGGGCCAGTCCTTGAGCCTGTCGATGTTTGCCAAAGTGCATGGCAACGCCGACCTGTGGTGCTGTAACTTCGAGCTGGGACAGTACATGTCCTTTACGGCCCACAGGGTGAATGTGGTTCTTGCACAGCGACACTAGCAACTTGGCCAGGAGATGCCGCTTCTGCCTCAACGTTGTCACACCGTTGGTCCTGCGACAATGTCCGCCTCTGCCACCTCATCCTTCACCATGTTCTCAGCCTCCACTGCAGGGACAAGTCACAGTGCTCCTCCAGCATACCACATGTGCAGAGCACGGCGCTGTCACCCTGTTCTGCACCTCGTTTCCCTGGGCGAACTGAGTCACACAGGGGAGGAACTGCTCCGTGTCCTTCATCAAGAAATCGAATCCTGGCTTTCTCCTCGACAACTCAAAATCGGAACCATGGTGACCGACAATGGGAAGAACATTGTGACTGAGCTGCTTTAAGGAGGGCTGAGCCATGCGCCCTGCATGGCACACGTGTTCAATCTGGTTGTCAAGCAGTTCCTGAAGTCTTCCACCCATCTGCAAGACATCCTAAAAATGACCTGGAAAGTTTGCATGCACTTCAGCCACTCGTACACCGCAAAGCACACCATCCTTGAGCTACAGCGGCAGAACAGCATTTCCGAACATAGGCTGATAGTCGACGTTTCCCCCCATTGGAATTCCACCCTTCATATGTTGGACCGTTTATACGAACAGAGAAAGGCCATAAACAATTTCTTGATGATGCAAGCGGATAGGAGTACTCTCCTGTGTAACTTCGATGTCAGCCAGTGGCAGCTCATGCGTGACACCTACCGTTTGCTCAGGCCCTTTGAGGAAGCCACGTTATTTGTCAGTCGCCAAGACTATGGGATGAACAACGTCTTTCTACTGCCTCATGTCCTGGAACAGATGGTGGTAACAATGGCTGGTCAGAGGACAGCAAAAAAACAAACAAACATAGAAATAGGACAGCACCACTTACTGACGTATATTAGTCCATATTTGGCGGCGGTGCTTGCGGTGTCAGGCCCCGGCCTGAGGAGTCCCTCAGTAGCCGAATTAAAGGGATGAAAAAACCGCAGAACTCCAATCTCCAACCAATAGTGTGTTTATTGACCCCGAACAAAAGCAAAGTTTCGACCCAAAAAGTATTTTTCAAGCTATAAATCAATAGCGCAAGTGAACAATACTTATACACCCCTCTGTGTAGGAATTGATTGGACAATTACCCCAAGGGAAGGTCAACCCCTCCCCTTTTACAATATTACCATTATAACAAACCATAGTGACAATATTATACATTTTATACATAGAATTAAATCCGTGCATACATTATGCCTTTATGAGAAATAATGTATGCACGGATTTAATTCTATGTGTATTTATAGCTTGAAAAATACTTTTTGGGTCGAAACGTTGCTTTTGTTCGGTGTCAATAAACACACTATTGGATTGAAGATTGGAGTGCTGCTGTTTTTTCACCCCTTTATTTTGGTCAGAGGACAGAAGACTTGGCGCCTAGATCTAACGGCCACATAAGCCCTGTGGGGCTGAACTGGAAGAGGAGGAGGAGGAATACATTGGAGCACAGGCAATGTGTAGCGAAATGGGTGGTTTTTCTACTCAGCTGACAGGAGAGGAGGAGTAGGAGCAGCCAGAGGAGCTACAGGGCGATGAGGAAGACGAGACAGAGGACCCAGACACACCATGGCAGTATGCAGTAGAGATGGAGGCAGGGAGTCCCTCCGAGTCACTTGCACAAATGGCCTGATGTATGCTCACTTACTTGGGTAGTGACAGCTGAATTGTCACCATTCGGCCGAGGGATGACTTCTGGCTCTCCACCTTGTTGGACCCTCGCTACCGGTCCAAAATGGGTGCCTTTTTTACACCCACTGAGAGGGAGGACAAACTGAACAGCTACAGAGACATTCTACGTAGTCAGTTGGCCGCTGCCTATCTGTGCCATCGTCCATCCTCTTGCAGGTATGACCAGGGGGGCCCTCTGCGCTCACATTCCACTGCCATGGCTGCTGGGGAGGGGTGGGGTGGCAGGAGCAGTACCAGCTCCATCAGCAGCAGCTTGAGTCTACAGTCGCTGATGAGTAACTTTCTTCATCCACATAGTGAAGAAACTACTCACCAGCAGCAGCAGGTAGACCTGGATCAGAACCTGAAGCAGCAGGTGGTGACATACTGTGCAGCCAAACTGGATTTGTGGCCGCAACTAGCAGAGTTTGTCCTGGAAAAGCTGTCCTGCCTAGCCAGTAGTATGGCATCAGAGCGGGTGTTTAGTGCGGCGGGGGCCATAGTTACCCCAAGGAGAACTTGCCTGTCCACCCACAATCTGGAGAGACTGACCTTTGTCAAGATGAATCAGGTGTGGATCAGCCAGGATTTCCACCCACCAATGCCTGATGCATCAGATTAGATCATCCATGCCGCCTCACCCAAACCTTATAAAAATAGACCGGTTTCTTCTGGCTATCTGCCTCAGCTACTACTCTGATGCTGCCAACCGCCTGATGCCACACATTTGATGCCAAGTGCTCCTTCTTTCACCCACCTTCTTTAGCGGGTACTGGTATTGCCACCCATGGCTCCACTTTGTCACCGGGTCACTTTGTGATCTCCTGATGCTGCTGCCATCTCCATACTGTCACCTTGCCACTCTGTGGTATCCTGATGCTGCTGCTGCCATCTCCACACTATGTCACCTTGCCACTCTGTGGTATCTTGATGCTGATGCAATCTCCACACTATGTCACCTTGCCACTCTGTGGTATCCTCCTGATGCTGCTGCTGTCGCCACCTCCAGACTCGGTCATTGTGCCACTCTGTGGCCTCCTCCTGATGTTGCTGCCACCTCCACACTCTGTCATTGGACCACTCTGTAGTCTCCTCATGCTGCCGTCACCTCCAGACTTGGTCATTGTGCCACTCGGTGTCCTCCTCATACTGCCGCCACCTCCAGACTCGGTCATTGTGGCACTTGGTGGCCTCCTCATACTGCTGCCACCTCCACCTCCAGACTCTGTCATTGTGCCACTCCATGGCCTCCTCATACTGCTGCCAACTCCAGACTCATTGTGTCACTCGGTTACCTTCTCCTGATGCTGCCAACTCCAGGCTGTGTGATTGTGCCACTCGGTGGCCTCCTCATACTGCTGCCACCTCATGACTCTGTCATTGTACCACTCGGTGGCCTCCTTATACTGCTGCCAACTCCAGGTTCTGTTATTGTACCACTCGGTGACCTCCTCATACTGCTGCCACCTCCATACTCTGTCATTGGGCCATTCTGTGGTCTTCTCATGCTGCTTCCACCTCACCACTATGTCATACCGTAGGTTCACTCTTTGTAATTCTCATGCTGTTCCCACCCTCTCCACTTCATGACTGGTTCACCATTTTGGATTCGGCCTGGCTGACATGATTTATTTGATGTTTCTTATGACCTGTCAGAAGGAAGGAAAAATTTGACGCACAACGGATCCTGTCTGTGTAGCAGCTATAAGGCCTGTATGGTCCCATCAGAATTGGCTTATGATTTGGTAGCGAAAGCAGGAGTGGGTACAAAACACAGAAGACATGCAAATATTCCATTCACATGTCATCTCTGTTTTAGATCCACTTTGTTTGTTTTTTTGGCATTAGCACTCTGTCAGGGGGACTCTACTTCTATAAGCGAACAGGTTCTGTAGACATCTATGTGGAATCAGCTGACAACGGTGTAAAAGGAGTGCGCTTCTTCTTGGCGCTAACATCGACCTGTAAGACTGAGTTCATACTTGAGTTATTTTGTCAGTTTTGGCCCTGTGACTGCCCAAATAAGTGAAGTGTGCAGTCATTCCAAAATCTTTCTGCAAATGGAGGTGTTTAAAATGCTGAAAAAAAATTTGTCTGAAGAAAGCAAACTGTGCCCACTGAAACAGATTTATCAAAGCATTTACGTCACTTTACACTGCAATTTGTGTCTTTTTACACTTTTCAAAAGTGATGACAAAGGGGTCAAGGAATATTGGGAGGACCAGAGCTAGCCACAGCCCAGCAGGTTTACTCTAATTTATGCCAGAGCTGGTGTACATTTGATTTTACTGAAGCATGGGCTACCAGACATTGTACCAAGCTTAATAATGTGCCACATTGTAGATTTTGACTAAGATTATCTTAATTTCTGAAAGAAGACTAAGATCAAATTGAAGATATGCCACACTGAACAGTGGCAAGAGCTTTTGTTAAATGTAGCAATTTGCTTTTGTCTTGTTTTCTAGATGATGATTTTAGCATTTTCAAAATGTCACAGGAATTATACAATTTATTACAGATTCAAACAATAAACTGGAAAAGTCACATTGAGAATAGGTTTGTTTTGCACAATTTTCAAAGAAAAAAAAAATCTATGTAAATATCCGAAGTAAGCCCTATATTGTGGCTTTATGACACCTATTTAGGAAATGACTAAAATGTATATATATTTTTAATTTCCATCATCACAAAGAGGGTGTACAGACTCTAAAATATCAAATCAATTCAAGTTATCATAGACTGCTCTATCAAGAGACCAGCAAAAAATGAAATACAATTAAAATGAACAAAAGATGAAAATAGAAAGAGATAAAAAAAAGGCAAAGAAAGTAAGGAAAGGAAGGGAAGAAGGTTGCCTACCACCCACCCAAAAATTTGCGGTCTTTGAATATTAACCAATACCGGCAAGTTGTGAAATACAGAGATCCCTTAAAGGGGTTGTCCGAGTTATGAAAAAAAATTATATAGCACTGAAAATCTGATGGGCAGCAATATATAACTAAGCTAAGGAAGTTTTATGCAAAAAAAATATATATATATTTCCTCATTTCCCTGGTTCTTTTCTGGCCCTTTGTTTACATGCAATAAAAACAATCTCTGCCCCTCCCCCTGCACTGCTAAGGGAGTGGATATAAGTGCTGCCCTGAGTGACATGTCTGCCTGCTGGGAGACTCAGCAGCATGTTGTATGTGTAGGACTACAAGTCCCAGCTATATAATGACACTGCTAAGGGAGTGGATACAAGAGCTGCCCTGAGTGCTGGGAGAATCAACAGCAACTTGTAAGTGTAGAACTACAAGTCCCACTTGTATAATGACACTGCTAATACACACAGGATCTTCCCCCTACCTTCTTGTGCAATGCTCTCTCTAGTCTGTCAGATCCTGTGCCCAGAATTGCTGCAGCTAGCCAGTATGTGCAGCTGAAGGGGTTAAGAATCCTAGGAGAGAGAGCAGACGGCAGTGAAGGATGGGGGGGGGGCGTGGCCAGCACAGTGACGTCTCCTTTACAGGCTTGTAAACGACCTTTATCAGAGCAGGGAGAGAAGCTGACATCACAGGTCATGTGACCCTCAGTGAAATCTGAGAAACCAGCCACTGGAGATAAAGTGAGTTATTTGGAAAGCTGTTACATTTGCTTAGTTAAGAACATAGAAAGAACAAAAAAATAACTCGGATAACCCCTTTAAGATACAATACTAAAGGGTTTCTGCAGTTTCTCTAAACTGATGATCTATCCTCTAGATAGATCATTAGCATCTGACCGGCGGGGGTCCGACACCCAGGACCCCCGCCGATCAGCTGTTTGAGAAGGCAGCGGCGCTCCAGCAGCGCCGCGGCCTTCTCACTGTTTACCGCTGGCCCAGTGACATGACGACTAAGCGGACACCTGGATGTTCGGGTTCGACCAAACTTGACAAAAAAGTTCGGGTTCGGGACCCGAACTTGACCCCGAACCCCATTGAAGTCAATGAGGACCCGAACTTTTGAGCACTAAAATGGCTCTAAAAATGTCATGGAAATGCCAGCAAAATGTTGTTAAGAGCATGGCAAGTGCTATGCAAACAAATGTGGATAGGGAAATGACTTTAAATAACATAAAATACGTAAAAATAAAAAATAATAATCTTGATCTAGGAGGACGAGGTCCATATGGAGTAGGAGGTTGAGGAGGCGGTGGATGTGACGGTGTAGGTGGAAGCGGCGGTGGAGGAGGAGGTAGCCTACACTGCTTTTTGGTTTTAAATTTATTTATATATTTTTTTAATTAGGGTACACCCCAAAACATTGGGAAATATAACCTGTGATAACCCCCTCCAGTCGTGCAAAACACATATTCAGACAATACACTGGCTGCAGGGCAGGCCAGCACCTCCAAGGCATAAAGAGCAAGCTCAGGCCATGTGCCCAATTTGGAGACCCAGAAGTTGCAGGGGCTGACCTCTGTTAGTCAGTTCGTGTAGGTGTGTGCACACATACTGCCCCACCATGTTGCACGTCCCCGTGATGTTCACAATCCATTTAGATATCTGCTCTATCAACTTTCGATGTTCTTTTCTGCGCCTACCATGTTGATCACGGATAGCGGCGAATCAGGGTTCCACGCCGGAGAGGGAGCGTGAAAAAGAGAGACCACATACAAGGGAGATCAATGGATGAAATTTAAAGGTGATCGAGCGGAAATGTGGGACAAATTATTTAAGCAGAAGAATTGAAGGAAAGGAAGCGGCGCGCGGCAATTACCCACTCCCTACTCGGGGAGGTAGTGATGATAAATAACAATACAGGACTCTTAAGATGCCCTGTTATTGAAATGATTGATAAAAAAATTATAGGGAATGTCACTGGGGTATTTTGGATTTTGAAACGTTAGACAGGAGAGGCCCTTCTGCCGCTTTGTTGACTCTAGATAACTTCTGCCCGATTGCACGTCCCTGTGACGTCCACGAACCATTTGGATATCTTCTCTATCAACTTTTGATGTTCTTTTCTGAGCCTACCATGTTGATCACGGTTATCAGCGAATCAGGGTTCCACGCCGGAGAGGGAGCGTGAGAAAGGGAGACCTCATCCAAGGGAGGTCAGTGGCTGCAATGGGATAGAGCGGAAATGTGGAACAAGTTATTAAAGCTGAAGGTTCGAATTAAAGGGCCAATTAAAGACGAATTTTTGAAATTTAAATCCCTATGCAGAGCAGGGGTTTTTCATCAACAGAAATGGGTTAATGTCACCCACCAATGGAACAGATTATTTTTTAAAATTTCGGTTTTTGTCACCTATTCAGAGCAGGGGTGTATTCACGGCAAAAAATTTAAAATGTCACCCAACAATGTAACAGAAAGATTTGTGAAATTTATTAACCTGTCTACTAGGTAGAGCAGGGGACTATCTCAGCCAAAAATTGTTGAATGTCACCCGAAAATGTAACAGAAAAATAAGTGAAATTTATTAAGCTGTCAACTAGGTAGAGCAGGGGTATATCACAGCCAAAAATTGGTGAATTTCACCCGAAAATGTAACAGACAAATTAGTGAATTTTTTTTGCATGTCTACTAGGTAGAGCAGTGGTATATCACACCCAAAAATTGGTGAATTTCACCCGAAAATGTAATAGGCAAATTAGTGAAATTACATAAAAAAAAATACGTACAAATAAAAAAAAATAATAACTTGATTTATGAGGTGGAGGTCCATATGGAGTAGGAGTTTGAGGAGACGGTGGACGTAGCGGTGTAGGTGGAAGTGGCGGTGGCAGTCGGACGAGATAGCCAACATTGGTTTTTGTTTCTAATTTAAATTTTTTATTTATAAGTGTACACTCCAAAAGAGTGTGAAATATCCAAAATACAAGAATGAGCAATTGCGCTGTACTATAACAATGGCTGGTTAAGGCCGGTATACATGTCTATTCTGCACAAGGTACGGACAAGTCCTGAGGGATCCATGCCTGTTTCATTTTAATGAACGTGAGCTTGTCCATATTGTCTGTGGACAAGCGGCTGCGCTTGTCTGTGATAACGCCCCCTGCCGTGCTAAACACACGTTCAGATAATACACTGGCTGCAGGGCAGGCCAGCACCTCCAAGGCGTAAAGGGCAAGCTCAGGCCATGTGCCCAATTTGGAGACCTAGAAGTTTAAGGGGGCAGACCAGTCATTCAGTACGTGTAGGCGTGTGCACACATACTGCTTCACCATGTTGCTGAAATGCTGCCTCCTGCTAAGACGTTCCATATCAGCTGGTGGTGCTGGTTGTTGTGGCGTGCTGACAAAGCTTTTCCACATTTCGGCCATGCTAACCCTGCCTTCTGAGGTGCTGGCGGTGCCCCAGCTGCATTGGTGACCTCTTTCTCCTCCTCTGCCTTCGCCTTGTGCTTTCACTGTGCCCCCGCTGGGAATGCCACCAGCAGCGCGTCTATCAGCGTGCGCTTGTACTCGCGCATCTAACGATCACGCTCCAGTGAGGGAATTAAGGACGGTACGTTGTCCTTGTAATGGGGATCCAGCAGCGTGGCTACCCAGTAATCAGCACAAGTTAGAATGTGGGCAACTCGGCGGTCATTGCGAAGACACTGCAGCATGTAATCGCTCATGTGTGCCAGGCTGCCAAGAGGGAGGTGTATCGTCTGTGCCATGAGCTGGTCTTGGTGCCACCCTGCTGTGAACATGGTTCCTCCTCCTCCATCTCCTCATCCTCCACTTCATCATCCTCCAGAACTGTGCCCTGGCTGTACAATTGTGTACCTGGCGTTTGTGGGTGCAGGAACCTCCTATGAAATGATCCCTCTTCCTCCTCCTATGCCACATCCTCTTCCATCATCGCCAGGAGCGTTTTTTCAAGGAGGGATAGAAGTGGGATAGTAACGCTGAGAACGGTGTTATCGGCACTGGCCATGTTGGTGGAGTACTCGAAACAGCGCAACAAGGAACACAGGTCTCGCATGGAGGCCCACACATTGATGGTAAAGTGGTGCTGTTCCGCCGAGCGACTCACCCGTGCGTGCTGCAGCTGAAACTCCACTATCGCCTGCTGCTGCTCACACAGTCTGGCCAGCATGTGCAAGGTGGAGTTCCACCTTGTGGGCACGTCGCATATGAGGCAGTGAGCGGAAAGGCCTAAGTTACGCTGCAGTGCTGAGCAGCAGCAGGGTGAGAACGCCGAAAGCTCACACAGACAGCCCGCACTTTATGCAGCAGCTCTGACATACAGTCCTGATCAAAAGTTTAAGACCACTTGAAAAATGGCAAAAAATCATATTTTACATTGTTGGATCTTAACAAGGTTCCAAGTAGAGCTTCAACATGCAACAAGAAGAAATGAGAGTGAGGAGGTAGCCTACACTGCTTTTTGGTTTTAAATTTATTTATATATTTTTTTAATTAGGGTACACCCCAAAACATTGGGAAATATAACCTGTGATAACCCCCTCCAGTCGTGCAAAACACATATTCAGACAATACACTGGCTGCAGGGCAGGCCAGCACCTCCAAGGCATAAAGAGCAAGCTCAGGCCATGTGCCCAATTTGGAGACCCAGAAGTTGCAGGGGCTGACCTCTGTTAGTCAGTTCGTGTAGGTGTGTGCACACATACTGCCCCACCATGTTGCACGTCCCCGTGATGTTCACGATCCAATTAGATATCTGCTCTATCAACTTTCGATGTTCTTTTCTGCGACCTACCATGTTGATCACGGATAGCGGCGAATCAGGGTTCCACGCCAGAGAGGGAGCGTGAAAAAGAGAGACCACATACAAGGGAGATCAATGGATGAAATTTAAAGGTGATCGAGCGGAAATGTGGGACAAATTATTAAAGCAGAAGAATTGAAGGAAAGGAAGCGGCGCGCGGCAATTACCCACTCCCTACTCGGGGAGGTAGTGATGATAAATAACAATACAGGACTCTTAAGATGCCCTGTTATTGAAATGATTGATAAAAAAATTATAGGGAATGTCACTGGGGTATTTTGGATTTTGAAACGTTAGACAGGAGAGGCCCTTCTGCCGCTTTGTTGACTCTAGATAACTTCTGCCCGATTGCACGTCCCTGTGACGTCCACGAACCATTTGGATATCTTCTCTATCAACTTTTGATGTTCTTTTCTGAGCCTACCATGTTGATCACGGTTATCAGCGAATCAGGGTTCCACGCCGGAGAGGGAGCGTGAGAAAGGGAGACCTCATCCAAGGGAGGTCAGTGGCTGCAATGGGATAGAGCGGAAATGTGGAACAAGTTATTAAAGCTGAAGGTTCGAATTAAAGGGCCAATTAAAGACGAATTTTTGAAATTTAAATCCCTATGCAGAGCAGGGGTTTTTCATCAACAGAAATGGGTTAATGTCACCCACCAATGGAACAGATTATTTTTTAAAATTTCGGTTTTTGTCACCTATGCAGAGCAGGGGTGTATTCACGGCAAAAAATTTAAAATGTCACCCAACAATGTAACAGAAAGATTTGTGAAATTTATTAACCTGTCTACTAGGTAGAGCAGGGGACTATCTCAGCCAAAAATTGTTGAATGTCACCCGAAAATGTAACAGAAAAATAAGTGAAATTTATTAAGCTGTCAACTAGGTAGAGCAGGGGTATATCACAGCCAAAAATTGGTGAATTTCACCCGAAAATGTAACAGACAAATTAGTGAATTTTTTTTGCATGTCTACTAGGTAGAGCAGTGGTATATCACACCCAAAAATTGGTGAATTTCACCCGAAAATGTAATAGGCAAATTAGTGAAATTACATAAAAAAAAATACGTACAAATAAAAAAAAAAAATAACTTGATTTATGAGGTGGAGGTCCATATGGAGTAGGAGTTTGAGGAGACGGTGGACGTAGCGGTGTAGGTGGAAGTGGCGGTGGCAGTCGGACGAGATAGCCAACATTGGTTTTTGTTTCTAATTTAAATTTTTTATTTATAAGTGTACACTCCAAAAGAGTGTGAAATATCCAAAATACAAGAATGAGCAATTGCGCTGTACTATAACAATGGCTGGTTAAGGCCGGTATACATGTCTATTCTGCACAAGGTACGGACAAGTCCTGAGGGATCCATGCCTGTTTCATTTTAATGAACTGAGCTTGTCCATATTGTCTGTGGACAAGCGGCTGCCGCGTGTCTGGATAACGCCCCCTGCCGTGCTAAACACACGTTCAGATATACACTGGCTGCAGGGCAGGCCAGCACCTCCAAGGCGTAAAGGGCAAGCTCAGGCCATGTGCCCAAATTTGGAGACCTAGAAGTTTAAGGGGCAGACCAGTCATTCAGTACGTGTAGGCGTGTGCACACATACTGCTTCACCATGTTTGCTGAAATGCTGCCTCCTGCTAAGACGTTCCATATCAGCTGGTGGTGCTGGTTGTTGTGGCGTGCTGACAAAGCTTTTCCACATTTCGGCCATGCTAACCCTGCCTTCTGAGGTGCTGGCGGTGCCCCAGCTGCATTGGTGACCTCTTTCTCCTCCTCTGCCTTCGCCTTGTGCTTTCACTGTGCCCCCGCTGGGAATGCCACCAGCAGCGCGTCTATCAGCGTGCGCTTGTACTCGCGCATCTAACGATCACGCTCCAGTGAGGGAATTAAGGACGGTACGTTGTCCTTGTAATGGGATCCAGCAGCGTGGCTACCCAGTAATCAGCACAAGTTAGAATGTGGGCAACTCGGCGGTCATTGCGAAGACACTGCAGCATGTAATCGCTCATGTGTGCCAGGCTGCCAAGAGGGAGTGTATCGTCTGTGCCATGAGCTGGTCTTGGTGCCACCCTGCTGTGAACATGGTTCCTCCTCCTCCATCTCCTCATCCTCTACTTCATCATCCTCCAGAACTGTGCCCTGGCTGTACAATTGTGTACCTGGCGTTTGTGGGTGCAGGAACCTCCTATGGAAATGATCCCTCTTCCTCCTCCTATGCCACATCCACTTCCATCATCGCCAGGAAGCGTTTTTTCAAGGAGGGATAGAAGTGGGATAGTAACGCTGAGAACGGTGTTATCGGCTCTGGCCATGTTGGTGGAGTACTCGAAACAGCGCAACAAGGAACACAGGTCTCGCATGGAGGCCCACACATTGATGGTAAAGTGGTGCTGTTCCGCGAGCGACTCACCCGTGCGTCCTGCAGCTGAAACTCCACTATCGCCTGCTGCTGCACACACAGTCTGGCCAGCATGTGCAAGGTGGAGTTCCACCTTGTGGGCACGTCGCATATGAGGCAGTGAGCGGAAAGGCCTAAGTTTACGCTGCAGTGCTGAGCAGCAGCAGGGTGAGAACGCCGAAAGCTCACACAGACAGCCCGCACTTTATGCAGCAGCTCTGACATACAGTCCTGATCAAAAGTTTAAGACCACTTGAAAAATGGCAAAAAATCATATTTTACATTGTTGGATCTTAACAAGGTTCCAAGTAGAGCTTCAACATGCAACAAGAAGAAATGAGAGTGAGACCAAAAAAAATTTGAGCATTCAATTAATTGAAAATAACGATTGATCTGAAACAGGCTGTTTTTCAGGACCACATGCCTTTAAAAGGCCAAATCTGTGCAAAGATGTGGATTCATTGTCATTTTCTGTCAGGTAGTCACACGTTGTGATGGCAAAGGCAAAAAAACTCTCCCTTTTTTAACGTGGTCGGGTTGTTGAACTGCATAAGCAGGGTCTCTCACAGCGCGCCATCGCTGCTGAGGTGGGATGCAGTAAGACAGTCATTTGGAATTTCTTAAATGATCCTGAGGGTTATGGAATAAAAAAAGTCAAATGGAAGACCCAAAAAAATTTCATCAGCACTGAGCCGGAGGATCCAATTGGCTGTCCGTCAAGACACTGGACAATCCTCGACCCAAATTAAGGCCTTTACTGGTGCTGACTGCCGAAAATAATTTTTGAAGTGATAAACAATAACGGCGGAGCTACTCATTACTGAGTTCATGTTTGGAAGTTGGATTTCTGTTTTTGGGGGGGGGGGGTTAGTTTTATTTTGTAGGTGTGGTCCTAAACTTTTGATCAGCTTAAAAACAGCCTGTTTCAATTTATTCGTTGTTTTCATTAAAATTGAATGCTCAAAAAATGTTTTGTCTCACTCCCATTTCTTCTTGTTGCATGTTGAAGCTCTACTTGGAACCTTGTTAAGATCCAGCCATGCTAAATATGATTTTTTGCCATTTTTCAAGTGGTCTTAAACTTTTAATCAGGACTGTATCGGGGTAATTTTTAAGCATTCTCTGCACCAACAAATTCAGCACATGCGCCAGGCAAGGGATGTGCGTCAAACCGGCTAGTCCCAGAGCTGCTACGAGATTTCGCCCATTTTCGCACACCACCAGGCCGGGCTTGAAGCTCACTGGCACTAACCACTCATTGGTCTGTTGTTAAAGGCCCGTCCAAA
The DNA here is from genome assembly GCF_905171765.1 of Bufo bufo. NCBI lineage: Eukaryota > Metazoa > Chordata > Amphibia > Anura > Bufonidae > Bufo > Bufo bufo. Next base: position 184,195,025 of record NC_053391.1, on the reverse strand, counting down.
GCTCCTGCGCGATGTGGGGTTCGTCCTCCAAGCAGAGAAGTTTTAAAGCTACCTGCTGTCATTTACCCCTGGCTGTGCTGAAGTTGGTGGTGAAAGTGTTACGCTGACCGGATGATGAGCCGGTAGAGGATGAGGAAGCGGAGTAGGAGGAGGAAGCAACAGGAGGCAAACTGAAGAGCCCTGCAATCCTTGGTGGTGGAAGGACATGCGCCAAACTGCTATCCACCTCAGGCCCAGCCGCCACTGCATTTACCCAGGGTGCTGTTATGGAGATATAACGTCCCTGACCATGCTTACTGGTCCACGTATCCGTAGTGAGGTGCACCTTGCCACAGATGGCGTAGCGCAGTGCACACCTGATTTTGTCGCCGAGAAATGGCCATTTTGATAGGCTGGATCTGAGTTTGAGGCATTGTATGTTGAGTGTAAGTTCAACTTATGATGGCTCTGGAAAGACCATTGTAAGCGGAAAATATTGTATCCTGAGGCCATTGTATCTTGAGGGACCACCGTATGTTTGGCACTGATTAATTTGAGCAGTCAGATCCTCCATTTGTCAAAGATCCTCTACTTTTTGAACCCATAGCTTCAAGGTTGGGGGTTCCAGTGTCTCAAGATAGAAATACAATAGTGGTTCATGGGGATGTTGGATACAGCAAGAAAAGTACTGGAATAAACTTGGGGACATTTTGTGACAGAAGGATTATATTTGGATTAGCAAACCCAAAACATGTTACACAGGGGCGCACATAGAAAACATTGGGCCCCATAGCAAGAATCTGAGGGCCCCACTAACTCCGCCCACTAACCACCACTGGCCCATCCCACCACCTGCCGTGGCTCCTCCCCTGCAATACCCCCAGCCGTTGCAGCCGAGTAGGCATTAGGAGCGATCCAGGTGCCGGGGAGCAGGGTACGTATTAGGCTACTTTCACACTTGCGTTTCTATTTTACGGTATTGAGATCCGTCATAGGGTCTGAATACCGGGGAAAAAAACGCTTCCAATTAGCCCCATTCATTGTCTGAGGGCACTGTCCACTATAAGCAGCACACAGGCACAGCTAATGGGGAGGGGAGAGCTATGGTGGTGCTGGCACAATAGTATACCAGTGCCACTATAGCCCCTCTTGCCTTATGAACTGTGTCTGCTCTTCTGTGTGCCAACAGGCCCCCTTATGAACTGTGCCTGCTAAATAAATTGCCATTGAGGGGTAAAAAATAATAATGAACTCAGTGTGTCACATAAAGGTTTGCATCTATAGTCTTGAGGACAAATTAACTATATCTATGGCCAGCCTCAAAGGAGTGTATACGGATTGATAAGCAGGTGGCACCTCTTTGTATAGCACACCTCAAAGCCGGGACCCCAGTGAGCAGTATGTTAGGCTCGGGGATTACTGAATGCTAAAAGCAGTGGTGCTATATCTCAATAAGGCGCACCTGACATCCCCACCCTCCAACAAATGGGGGACAGTGTCTCGATATACACTCACCTAAAGAATTATTAGGAACACGATACTAATACGGGGTTGGACCCCCTTTTGCCTTCAGAACTGCCTTAAATCTACGTGGCATTGATTCAACAAGGTGCTGATAGCATTCTTTAGAAATGTTGGCCCATATTGATAGAATAGCATCTTGCAGTTGATGGAGATTTTAGTACAGTGAACTCATTGTCATGTTCAAGAAACCAATTTGAAATGATTCGAGCTTTGTGACATGGTGCATTATCCTGCTGGAAGTAACCATCAGAGGATGGGTACATGGTGGTCATGAAGGGATGGACATGGTCAGAAACAATGCTCAGGTAGCCCGTGGCATTTAAATGATGCCCAATTGGCACTAAGGGGCCTAAAGTGTGCCCAGAAAACATCCCCCACACCATTACACCACCACCACAAGCCTGCACAGTGGTTACAAGGCATGATGGATACATGTTCTCATTCTGTTTACGCCAAATTCGGACTCTACCATTTGAATGTCTCAACAGAAATCGAGACTCATCAGACTCATTTTTCCAGTCTTCAACAGTCCAATTTTGGTGAGCTCGTGCAAATTGTAGCCTCTTTTTCCTATTTGTAGTGGAGATGAGTGGTACCCGGTGGGGTCTTCTGCTGTTTTAGCCCATCCGCCTCAAGGTTGTGCGTGTTGTGGCTTCACAAATGCTTTGCTGCATACCTCGGTTGTAACGAGTAGTTATTTCAGTCAACGTTGCTCTTCTATCAGCTTGAATCAGTCGGCCCATTCTCCTCTGACCTCTAGCATCCACAAGGCATTTTCGCCCACAGGACTGCCGCATACTGGATGTTTTTCCCTTTTCACACCATTCTTTGTAAACCCTAGAAATGGTTGTGCGTGAAAATCCCAGTAACTGAGCAGATTGTGAAATACTCAGACCGGCCCGTCTGGCACCAACAACCATGCCACGCTCAAAATTGCTTAACCACCTCCGGACCGCCGAACGCAGCGACGCGTCCTGGAGGTGGTTGATTGATTCCTCCTGGACGCATATATGTGTCCTCTCGCGATAGCCGAGATTTCCTGTGAACGCGCGCACACAGGCGCGCGCGTTCACAGGATCGGAAGGTAAGCGAGTGGATCTCCAGCCTGCCAGCGGCGATCGTTCACTGGCAGGCTGGAGATGTGATTTTTTTAACCCCTAACAGGTATATTAGACACTGTTTTGATAACAGCGTCTAATATACCTGCTACCTGGTCCTCTGGTGGTCCCTTTTGTTTGGATCGACCACCAGAGGACACAGGCAGCTCAGTAATATGTAGCACCAAACACCACTACACTACACCCCCCCTGTCACTTATTAACCCCTTATTCACCCCTGATCACCCCATATAGACTCTCTGATCACCCCCCTGTCATTGATCACCCCCCTGTAAGGCTCCATTCAGACGTCCGTATGATTTTTACGGATCCACTGATAGATGGATCGGATCCGCAAAACACATACGGACGTCTGAATGGAGCCTTACAGGGGAGTGATCAATGACGGAGGTGATCACCCCATATAGACTCCCTGATCACCCCCCTGTCATTGATCACCCCCCTGTAAGGCTCCATTCAGACGTGCGTATGATTTTTACGGATCCACTGATACATGGATCGGATCCGCAAAACACATACAGACGTCTGAATGGAGCCTTACAGGGGGGTGATCACCCCATATAGACTCCCTGATCACCCCCCTGTCATTGATCACCCCCCTGTCATTGATCACTCCCCTGTAAGGCTGCATTCATATGTCCGTATGTTTTTTACGGATCCACGGATACATGGATCGGATCCGCAAAACACATACGGACATCTGAATGGAGCCTTATAGGGGGGTGATCAATGACAGGGGGGTGATCACCCCATATAGACTCCCTGGTCACCCCCCTGTCATCGATCACCCCCTTGTCATTGATCACCCCCCTGTAAGGCTGCATTCAGATGTCCGTATGTTTTTTACGGATCCACGGATACATGGATCGGATCCGCAAAACACATACGGACATCTGAATGGAGCCTTATAGGGGGGGATCAATGACAGGGGGGTGATCACCCCATTTAGACCCCCTGGTCACCCCCCTGTCATTGATCACCCCCCTGTAAGGCTGCATTCAGATGTCCGTATGTTTTTTACGGATCCACGGATACATGGATCGGATCCGCAAAACACATACGGACATCTGAATGGAGCCTTATAGGGGGGTGATCAATGACAGGGGGGTGATCACCCCATGTAGACTCCCTGGTCACCCCCCTGTCATTGATCACCCCCCTGTCATTGATCACCCCCCTGTAAGGCTGCATTCAGATGTCCGTATGTTTTTTACGGATCCACGGATACATGGATCGGATCCGCAAAACACATACGGACATCTGAATGGAACCTTATAGGGGGGTGATCAATGACAGGGGGGTGATCACCCCATGTAGACTCCCTGGTCACCCCCCTGTCATTGATCACCCCCCTGTAAGGCTGCATTCAGATGTCCGTATGTTTTTTACGGATCCACGGATACATGGATCGGATCCGCAAAACACATACGGACATCTGAATGGAGCCTTATAGGGGGGGGATCAATGACAGGGGGGGGGGTCACCCCAAATAGACTCCCTGGTCACCCCCCTGTCATTGATCACCCCCCTGTCATTGATCACCCCCCTGTAAGGCTGCATTCAGATGTCCGTATGTTTTTTACGGATCCACGGATACATGGATCGGATCCGCAAAACACATACGGACATCTGAATGGAGCCTTATAGGGGGATGATCAATGACAGGGGGGTGATCACCCCATATAGACTCCCTGGTCACCCCCCTGTCATTGATCACCCCCCTGTAAGGGTTCATTCAGACATTTTTTTGGCCCAAGTTAGCGGAAATTTATTTATTTTTTCTTACAAAGTCTCATATTCCACTAACTTGTGTCAAAAAATAAAATCTGTGAAAATGTAAAAGTGAGGCGGCTCTCTATTGACAAGAGGATGGAGTATGGTGCTCAATCCGAACAGAGCGTACCCAACGCTTGTGGTGAGGGAATATAAATAAAAGTAAAGGGATGGCACTCAAAACAATTGAGGTGTATGGAAAAGTAATACTATTTAATATAGAATAGCTGATAGTAAAAATATCAAATATAAAAGGACATAGTAGAGTGTCTGTATATAAAACACATGTGGAATTATAATCGATAATCAATATAAAAAGTACATGGTGGTAGTATCAATATAAAGATAAAAAGATAAAATATGAGGATGGTTGAGTGATCAATAATAAATAAATAATAGATGTCAATTCAATACAATCCTGCTGGGAAGAAAGAGAGAAAAAAAAGCAGTCTTATAGGCCTGTTGGAAAAGAATCTGATCATATATTGTAATGACCAATATAATCCTGGTATCATGTAATGTCAATTATGAAAAATCCTGCTGGAAAAGAATACTCCTGGTATGGGAGGAGAAAAGGCAGTCTTGTGAACCTGTTAGGATAAAGGAAGGTCCAGTATCATGGCATATATTCCGGTAGGGAGATGGGGTATCCTGATGTAGGTTGAAAGGTGGATACCTTTCTATAAGGGTTTAGTTAAAGATCCCAAGATTATGGGGAGGAAGCAAAACAGGTCCGATTTTGTTTTAAGTTGTTATTCACAGATCCGGTATTGGTAAGCTGTGGAATAAAGACTGCTTTGTAAGCAGGTACATTACCCTCCTTGCGGATGTTGATGAGCTGGTCAGCGGTTCCTGTCTGGGCGGCGGTGTCCACGTGTGCCGTTCCCGCTCGCTGTCTGCTCAGGCCGTTGGTTGCTGCTAGGTGTCGTCACTTCCGGTGACGTCACCTGCGTTCCTAGGATCTCCCGCTCAGTGCTGTTTGCAGCTTGCCACGTGGAGGCTAGTGGCGGGAAATAGAAAAACGCTGCAGCTTCTTTAGGGGGGAAGCAGATAGATAGCTCCGGAGCTGATCTATAGTTGTAGGATCATTCTGTTTGTTGCTAGCTAGATGAGATAGGCTTACTCAGTGGGTAGTTATACTGCCCTGGCATTCTAGGGGCCCTAATGTGTGGTAAGTAGTTTGAAATCAGAATCTGTAAAAAATGGCCGGTGAAATCCTAAAGGTGCTCTTTGGAATGTGGGCCCCTTTGCCCACCTAGGCTGCAAAAAAGTGTCACACATGTGGTATCGCCGTACTCAGGAGAAGTTGGGCAATGTGTTTTGGGGTGTCATTTTACATATACCCATGCTGGGTGAGATAAATATCTTGGTCAATTGCCAACTTTGTATAAAAAAATGGGAAAAGTTGTCTTTTGCCAAGATATTTCTCTCACCCAGCATGGGTATATGTAAAATGACACCCCAAAACACATTGCCCAACTTCTCCTGAGTACGGCAATACCACATGTGTGACACTTTTTTGCAGCCTAGGTGGGCAAAGGGGCCCACATTCCAAAGAGCACCTTTCGGATTTCACCGGCCATTTTTTACAGATTTTGATTTCAAACTACTTCGCACGCATTTGGGCCCCTAAAATGCCAGGGCAGTATAACTACTCCACAAGTGACCCCATTTTGGAAAGAAGACGTTTTTTATTTTTTTGTCACAAGTTAGTGGAATATGAGACGTTGTAAGAAAAGAAAAAAAAAAATCATCATTTTCCGCTAACTTGTGACAAAAAATAAAAAGTTCTATGAACTCACTATGCCCATCAGCGAATACCTTAGGGTGTCTACTTTCCGAAATGGGGTCATTTGTGGGGTGTTTGTACTGTCTGGGCATTGTAGAACCTCAGGAAACATGACAGGTGCTCAGAAAGTCAGAGCTGCTTCAAAAAGCGGAAATTCACATTTTTGTACCATAGTTTGTAAACGCTATAACTTTTACCCAAACCATTTTTTTTTTACCCAAACATTTTTTTTTATCAAAGACATGTAGAACAATAAATTTTGAGAAAAATGTATGTATGGATGTCGTTTTTTTTGCACAATTTTACAACTGAAAGTGAAAAATTTCATTTTTTTGCCAAAAAATCGTTAAATTTCGATTAATAACAAAAAAAGTAAAAATGTCAGCAGCAATGAAATACCACCAAATGAAAGCTCTATTAGTGAGAAGAAAAGGAGGTAAAATTCATTTGGGTGGTAAGTTGCATGACCGAGCAATAAACGGTCAAAGTAGTGTAGGTCAGAAGTGTAAAAAGTGGCCTGGTCATTAAGGGTGTTTAAGCTAAGGGGGCTGAGGTGGTTAAATCACCTTTCTTTCCCATTCTGACATTCAGTTTGGAGTTCAGGAGATTGTCTTGACCAGGACCACCCCCCTAAATGCATTGAAGCAACTGCCATGTGATTGGTTGACTAGATAATTGCATTAATGAGAAATAGAACAGGTGTTCCTAATAATTCTTTAGGTGAGTGAATATCACTGAGCTATAGCGCTATAACTGTATGCTGCACAGTATCCATAGCTGGGTGAAAGGCCACATCTAGATATATTCACTTTTGGCAGCTAGCCACATTTTAATTAGTTATAGTTAAAAATAATGAAAAAAACTCACCTCATCGGTATCCTCTTCTATCTTCATTCAGCAGGACCTGCGGTGACGTCACTGCGCTCACCACGTGGTGAGCGCGATGACATCATCGCAGGTCCTGCAGAAATAAGAGGATGCCGGCTGCACAATCAAGTGGATGAGGTGTTTTTTTTTTTATTATTTTTAACCCCTCAGGGGAGGGAGGATGAAGGGGCCCGCACATCTACCTGAGGGAAAGCAGGGCCCGGGACGGAAAACAAGTGGGCCGCCTCAATGCCCAATATAACTATAATACAGATGTAGGGGGTGGGGCCTACCATGCGCTCCGGGCCCCCCCTGCCACGGACCCTATAGCAGCTGCGTGGTCTGCCTATATGGGCAGTATGCCACTGACCTCAGCTGATGCAAAACTTCTTAATACACACCTCAGCTGCTGCAGAACCTCCTAATACATACCTCAGCTGCTGCAGAACCTCATAATACACAGCTCAGCTTCTGCAGAACCTCATAATACACACCTCAGCTGCTACAGAACTTCATAATACACACATCAGCAGCTGCGGAACTTCATAATACACAGCTCAGCTGCTGCAGAACCTCATAATACACACCTCACCTACTGCAGAAACTAATAATACATACCTCAGCTGTTGCAGAACCTCCTAATACACACCTCAGCTGCTGCAGAACCTCCTAATACACACCTCAGCTGCTGCAGAACCTCCTAATACATACCTCAGCTGCTGCAGAACCTCATAATACACACCTCAGCTGCTGCAGAACCTCATAATACACAGCTCAGCTGCTGAAGAACCTCATAATACACAGCTCGGCTGCTGCAGAGCCTCATAATACACACCTCAGCTGCTGCAAAACCTCCTAATACACACCTCAGCTGCTGCAGAACTTCATTATACACACATCAGCAGCTGCGGAACTTCATAATACACAGCTCAGCTGCTGAAGAACCTCATAATACACAGCTGAGCTGCTACAGAGCCTCATAATACACACCTCAGCTGCTGCAGAACCTTATAATACACAGCTCAGCTGCTGCAGAACTTCATTATACACACATCAGCAGCTGCGGAACTTCATAATACACAGCTCAGCTGCTGAAGAACCTCATAATACACAGCTCAGCTGCTGCAGAGCCTCATAATACACACCTCAGCTGCTGCAGAACCTTATAATACACAGCTCAGCTGCTGCAGAACTTCATTATACACACATCAGCAGCTGCGGAACTTCATAATACACAGCTCAGCTGCTGAAGAACCTCATAATACACAGCTCAGCTGCTGCAGAACCTCCTAATACACACCTCAGCTGCTGCAGAACCTCCTAATACACACCTCAGCTGCTGCAGAACCTCCTAATACACACCTCAGCTGCTGCAGAACCTCCTAATACACACCTCAGCTGCTGCAGAACCTCCTAATACACACCTCAGCTGCTGCAGAACCTTCCAATACACACCTCAGCTGCTGCAGAACATCATAATCTGATGCTAGAGAACATAAAAGGCTTTGATCACATCTGTGTTGGGGCCTCAGTCACAGATCAGGTCATAAATGCTGGACAGAATTTTAAAGCCTGGCAGATGGAAAACCGTTAGATCTCATCATAGTCAGCGGGATCCATCGGGTGTTGCCATCCATGAAGTGCCAGATCCGGAACTGCAGTGATTTTCGTTGATTTGCTCCTATGATGGCAGAACAGTGAACGTCACCAGCACAGGTCTGAACAAAGCCTAATACACACCTCAGCGGCTGCAGAACATTATAATAGTGACAAGGGAACTATAAGTCTCATCATCACCAGATTGTTATTATTGGAAATTAGGGAGCAACACAGGGAGAGGTAAAATGGAGAGAACTACAACTCCCAGCATGTCCAGGCTGTTATTATCGGATACAAGTAGATATTACACAGAGAAAGTATAAGGCCGGGTTCACATCACTGTTTAGTTTTCTGTTCTTCTGATCCGTCAGATGAACAGAAAAATAAAGAAAAAACGGATCCTGTATTTCAAGCATCAGTTCTGCACATTTGGCATCTGTTTATGCCATTTCTGTCGGAGATCCGTTATTTTAGACAGAAAAAAGTCCTGCACGCAAATCGGAAAACTAAACGGTGATGAGAACCTAGCCTAAGAAGAGAGAACTACAACTCTCAGCATGTCCAAATAAATAACTATAACCCCCAGTATGGCCAGACTTATTATGGGGCATCAGTATACATTACAGAGAGGGGGTATGAGAAGAAAACTACAACTCCCAGCATTGCCAAACTGTACTAGGGCAAAAAATGAAAATACATGGAGAGGGATACAATAGGACAGAAGAACTACAACTCCCAGAATTACCAGACTGTACTAGGGCATGCGTTTAAATTACATGGAGAAGGATATATTAGGACAGAACCACAACTCCCAGCTTTTCTAGGATGTTATGGGTTATCCCAGAACACCACTAACCTCTCCTCCAGGCACCACACAGAAGCTCCGCCCCCTCACAGGGATATGCCACAGGTCTTTCACCAGTCCTCTGCACTGGTCACATGATGATGACATCACCAAAGCTCCTTTAGACTTCTGCTGCTCTGCTATTCCTTGGCTTCCTGCACTGGTCACATGGTTTCTGACATCACCAAAGGTCCTTCTCCACCTCTTACATTCTCAGGTAGCCATACAAGTGTAATTAGTGGGCGGGGCCTATCCTCCACTGAGGGCCCCCTAGCAGCTGTGTGTTCTGCCTCTATTGGAGGTACGCCACTGATGTTACATTCTACCCTGCGTGTACTGACAACACCAGCATAGGTAATTTATTAAAAACCCTTCACCACCTTTAAAGTATTTTGTAACTTGTTTCCTAGAGACAATTGTAAACTGAAGTTTCATGAGTCATTCAATATAACCCGTTTCTGTGTATCTAACAAGGTCAAATGAAGGTCCCTTTCCCATTGATGAGGTAAATAGGAGAGACCCCAACATAGAGTAAATCAATAATATATGTAGCGAGCCATGCACGGGGTGTGTGTTAGTGTGTCCAGATAGGAGTAGTAGTACTACTCACAATTCTGGTGATAGGAAGGACACATCTACTCCCTTTGAGGCACTCCCTGATATTGGGGTTCCCCTGCTTGATGGTATTTGAGGTGTCCTTGGTGTTAGCAGTTGATATGAGGTGCAAGGTCCTCTCATGAGGTAGATTTTGATAAACCAAGGACCAGTTTTACTGCAAAAGCACTGTGCACACTGAATGCAGTCTTTACACTCCGCATAGGCAGCTCCCAGGGCTGTATATGGGAGAAAGAGGGATGAGGCTCTCTTTCTTATATTCTGCACAATCTTCCCATATCGACCAAGGGGTGCAAATGCTCTCTCTCATGCTGGCTGTAAGGCTCCATTCATTTTGCGGAACAGAATTGCGGACCCGTTCATTTCTATGGGGCCGCCCGGATCCGGAATTGCGGACCCGCACTTCCGGGTCCGCAATTCCTATCCCCCAAAAAAATAGAATATGTGATATTCTTCTATTAGTGCCGGCAATGTGCGGTCCACAAAATGCGGAACGGACATTGCCGCTGTCCGTGTTTTGCGGATCCGTGGATCTGCAAAACACACACGGATGTGTGAATGGACCCTAATAGTGGAATACAGTCTCTGGATTGTGGGTCCTTTCTGTCCTTTGTGATAAGGTGAAAGGCCTGAAGCCTACTTACTCCCCCCAGCATGCAGAGATGTCTGTAGCCTCAATGTAGGTGTGAAACCTTTCTCTGACAAAAAACTTTACATTCTTCCTTATAAGGTTGCTGAACTTTCGAATGCTCTCAACAGCTCTCTTCCCTCAAGAGCTGGCACAAGGGAACCTCTCACTCCACACACAGCCCATGGGACATATAGAGTAATACATGAAATACAATGACATTAACACTTTAACCACTTGCAATGGGGACACTACATATAGTGCGCCTTATTAATCCAGTGGTTGTGTTATGGACTATTGATACAAAATGGATACTTGCTTGTTGAGGACTATGTTTAGCTAAGATGGCGGCCAGGCATTCAGCCAACACCTATAAACTAGAATCTTACTTTGTGTTTTATCATGTGTTTCTTTGTGGTTTCCATTCAGCTCAAGCAAGCAGTTACAAAGAGGTTTCCGTTCAGCTCAAGCAATCAGTTACAAAGAAAGAAGAAGTAACGGTTTCTCCCACGAGCAAGGGGGGAGGGGGGAGGAATTTACTCTGGCCGTCAAGGTTACAGAAAAGTATAGTGTTCGTAGCCAATAGAAAAGATATACTCTATCTTTCACCCCCCCTCCCACTTCTTCATGTCGTAAAACCTATGCTGTTTTCAGAAATAAACTAGAGATACTGATTTAACTCCTAGCTGTAAATTGTCTCAGATTGGATCTCTCCGTGCACGTACATTAATTAATTTGGAGCAGTACATCAACCGAACTGGCAGCTTGGCCAGAACCAGAACAATTTTGGCACCCAATCGTGGGGCTCGAGGATTGGACCCTCTGTTCCCGTACCCCCAGAGACCAGACGAGGAGAGGCGCACTAACGGACACCGGGATTGCAACCCGTGATATGAGGTAAGAAAATTGAGTCATCTTGCCCATAAAGTGTCCCCTGGTGTAGCCTCTTGGTGTTCGTCTGAGGGAGGGGTGCGGAAGCAGTCTGGGACGTCCTCGAGGGCATGAAAGTAAGAACCCCATATGTTTTTTTAAAGTCTTGATGTACTGTGTTGTGCCTATAAGTTGTGAAGACCCTGTTGACAAGTATCACTGACTGAGACACGGAGTTCTCCTGTGTGCCTGTATCGGAGTTCAGCCTGGTGTCTGACTCGAATCTCCATAAAGGGGACGATCACAGAAGGGGGGAGAGCGGTTCGCGGTAGCCCAGAGTGTGCTGACCGGGACTCAAAGGTCTTCACGTCCAGTGATTACTCTATACAGAGGTCTTTAGGCGGCTTCAGTAGGTACGAGAGATAATGGGAAATGAGGAAAGTGTCCCGAAGGGCTACTGTTTACCTGAACAGTACGTGGCGGACAGGAGAGGCAAACGTTTCATAAAAGGATTAACTAAGTTGGAGAAGAGTTATAGTGTCTGTAAAGGAGGCATCCTTTGTAGTGCCACCTGGCAAGTGTTGTTAAACGAGAAGAGGGGGAAGTTAGAAGATGATAAATTGACAGACATGGTCCGTGTGTGGTTGGACTGTAGTAAAGAATTTGAACAGACCGGGGGGGGAACTAAATTTTGATGAGAAAAGACAGAGATATTTCTGTAAGCCTGGTGTTGCATTGATACATGACTTGCCACCACCTTATAATGGCGCCGGGAAGAAAGCAGGTGGGTGGACCTGCAAAACATGTGGTCAACAGAATCCCTCCTCCCGTGATACGTGCCTTCCCTGTGGGGTTCCCCACCCACAAAACCACACCTTGGTAACTACTCCCCAGCACGTCCCATCACTTCCCGTGTTAGCTACAGCGCCATCTTGTCCCCAGGCAACGCCCATGAACGGACCTTTAATATCATTCGGTCCAGACCCCCCCGTCACTCCTATGTCACCCTTGCCCCTTCCTACTACCTTGTACCCCATGGTTAACCCGGACGGTACATTCATGCTACCACACTCACCTGCCACCCTTACTCCTATAATGGTAGGAGGGCAACCTGATGAAGCAGAACAGGGGGATGCAGACGGTGCTGCAGAATCCACAATGGGCATACAAAATGCATCGGGTAATATGCAGACTCCTTCGCGGGGTACCCCGATAGACTACGGTGATCCGCCAACTTTATCCCTGGCACCACAGTGGACTGTGCCCATGGTCGTGCGCCCATCACGACGTTCACAAGATCAAATACTGCAGGGTCAGATTACAGAGTTACAAAAGAACTTACAGAAAATTGAGCAGGGAAACCTTGAGACACTGAAAGAAGCCCTAGCACTTAACCGGCCACAGGGACCACCAAAATATGTGTCTTTCACCCCACAACAGTTATTCACCATAGTGAATTTACTGCCTGACCCTGAGACCCATCCCATGCCCTTTTTCAGGAAACTGTCCCAAGTGCATCAAACCTATGGGTGCACATGGTCGGACCTGCAAAGTATAGTGGAAAACAAGACAGGTGAATACTCCACACTGATAATGGATCAAATCCACATCCCTGAACTTAAAGGTGCTAACTTTGACCCCCGGGATCATGAGTCTGGAGAATTCTTTATAGAACAACTACAGAAATGGGCGAAAGCAAGATTAGCAGACCAATCCACGACATTACAAGATATGACACAGGAAAAAGTTGAAACTGTCGAGAAATTTGCTCAGAGGATTAAACAAAATTACAAAGACATGGGTTTTAGTCAGAATGAGCCTGTTCATCTCAGACTCTTGGCCCGCTCGTTTGTCGATGGTCTCCGACCAGAGATAAACAAAGCCCTTGTGACCTGTCGCCCCGAGTGGAAATCCTTGACACTAGATATGTTGGAGCAGATTGCAAGGGGTCTAGAGAGTAACACAAAGAAAACCCGTGCTGCTGTGATAGCCGTAATGTCAGGAGAAGATGGTGGAGAACACCCACCCCCTTATGTCTGTAATGGGTGCGGCAAGCCCGGTCACATAAAACGACACTGCCGTAGCAAACATCTGTGGCCAACCAATCAACGGCGACAGGGGGGCACTCAGCCCCCTTCATCGCAAAAGGACGCTGGCAAACCAGTGCAGGGAGGGGACATTCCATATATGACAGTCTCTACCCCTCCTACCGGTCCCACCCCTCGAGTGACGCTCGAGGTTGCAGGGAAGGAACTTTCATTTCTTGTGGACACTGGTGCAGCCCGCAGTGTATTATGTGAGACTGCCGTACCTCATTCTTGGCTCACTGACATTCAATTACCTTGTTCTGGACTAGAGGGGGTTGTGCAACATAACTCCGTGACCAAGCCACTCACAGTCACTTCTCCTAGATTCTCCCGGACTAAAACCCCCCAACTCCACCTCCCTGCAGGAGTCATGTCGCAGTTTGTTGTCAGCCAAACATGCCCCTTCAATCTGTAAGGCTCTGATTTTCTTCAGAAAATCCAGGCTAACATACAGTTCAAAGAGGATGGAACAGTCACCCTCGGTACAGCCCTACACCCGGAAGATACTTGCCTCCTTATGGCATTAACCACACTTCAGGACGCTGACTCATATGAACAAGGGGATTCGCTGCAAACCATTTTGCACCTCATCCCAGATACTCTCTGGACCAAAGGACCCCATGATATCGGACGCCTCAATGTCCCACCGGTCACTGTGACCCTGAAGGATCCCAAGGTTCTGCCATACAAAGCGCAATATCCGCTTTCTATCTCACAACAGGATGCTATTACCCTCCAGGTGCAGGCCCTCCTGCAGAATGGGGCAATCAAGATCACTACTTCTCCCTGTAACTCACCCCTTTACCCAGTACGGAAGAAAAGGGAGAAAGGACAGCCTCCAACGTACCGCATGGTGCAGGACCTCCGAGCTGTCAATGAGGCTACTGTTCTTGAGACACCTATTGTCCTCAATCCGCACACACTCCTTGCTGGCATTCCACCCACTGCCACTACTTTCACTGTCATTGATCTGGCCAATGCATTCTTTTCTGTTCCCTTACATGAGAAATGTCAGTTTCTTTTTGCTTTCACACATGCAGGCAAACAGTACACCTGGATTGTTATGCCTCAAGGGGCTCAAAACAGCCCTTCCTGCTTCAGCAAGGCTATGTCCTCTGTTCTGCAACCCTGGCGAGCAGATCACCCGGATGTGGAACTCCTCCAGTATGTGGATGACCTTCTCCTCTGTGCGGTCTCTCCCCAAATCTGCATGACAAAATCTGTCTCTCTTCTCCAGTTTTTAGCCTCTGCTGGATGTCGAGTCTCACAAGCCAAACTACAACTGTGTCTCCCCAAAGTTGTCTTCCTAGGTCATTGCATCTCTCAAGGTCACAAGCACCTAACTGAGGCGAGGAAGAAGGCTATTTCTGACATCCAACTCCCGGACACTCCTCATCAGCTGCAAACCTTTCTGGGACTCATCTCCTACTGCAGGCCTAGGATATCTGATGCTTCTGTCCTCATGCAGCCCTTATATGACTGTATACCTCGTAATGCTGCTACTCCTATCCAGATGACAATGGAGGCCGGAGAAGCTTTTCAGTCATTGAAATCCGCCATTGCATCTGCCCCTGCTCTTGGCATCCCCAACTACAACCTTCCTTTCCGGCTGTATGTCATGGAACGCCAAGGTCACGCCACTGGAGTCCTCACTCAAACTCATGGTGGCCGCAATCGACCCTTGGGTTACTATTCTAAGCGTCTTGACCCGGTAGCCAGAGCTGCCCCTTCCTGTGTCAGAGCTATCCATGCTGCCAGCTCTCTTCTAAACGTCACATCTGACGTTGTGCTGGGTCATCCCCTCACTATTCTGGCTCCCCATGACATTTCTGCCATCCTCCAGCAGACTCAACCTAAACACCTCACTGCACAGCGCCACCTCCGGCTTCAGTGTAGTTTGCTTCTGCCAGATAATGTCACCATTCAGAGGTGCCACATCCTCAATCCTGCTGCACTCCTTCCTCTTCCAAGGGGGGAGTATAATGGAGATTCTGAAGATTTTATTGATCTACATGCTGAAGAATATCTTCAGGAAGAAGAACTATGGGCCTCAACCGACTCTCTTTACAAGGAACAAGAACATGATTGCATCACAATGATGGAAGCTGAAGTAGGGACACCACCATCAGTCCAAGACACTCCTCTGACAAACCCTCATTGGATTCTCTTTGTGGACGGCTCAAGGTACTCCGATGACAAGGGGAAGTTCCATACAGGCATGGCAGTCACAAGTGAACATGAAGTGCTGTGTGCAAGACAATTGCGCCCAGACCAGTCAGCACAAGAAGCTGAACTCATTGCCCTCACTGAAGCCTGCCTCATGGCAAAAGACTCTACCGCCAATATCTACACAGATTCTAGATATGCCTTTGGAGTGGTTCATGACTTTGGACTAATATGGAAGGCCCGGGATTACATCACAGCTGCAGGAACCCCGATTAAGAATGCTGCAGCAGTAGCAGCCCTAATGGCAGCAGTACTCCTGCCCAACCAAGTGGCAGTGATCAAAGTAAAGGCCCATACTCGAGCTGACACCCCTGAGGCCAGAGGAAACGCCCTAGCTGACCAAGCGGCCAAGGAAGCAGCAGTGAAAGAGGAAAGAGTCCAGTCAGACCAGATTATGATAACACAGGAGGACCTGGAACAAGAAGAAATCACATGGGACCTACTGAAACAAATGCAGAAACAGGCCACTCCCAGGGAAAAGGAAATCTGGCTGAAAGAATCAGCCCTCGAAGAAGAATCTGGATTCTGGACACAAGGAAAGAGAGTCTGCCTACCCAGAGCTCTTTATCCCCTTATAGCCTCAGTGGCCCATGGGCCCACCCACCAATCCAAAACCATCATGAAAGAACTAATTGACAAAATATGGGTGGCCCCAGGGATAACCCCTGTCCTGGTGAGACATACTCAAGCGTGTCTCATCTGTGCAGAGTGTAAACCCCGGCAGAACCGAGCCCACTCCCAGAAAATGTCTCCCGAAAGCCTTATATCCCTTTCAGAGGATACAAATTGATCATATCCAGATGCCAATGTGCCAAGGGTTTCAATATGTGCTAGTAGTGATAGACTTGTTCTCTGGGTGGCCAGAAGCCTACCCCATCCGAAACCAGACAGCAACCACTACTGCAAAAAAACTGATGCAGGAGCTTGTCTGTAGGTTCGGAGTACCTGAGGTCATTGAGAGTGATCAGGGCCCAGCATTCACTGCTAGTCTAACCCAAGAGGTCTGGAAGATGGTAGGGTCACACCTGGCGTATCATACCCCATACAGGCCCCAAAGCAGCGGCAAAGTCGAAAGATTGAACGGGGTGTTAAAATCTAAAATGCTGAAGATGACCAGGGAGACAGGGCTTAATTGGGTTCAGTGTTTGCCTATAACCCTCTTTTCAGTTAGGCATACACCAAGGCCCCCACACAAACTAACCCCATATGAGATCTTATTTGGAACAGGGCCAAGAATGGGACAGTATTTCCCACAACAGTTACAAATGCATTATGAATCTGTTGCAAAATATGTGATAGCCTTGAGCAAGCAATTGTCTAATATACATGCACAAGTTTTCTCTTCCATTCCAGATCCTAACTCCCTGGAGGGAAGCCACACTCTCAAACCTGGAGAGTGGGTGGTGGTCAAGAAACACGTCAGAAGCACCCTTGAACCACGATACGAGGGACCTTACCAGGTGTTGCTGACCACCCCAACCTCTGTGAAACTCGAAGGGAGACCCACCTGGATCCACGCTTCACATTGTAAAAGAGTGAAGGCTGTCCCACCGTCCCAGGAACCATAAGCCATGAGGATTCACATACTGATCATGACTTTGACAGTGGGCATATCTGCAGTATTCACGCCACTGGGTGATGAATGGGACAATTCACTGATACGGCACCATCAAATTTTAGTCCAGGGGTTGAAGGAGACTGAAACTCTGAGAGATTGTTGGATCTGTACCCACAGTCCCGTGAGTTCAACCAGTATGCCTTATTTTGCAATACCCCTGGACCTTTCTGAACTGATTGACCTGTCTAATTCTACCATCTTTCTCACTAGTATACACCAAGTTAAATCCAGTACAAACAAGGACAGGGAAGTAGCCTTACCTGTTGCAGGGTCGGCAGATGCCCCATGGCTCATGATAAACAGATCAGGACCCTCGGTAGATCATAGCTCTACTCCTTGGCAAGAGGGACACTGGGCTAATGTCACATGTTTTCCTAGCTGGACACACTGTTATTGTCTCCAAGTACAAACCAAAGGTATGACATTTAGTCCACACATACACTCAGGTTGCAATGATTCAAAAACAGACAGCCACGTGCAGTGTATTGGTGTAGATGCTGAGAACGGAAAGGATCTGCCCTGTAACAACCATACTGTACAGGATCTCCGGACAGGTATATTAGCTAACGACACCGAAAGTCAGTCAACAGGATACGAGTTGGCGAAAGGGACACAATTAGCCAAACTAATTACCCGATTATTCAATGGCACGGCAGTAGCAGTTCCAGACGACATATACTTAGTTTGTGGACACAAAGCATACAAATGGTTATCCGAGAATGTCACAGGACTGTGCACCATCGCCAGGCTTACTCCTGCTACCTTTATAGTACCACACTCTGAAATTGACATAAATGCAGTACCTAAACACACCTTGTATCGTAGGGCCAAAGATAACACACCCAGACCAAATGGCAAGCCACATGTAGTAGAGATGAGCATTACCAACAAAATTGTTAGTTCCATCTTCATATATCCCATGATAATGCAGATGTGGGATCATCTGGTAGTAGCAACAGACTACCTGGATGACCAAATATGGGAGGTGATGAGACTTATGAATACCTCAAACATTGTGCAAAACCAGTTAATCATCGTCACCAACCAACACACATTAGTTCTAGATTATGTTACAGCTAAAGATGGAGGTATGTGCCAGATTGTGGGACCCTCTTGTTGCCATTACATAGACCCGCAGGGTAATTTGCAAGTTAAGGTGGATATAGAGAAGATGGCGGATTTAAGAGATAAATGGCTGGATGCACATAAAGCTGATAAAGATACAGGGTGGTCTGATACCTTCTCTTCCCTTAACCCCAATAACTGGTTCAAAGGTATTGGGGGTTGGTTCATGGGAATTGTCCAAGTAATATTGCAGGTAGCCCTAATAATATTGGTGATATATGTAGTGATTAAGCTCGTTCTTATTTGTGTGACCCGCTTTTCAAAAAGAATGAAGAAAACTGATGAACGACCTATTATGCTCCTCTACGATGAGGAAGGACAAAAGGAAACATCGTTCAACACAGCTCCCCCTCCTCACAATGATGCCTGGCTGAGATAGGGTGAGATGAATCCCAGGGTATTACCACAAGTCCGAGCAACCGGGAGCCTACCTATAAGGGGTAGGTTGTCGCCACTGCGGGTGAAGAGGATACGAATGGTATGCCCAGGGGATTCGCTAGGCGAAGGGAAAGTCTACAATCAAGTTTCCAAGGGGGGGCTGTTATGGACTATTGATACAAAATGGATACTTGCTTGTTGAGGACTATGTTTAGCTAAGATGGCGGCCAGGCATTCAGCAAACACCTATAAACTAGAATCTTACTTTGTGTTTTATCATGTGTTTCTTTGTGGTTTCCGTTCAGCTCAAGCAAGCAGTTACAAAGAGGTTTCCGTTCAGCTCAAGCAATCAGTTACAAAGAAAGAGGAAGTAACGGTTTCTCCCACGAGCAAGGGGGGAGGGGGGAGGAATTTACTCTGGCCGTCAAGGTTACAGAAAAGTATAGTGTTCGTAGCCAATAGAAAAGATATACTCTATCTTTCACCCCCCCCCCCTCTCCCACTTCTTCATGTCGTAAAACCTATGCTGTTTTCAGAAATAAACTAGAGATACTGATTTAACTCCTAGCTGTGAGTTGTCTCAGATTGGATCTCTCGGTGCACGTACATTAATTAATTTGGAGCAGTACATCAACCGAACTGGCAGCTTGGCCAGAACCAGAACAGTTGTGCATAGTATTTCTAAGGTTTTACTTAAAGGGGTTTTCCGAGTTATTTTTTTGTTCTTTCTATGTTCCTAACTGGGCAAATATAACAGCTTTCCAATTAACTCACTTTATCTCCAGTGGCTGGTTTCTCAGATTTCACTGAGGGTCACATGACCTGTGATGTCAGCTTCTCTCCCTGCTCTGATAAAGGTCGTTTACTGTAAACGAGACGTAACTGTTCTGGCCACGACCCCCCCTTTAATGCCGTCTGCTCTGTCTCCTAGGATTCTTAACCCCTTCAGCTGCACACACTGGGTATCTGCAGCAGTGACAATTCTGGCACAGGAGCTAAAGGACTAGAGAGAGCATTGCACAAGAAGGTAGGGGGAAGATCCTGTGTGTATTAGCAGTGTCATTATACAGCTGGGACTTGTAGTCCTACACATACAACATGCTGCTGATTCTCCTAGCAGGCAGACCTGTCACTCAGGGCATCTCTTGTATCCACTCCCTTAGCAGTGTCATTATACAGCTGGGACTTGTAGTTCTACACATACAACATGCTGCTGATTCTCCTAGCAGGCAGACCTGTCACTCAGGGCAGCTCTTGTATTCACTCCCTTAGCAGAGTAGGGGGAGGGGCAGAGATTGTTGTTATTGCATGTAAACAAAGGGCCAGAAGAGAACCAGGGAAATGAGGAAATATATATATATATATTTTTTTTTGCATAAAACTTGCTTAGCTTAGTTATATATTGCTGCCTATGAGATTTTCAGTGCTATATATATATTTTTCATAACTCGGACAACCCCTTTAAAGTAAAAAGAGAAAGTGAGGGAAGAAAGTGGATTGACTCTCAAAAATCCTAAAGGACAAGGGTCAGAGATAGCATTAATGATGCTAAGGAAATCTGAGGTCTGTTTTGTAAAAATTGAGAAACTCAAAAACTACATTGATGAAACCGATGTCAAATACAGTACCTGAGAGACACAATAATTTTCAGAACAGCAAAAAAGGACACGGGGACATATGTGATAATGAAAATGTGTTATAAGCTTTGTTCAAAGTATGTATGTATACATATGAAGAAATTCCCATAGTCAAATCATGCTGCCATATGCACTCGGATTGCCGATGGAGGCATATGGTTGGCTTATGGAGGCGCTGGGGTGGCTGATGGAGGCGTATAGGGGGCTTATGGAGGCATATGGGTGGCTGTTGGAGGCACATGGGGGGCTTATGGAGGCAGTGGGGTGGCTGATGGAGGCATATGGGGGGCTGATGGAGGCGTATGGGGGGCTGATGGAGGCGTATGGGGGGCTGATGGAGGCATATGGGGGGCTGATGGAGGCGTATGGGGGGCTTATGGAGGCACATGGGGGGCTTATGGAGGCACATGGGGGGCTTATGGAGGCACTTGGGGGCTGATGGAGGCACTGGGGGACTGATGGAGGCATATAGGGGCTGATGGAGAGGCATATAGGGGCTGATGGAGAGGCACATGGGGGGCTGATGGAGAAGCACTTGGGGGGCTGATGGAGAGGCACTTGGGGGGCTGATGCGGGCATATGGGGGGGGGCAGATGGATGTAGCAGAGCTGAATATGCTGCTGTTCAGCCAAAGTGATGGTAGGGAACTGGAGAAGACACATGTAGCTGAGCTGTATATGCATCTATAAAGATACATAGTGTAAGGTTTATACACAACTGGAGTACAGCTGTAATGGAAACAAATCTGCATCAGTGCTGGGGGGTGGGGGGTGGTCATGTTTTATTGGAGTCAAAAGCACAGATTATACGTTTTTTAGCTGACAAGCTTTTGAGCTAATGTATAATATGGAATTATAGTTTTTGATGCACAGAATGGGTTTGTAAAAGATCAGACTGAGATTTTGTGTGTAAAACTGTGCAGAACAGCCAAATGTTACTGTACACTGAGCTCACTTCACACGGCTCTCTGAGCACGATTCCCCAGCAGGGGGGAGGGGCCTCACAGACACTGCAGGCTGCCAGACTGATGAGTCATTCTATCCACATGAAGGAGCACATAAGAACTCAGTTCTCAGTGTGATGTCATAAGGAGGTGTGGCCGGCCTTCACTCAAACTGCCTAAGCCCTCCAGCCTTAGGCCTCTTTCACACGACCGTATGGCTTTTTCAGTGTTTTGCGGTCCGTTTTAAACGGATTCGTTGTTCCGTTTTTTGTTTCCGTTGTGTTTCCGTTTCCGTTCCGTTTTTCCGTATGGCATATACAGTATACAGTAATTTCATAGAAAAAATTGGGCTGGGCATAACATTTTCAATAGATGGTTCCGCAAAAAACGGATACGGAAGACATACGGATGCATTTCCGTATGTTTTCCGTTTTTTTGCGGACCCATTGACTTGAATGGAGCCACGGAACGTGATTTGCGGGCAATAATAGGACATGTTCTATCTTTTAACGCAGGGGTGCACAACCTGCGGCCCGGGGGCCACATGCGGCCCTTGATACCATTCAGTGCGGCCCCCAACCATCTGGTACCAGACATGTATGCCTATGTCTTGTGGCTGCGCACATGTATTTTTTATGTATTTCTCCCTTTAGATGGGAGTCCTGGAAGTGTAACTAGACATTATTGGTATACAATGTGTGTTCAATATGCCATAAGTACAATATTTCTGTTAATACACCTTTAAATTTTAATTTCGGCCCTCGTCATTGGTTTAGTCTGGCAATGTGGCCCCCAACCAGGAAACGTTGTGCACCCCTGTTTTAACGGAACGTAAAAACAGAAAAACGGAATGCATACGGAGTACATTCCGTTTTTTTTGCAGAACCATTGAAATCAATGGTTCCGTATACGGACCGTATACGGAACGCAAAAAACGGGGGGAAAAAAACGGTCGTGTGAAAGAGGCCTTAACTGAAGGAAACCAGGAAGTGAACAGCATAGCTGGCTGCAGGTGAGGATGAAGTAGCAAGATGGGAATACCCCTTTAATGCTGGGAGCATCAGGCACTTATGTATCTGGTCAGTTCAATTCAACTCTATCACTATTGGGGTATATATGACTTTATGACTAGGGATGAGCGAACCCGAACTGTATAGTTCGGGTTCGTACCGAATTTTGGGGTGTCCGTGACACAGACCCGAACATTTTCGTAAAAGTCCGGGTTCGGGTTCGGTGTTCGGCGCTTTCTTGGCGCTTTTTGAAAGGCTGCAAAGCAGCCAATCAACAAGCGTCATACTACTTGCCCCAAGAGGCCATCACAGCCTTGCCTACTATTGGCATGGCTGTGATTGGCCAGTGCAGCATGTGACCCAGCCTCTATATAAGCTTGGGTCACGTTGCGCTGCACGTCACTCTGCTGATTCAAGCATAGGGAGAGGTTGCAGCTGCGACGTTAGGGCGAGATTAGGCAGATTAACTCCTCCAAAAGACTTCATTCTGTGATCGATCTGCAGCTGTGGATCATTGAAGTGCTAATATTGACTTGCTCACTTTTTTGAGGCTGCCCAGAGCGTTTTTAGATCACTTTTTTTCTGGGGTGATTGGCGGCCATTTTGTGACTTGTGGTGCGCCAGCACAAGCTATCACCAAGTGTATTTAACCATCAATAGTGTGGTTATTTTGTGCTATATCCTACATCAGCTGCAGGCTGAGCCTGTGTCACCGAAGTGCATTTAACCATCAACAGTCTGGTTATTTTTTGGCCATATACTACATCTGGTGGGGGCTGAGCCTGTGTCACCGAAGTGCATTTAACCATCAACAGTGTGGTTATTTTTTGGCCATATACTACATCAGGGGCAAGTTGAGCCCAGCGCCTAAAAAATAGACCTGACATTTCTATTCAACCAAATCTGCACAGTTTTAGCTGGTCAAGTTATTTGTAGTGACCGTCAAAGCAGACTTTTTGTTCTGGGTTGAAAAAGCATTCCCAAATTTGCCATTCTGAAAATAACTAGTTTGTGGTATTTGAGGCCTACTTGAAATCTATCCCAAAAAGAAAATCTTACATTGAAGGTATTGATAGTGTCATTCAGAAAAACCTAAGACACACGCTACCGTGCAGATAGAAGTCTGATTCTGTGATTAAACCTATACCTGTCACATAGCGCAAAAAAAAAACAGGCCTGACATTTCTATTCAACCAAATCTGCACAGTTTTAGCTGGTCAAGTTATTTGTAGTGACCGTAAAAGCAGACTTTTTGTTCTGGGTTGAAAAACTATTCCCAAATTTGCCATTCTCAAAATAACTAGTTTCTGGTATATGAGGCCTACTTGAAATCTATCCCAAAAAGGATATCTTACATTGAAGGTGCTGATAGTGTCATTCAGAAAAACCTAAGACACACGCTACCGTGCAGATAGAAGTCTGATTCTGTGATTAAACCTATACCTGTCACACAGCGCAAAAAAAAAACAGGCCTGACATTTCTATTCAACCAAATCTGTACTGTTTTAGCTGGTCAAGTTATTTGTAGTGACCGTAAAAGCAGACTTTTTGTTCTGGGTTGAAAAACTATTCCCAAATTTGCCATTCTCAAAATAACTAGTTTCTGGTATATGAGGCCTACTTGAAATCTATCCCAAAAATGATATCTTACATTGAAGGTGCTGATAGTGTCATTCAGAAAAACCTAAGACACACGCTACCGTACAGATAGAAGTCTGATTTTGTGATTAAACCTATACCTGTCACATAGCGCAAAAAAAAACCAGGCCTGACATTTCTATTCAACCAAATCTGTACTGTTTTAGCTGGTCAAGTTATTTGTAGTGACCGTAAAAGCAGACTTTTTGTTCTGGGTTGAAAAACTATTCCCAAATTTGCCATTCTCCAAATAACTAGTTTCTGGTATATGAGGCCTACTTGAAATCTATCCCAAAAATGATATCTTACATTGAAGGTGCTGATAGTGTCATTCAGAAAAACCTAAGACACACGCTACCGTACAGATAGAAGTCTGATTCTGTGATTAAACCTATACCTGTCACATAGCGCAAAAAAAAAAACAGGCCTGACATTTCTATTCAACCAAATCTGTACTGTTTTAGCTGGTCAAGTTATTTGTAGTGACCGTAAAAGCAGACTTTTTGTTCTGGGTTGAAAAACTATTCCCAAATTTGCCATTCTCAAAATAACTAGTTTCTGGTATATGAGGCCTACTTGAAATCTATCCCAAAAAGGATATCTTACATTGAAGGTGCTGATAGTGTCATTCAGAAAAACCTAAGACACACGCTACCGTGCAGATAGAAGTCTGATTCTGTGATTAAACCTATACCTGTCACACAGCGCAAAAAAAAACAGGCCTGACATTTCTATTCAACCAAATCTGTAGTGTTTTAGCTGGTCAAGTTATTTGTAGTAACCGTAAAAGCAGACTTTTTGTTCTGGGTTGAAAAACTATTCCCAAATTTGCCATTCTCAAAATAACTAGTTTCTGGTATATGAGGCCTACTTAAAATCTATCCCAAAAAGGATATCTTACATTGAAGGTGCTCATAGTGTCATTCAGAAAAACCTAAGACACACGCCACCGTGCAGATAGAAGTCTGATTCTGTGATTAAACCTATACCTGTCACATAGCGCAAAAAAAAAAAACAGGCCTGACATTTCTATTCAACCAAATCTGTACTGTTTTAGCAGGTCAAGTTATTTGTAGTGACCGTAAAAGCAGACTTTTTGTTCTGGGTTGAAAAACTATTCCCAAATTTGCCATTCTCAAAATAACTAGTTTCTGGTATATGAGGCCTACTTGAAATCTATCCCAAAAAGGATATCTTACATTGAAGGTGCTGATAGTGTCATTCAGAAAAACCTAAGATACACGCTACCGTGCAGATAGAAGTCTGATTCTGTGATTAAACCTATACCTGTCACACAGCGCAAAAAAAACAGGCCTGACATTTCTATTCAACCAAATCTGTACTGTTTTAGCTGGTTGTCACGGGGTTCCGAAGGTGCACTCGGTCCCCCATCGCCCGCAGACCTGTTGCTTAGCTTTGGGAATGAGGATCTGTGTTTGACCTCATTCCCAGGGCGGCTTTACTAGCTGGATGGCTCCCTGCTCCTAAGTCTGCCTTGAGCGCCGAGCTGATCACTCGGTGCTCGACTGGTTGGTCTGTCGGTCATGTGACGCTGGCCACGTCACATGACCCTCACTCCCCACTATAAATACAGGCAGCCTGCTGGCTACAGGTTGCCTGTTAATTTCTAGGTTCCTGGCTATTTGTTGGACTGCTGAATACTTACCTGATCCTGTTCCTTGACCATCCTTTTGCCTGATCCTCCTGTACTGCGCATCCGTCCTGGTATTGTGACCTCGGCTCCCACCTGACTACTCTCTTAGGACTCCTCTTGTACTTCTCTGCTCTCCTGGTATTTGACCCCGGCTTCTCCTGACCATTCTTTGCTTAATCCTTTGTACTTTGTAGCTTTCCTGGTATTGACTCGGTCCGTTCACGTCCTGTTGTTTGTCTGTCTGTCATCCCTGCACTTATTCCAAGTTAGGGATTGCCGTCCAGTTGTCCCCTGTCATTAGGACTCGCGAGGCAAGTAGGCAGGGCCAGGGGTAAGGGTGGAGCGCAGTGGTCACTTCCCTTCTCCCCTGTGTGTGTGTGTACGCGACCGTTACAGATTAACAGGCCCAATAACCACTGTATCATGAATCCTCTGGTGACCCTGACTGACTATGTCTCTAATCTGATGCAGATGGTGCAGGAGTTAGGGGAAAAACTCAGCTCTTTTGAGTTAGGGCAAGACTCTTCCACTCCTCAGGCCTCCAGTCTGCATTTTGAGCCCCAGATTAAGCTCCCAGAAACCTTTTCTGGAGACCGGAAGAAGTTTCTCTCTTTTAAGGAGAGTTGCAAACTTTACTTCCGTTTGCGCCCCGTGTCCTCTGGGCCCGAGAGTCAACGCGTGGGCATTATCATTTCCCGATTACAGGGTGATCCCCAGGACTGGGCGTTCTCTTTACCTGCTGGCGCCAGTTGTTTATATTCTGTGGAGGGGTTCTTTCAGGCCTTGGGTACCCTCTATGATGAACCAGACAGGGCTCTAGTAGCCGAGACGGCTCTAAAGGCACTGGTTCAGGGCAATTTACCAGCGGAGGAATATTGCACCCAATTCAGAAGGTGGTGTGTCCCCTCAGGATGGAACGAACCAGCCCTGAAGAGTCAGTTCAGGTCAGGTCTGTCTGATAAATTAAAGGATCTTCTGATCAGTTATCAACTTCCAGAGACCTTAGAGGAGATGATGACCCTTGTTGTCCGACTTGACCGACGGGTTAGAGAGAGACGACAGGAACAACAGTTCTCTTCCCAGATGGTGGTCCAGCCAGAGGCCTATCCCAGAGACAATGCTGAGGTCTCCACCGAGGAACCCATACAGGTTGGCATGACCCGAGGGAATCTTCGCCGCAGACGTGGAGAATGCTTTTACTGTGGAGATTCTGACCATTGGATCAACCAGTGTCCTAAGAAGGTCCTCTCTGTCAAGTCTCCTAAGACAAGACAACCTAAAGACCAGGTACACCCTGAATTTTCTAAATGTAAGCTTTCGGTACCCATTACGATTTCTCTGGGAGTAGATAAATGGCCGGGTAAGGCCTTTATTGATTCTGGCTCAGCGGCTAGCTTTATTGACTCTGAGTATGCTGTAAGATTGGGTATTCCTATGTTTGCCTTACCAACTCCTATCCATGTCATGGCTATTGATGCTACTCCTCTTATTGGTGGTACGGTGAGCTTATGTACCTCGGAGATTTCTCTAACCGTGGGTGTGTGCCACTCAGAGAGATGTTCGCTTCTAGTCCTCGAGAACCTACCTGCTGAGGTGGTACTAGGGTTGCCTTGGCTCCGACTTCATAACCCCACTATAGATTGGTCCAATGGGGAGTTGGTGAGATGGGGGCCTAAGTGTGACTCGTGCCTGTCCGTGGTACAGGCTGGGGTCTCAGTAAAGTCTGATACTTTACCCTCTGTTGTTAGAGAATATTCTGATGTATTATCATCACCAACCCCCTGAGGTTCTACCCCCCCATAGACCTTATGATTGTACCATAGAGCTAGTAGAGGGGGCCAAGTTTCCTAAAGGACGAATTTATAATCTTTCTATGCCCGAACGCAAGGCCATGGAAGATTATATTAAGGAGAGCCTTGGTAAAGGGCATATTAGACCTTCTGTCTCTCCTATGGGGGCGGGGTTTTTCTTCGTTAAGAAAAAAGATGGTGGTCTTAGGCCATGTATCGATTACCGGAGATTAAATAAAATCACTGTCCAGAATAGATACTCCCTCCCATTGATTCCGGATTTATTTAACCAGGTCCTGGGGGCAACCTGGTTTTCCAAAATTGACCTGAAAGGGGCATACAATCTAATCCAAATCAAGGAGGGAGACGAATGGAAGACGGCGTTCAATACTCCGGTAGGACACTTTGAATATCAGGTGATGCCTTTTGGACTCAGCAATGCCCCAGCTGTGTGCCAAAACTTCATGAATGACATTCTTAGGGAGTTTTTAGGTAAATTTGTTATTGTCTATCTTGACGACATTTTGATATTCTCTCCTGACTTCGAATCCCATGTGTCTCATGTTAGACAAGTATTAGAGGTGTTGAGGGAGAATCAGCTATCCGCTAAACAAGAGAAATGTGTCTTTGGTGTGCAGGAGATTCTGTTTCTAGGGCATGTTCTGACTCCTCACGCCTTCAAGATGGATCCTGGTAAGGTACTAGCAATTAAGGAATGGGTAAGACCTTCATCCTTAAAGGCCTTACAACGGTTCTTAGGTTTCGCCAATTACTATCGTAAATTTATTATGAATTTTTCCGTAATTGCTAAACCGTTGACCGACCTTACTAAGAAAGGGGCGGATTTGGAGAATTGGTCTACTGAGGCCATTTCTTCATTTGAAAAATTAAAAAAGGCATTCAGTAGCGCTCCCATTCTGATCCAGCCTGATCAGGAGAAACCTTTTATTGTGGAGGTGGATGCGTCCGAGGACGGCGCAGGAGCAGTCCTTTCACAAGGTCCTGCTAGCCTCACTAATCTGAGACCATGTGCCTTCTTCTCCAGGAAATTCTCTCCCACGGAGAGAAACTACGACATAGGGAATAGGGAGCTGCTGGCCATTAAATGGGCATTTGAGGAGTGGAGGCATTTTCTGGAGGGGGCAAGGCATTGTGTAACTGTTGTCACTGACCATAAAAACCTTATGTTTCTCGAGTCTGCTAAGAGGTTGAATCCCCGTCAAGCCAGATGGGCTCTGTTTTTTACTCGTTTTGATTTTTCCATCACGTTCAGGCCGGGAAGTAAAAATGTGAAGGCGGACGCATTATCTCGGAGCTTCCAGGCTTTTCAACCTACTGAGGTACCACCTGAATCCATCCTACCAGCAAAAATCTTCTTAGCAGCTCTTACCCAGGATATCTCGGCTCGCATTAGGTCGGAACAACATCTGGCACCGGTATCCACCCCAACAGATAAGTTGTTTGTTCCCGTACAATTTCGTCTCCAGCTGTTGGGTGAGTGTCACGATTCTGCCTTTTGTGGACATCCGGGTGTTGAGGGCACTAAGGATCTGGTTTCTAGATCTTATTGGTGGCCCACTCTAACTAGGGATGTCAAGTCCTATGTGTCAGCCTGTGAGGTTTGTGCCAGGTCCAAGACACCTAGGACTCGCCCTGCTGGTAACCTACGACCCCTACCCATTCCCAGTAGACCCTGGTCCCATATCTCGATGGACTTTATAACTGACCTACCGCCGGCGGAGGGTAAGACTGTAGTGTGGGTAGTGGTGGATAGGTTTAGCAAGATGGTCCATTTCATTCCCCTGTCTAAACTCCCGAATGCCAAAACCCTGGCGATTGCATGGTATCCCGGAAAATATTGTTTCTGACAGGGGTGTGCAGTTTGTGTCCAAATTCTGGAGGGCCTTCTGTCAAAAATGTAAAATTTCATTGTCTTTTTCCTCTGCCTACCACCCTGAGAGTAATGGGCAGACTGAACGCCTTAATCAGTCTGTGGAACAATTCTTGAGGTCGTATGTTGCTGATGACCAGCAATTATGGGTGAAATTTCTTCCATTGGCTGAATTTGCTATGAATAACCATGTCAATTCTTCCGCTGGGGTCTCCCCTTTCTTTTGTAACCATGGTTTTCATCCCCGTTTTCATTCTGGGTCGTCCGTCTCCTCCTCTAACCCTGAAGCGGATAAACTCTCCTCCGAACTGTGCACAGTTTGGGCCCGGGTTCAATTGAACCTAGACAAGGCTCAATGTTCTCAAAAACTCAAGGCTGATAGGAGACGTTCAAGGGGGGTAAACTTTCAGGTTGGGGATAAAGTATGGTTGTCCTCCAAGAATCTATCTCTAGAGGTAACTTCTAAAAAATTTGCTCCTCGTTTTATTGGACCATATAAGATCACGGAAGTGATTAACCCGGTATCTTTTAGGTTGGAGCTGCCCGAGTCATTCCACATTCATAATATGTTCCATAAATCTCTGCTTAAAAAATATTTTGAACCGGTAGTACCATCAAAAGCCTCGCCTCCGCCGGTTCTTGTTAATGATGCTGTCGAGTATGTGGTGTCTAAAATAGTGGATGTCCGGAAGGTGCGTAATTCCTTGCAGTACCTGATTCACTGGAAGGGGTATGGACCTGAAGAGAGATCTTGGGTACCTGCCAGGGAGGTTCATGCTCCTAGACTTGTTCGTAAATTTCATTTAGAACACCCTGAAAAGCCATCGCCTGAAGTCTTGGGTCCGGTAGCCCCTCGTAAAAGGAAGGTACTGTCACGGGGTTCCGAAGGTGCACTCGGTCCCCCATCGCCCGCAGACCTGTTGCTTAGCTTAGTGTCATTCAGAAAAACCTAAGACACACGCTACCGTGCAGATAGAAGTCTGATTCTGTGATTAAACCTATACCTGTCACACAGCGCAAAAAAACCAGGCCTGACATTTCAATTTCACCAAATATGTACTGTTTTAGCTGGTCAAGTTATTTGTAGTGACCGTAAAAGCAGACTTTTTGTTCTGGGTTGAAAAACTATTCCCAAATTTGCCATTCTCAAAATAACTAGTTTCTGGTATATGAGGCCTACTTGAAATCTATCCCAAAAAGGATATCTTACATTGAAGGTGCTGATAGTGTCATTCAGAAAAACCTAAGATACACGCTACCGTGCAGATAGAAGTCTGATTCTGTGATTAAACCTATACCTGTCACACAGCGCAAAAAAACCAGGCCTGACATTTCTATTCAACCAAATCTGTACTGTTTTAGCTGGTTGTCACGGGGTTCCGAAGGTGCACTCGGTCCCCCATCGCCCGCAGACCTGTTGCTTAGCTTTAGGAATGAGGATCTGTGTTTGACCTCATTCCCAGGGCGGCTTTACTAGCTGGATGGCTCCCTGCTCCTAAGTCTGCCTTGAGCGCCGAGCTGATCACTCGGTGCTCGACTGGTCGGTCTGTCGGTCATGTGACGCTGGCCACGTCACATGACCCTCACTCCCCACTATAAATACAGGCAGCCTGCTGGCTACAGGTTGCCTGTTAATTTCTAGGTTCCTGGCTATTTGTTGGACTGCTGAATACTTACCTGATCCTGTTCCTTGACCATCCTTTTGCCTGATCCTCCTGTACTGCGCATCCGTCCTAATATTGTGACCTCGGATCCCACCTGACTACTCTCTTAGGACTCCTCTTGTACTTCTCTGCTCTCCTGGTATTTGACCCCGGCTTCTCCTGACCATTCTTTGCTTAATCCTTTGTACTTTGTAGCTTTCCTGGTATTGACTCGGTCCGTTCACGTCCTGTTGTTTGTCTGTCTGTCATCCCTGCACTTATTCCAAGTTAGGGATTGCCGTCCAGTTGTCCCCTGTCATTAGGACTCGCGAGGCAAGTAGGCAGGGCCAGGGGTAAGGGTGGAGCGCAGTGGTCACTTCCCTTCTCCCCTGTGTATGTGTGTACGCGACCGTTACACTGGTCAAGTTATTTGTAGTGACCGTAAAAGCAGACTTTTTGTTCTGGGTTGAAAAACTATTCACAAATTTGCCATTCTCAAAATAACTAGTTTCTGGTATATGAGGCCTACTTGAAATCTATCCCAAAAAGGATATCTTACATTGAAGGTGCTGATAGTGTCATTCAGAAAAACCTAAGATACACGCTACCGTGCAGATAGAAGTCTGATTCTGTGATTAAACCTATACCTGTCACACAGCGCAAAAAAAAACAGGCCTGACATTTCTATTCAACCAAATCTGTACTGTTTTAGCTGGTCAAGTTATTTGTAGTGACCGTAAAAGCAGACTTTTTGTTCTGGGTTGAAAAACTATTCCCAAATTTGCCATTCTCAAAATAACTAGTTTCTGGTATATGAGGCCTACTTGAAATCTATCCCAAAAAGGATATCTTACATTGAAGGTGCTGATAGTGTCATTCAGAAAAACCTAAGACACACGCTACCGTGCAGATAGAAGTCTGATTCTGTGATTAAACCTATACCTGTCACACAGTGCAAAAAAAACAGGCCTGACATTTCTATTCAACCAAATCTGTAGTGTTTTAGCTGGTCAAGTTATTTGTAGTGACCGTAAAAGCAGACTTTTTGTTCTGGGTTGAAAAACTATTCCCAAATTTGCCATTCTCAAAATAACTAGTTTCTGCTATATGAGGCCTACTTGAAATCTATCCCAAAAAGGATATCTTACATTGAAGGTGCTGATAGTGTCATTCAGAAAAACCTAAGACACACGCTACCGTGCAGATAGAAGTCTGATTCTGTGATTAAACCTATACCTGTCACACAGCGCAAAAAAAACAGGCCTGACATTTCTATTCAACCAAATCTGTACTGTTTTAGCTGGTCAAGTTATTTGTAGTGACCGTAAAAGCAGACTTTTTGTTCTGGGTTAAAAACTATTCCCAAATTTGCCATTCTCCAAATAACTAGTTTCTGGTATATGAGGCCTACTTGAAATCTATCCCAAAAAGGATATCTTACATTGAAGGTGCTCATAGTGTCATTCAGAAAAATCTAAGACACACGCTACCGTGCAGATAGAAGTCTAATTCTGTGATTAAACCTATACCTGTCACACAGCGCAAAAAAAAAAACAGGCCTCACATTTCTATTCAACCAAATCTGTACTGTTTTAGCTGGCCAAGTTATTTGTAGTGACCGTAAAAGCACACTTTTTGTTCTGGATTGAAAAAATATTCCCAAATTTGCCATTCTCAAAATAACTAGTTTCTGCTATATGAGGCCTACTTGAAATCTATCCCAAAAAGGATATCTTACATTGAAGGTGCTGATAGTGTCATTCAAAAAAACCTAAGACACACGCTACCGTGCAGATAGAAGTCTGATTCTGTGATTAAACCTATACCTGTCACACAGCGCAAAAAAAAACAGGCCTGACATTTCTATTCAACCAAATCTGTAGTGTTTTAGCTGGTCAAGTTATTTGTAGTGACCGTAAAAGCAGACTTTTTGTTCTGGGTTGAAAAACTATTCCCAAATTTGCCATTCTCAAAATAACTAGTTTCTGCTATATGAGGCCTACTTGAAATCTATCCCAAAAAGGATATCTTACATTGAAGGTGCTGATAGTGTCATTCAGAAAAACCTAAGACACACGCTACCGTGCAGATAGAAGTCTGATTCTGTGATTAAACCTATACCTGTCACACAGCGCAAAAAAAAACAGGCCTGACATTTCTATTCAACCAAATCTGTAGTGTTTTAGCTGGTCAAGTTATTTGTAGTGACCG
Source organism: Bufo bufo (assembly GCF_905171765.1). NCBI lineage: Eukaryota > Metazoa > Chordata > Amphibia > Anura > Bufonidae > Bufo > Bufo bufo. Next base: position 184,161,568 of record NC_053391.1, on the reverse strand, counting down.
TAAAAGCAGACTTTTTGTTCTGGGTTGAAAAACTATTCCCAAATTTGCCATTCTCAAAATAACTAGTTTCTGCTATATGAGGCCTACTTGAAATCTATCCCAAAAAGGATATCTTACATTGAAGGTGCTGATAGTGTCATTCAGAAAAACCTAAGACACACGCTACCGTGCAGATAGAAGTCTGATTCTGTGATTAAACCTATACCTCACACAGCGCAAAAAAAACAGGCCTGACATTTCTATTCAACCAAATCTGTACTGTTTTAGCTGGTCAAGTTATTTGTAGTGACCGTAAAAGCAGACTTTTTGTTCTGGGTTGAAAAACTATTCCCAAATTTGCCATTCTCAAAATAACTAGTTTCTGGTATATGAGGCCTACTTGAAATCTATCCCAAAAAGGATATCTTACATTGAAGGTGCTGATAGTGTCATTCAGAAAAACCTAAGACACACACTACCGTGCAGATAGAAGTCTAATTCTGTGATTAAACCTATACCTGTCACACAGCGCAAAAAAAAAACAGGCCTCACATTTCTATTCAACCAAATCTGTACTGTTTTAGCTGGTCAAGTTATTTGTAGTGACCGTAAAAGCACACTTTTTGTTCTGGGTTGAAAAAATATTCCCAAATTTGCCATTCTCAAAATAACTAGTTTCTGCTATATGAGGCCTACTTGAAATCTATCCCAAAAAGGATATCTTACATTGAAGGTGCTGATAGTGTCATTCAGAAAAACCTAAGACACACGCTACCGTGCAGATAGAAGTCTAATTCTGTGATTAAACCTATACCTGTCACACAGCGCAAAAAAAAACTGGCCTGACATTTCTATTCAACCAAATCTGTACTGTTTTAGCTGGTCAAGTTATTTGTAGTGACCGTAAAAGCACACTTTTTGTTCTGGGTTGAAAAAATATTCCCAAATTTGCCATTCTCAAAATAACTAGTTTCTGCTATATGAGGCCTACTTGAAATCTATCCCAAAAAGGATATCTTACATTGAAGGTGCTGATAGTGTCATTCAGAAAAACCTAAGACACACGCTACCGTGCAGATAGAAGTCTAATTCTGTGATTAAACCTATACCTGTCACACAGCGCAAAAAAAAACTGGCCTGACATTTCTATTCAACCAAATCTGTACTGTTTTAGCTGGTCAAGTTATTTGTAGTGACCGTAAAAGCACACTTTTTGTTCTGGGTTGAAAAAATATTCCCAAATTTGCCATTCTCAAAATAACTAGTTTCTGCTATATGAGGCCTACTTGAAATCTATCCCAAAAAGGATATCTTACATTGAAGGTGCTGATAGTGTCATTCAGAAAAACCTAAGACACACACTACCGTGCAGATAGAAGTCTAATTCTGCGATTAAACCTATACCTGTCACACAGCGCAAAAAAAAAACAGGCCTCACATTTCTATTCAACCAAATCTGTACTGTTTTAGCTGGTCAAGTTATTTGTAGTGACCGTAAAAGCACATTTTTTGTTCTGGGTTGAAAAACTATTCCCAAATTTGCCATTCTCAAAATTGTGGTGAACGGGAACAATGAGGAAAACATCTAATAAGGGACGCGGACATGGTCGTGGTGGTGTTAGTGGACCCTCTGGTGCTGGGAGAGGACATGGCCGTTCTGCCACAGCCACACGTCCTAGTGTACCAACTACCTCAGGTCCCAGTAGCCGCCAGAATTTACAGCCATATTTAGTGGGGCCCAATGCCGTTCTAAGGATGGTAAGGCCTGAGCAGGTACAGGCATTAGTCAATTGGGTGGCCGACAGTGCATCCAGCACGTTCACATTATCTCCCACCCAGTCTTCTGCAGAAAGCGCACAGATGGCGCATGAAAACCAAGCCCATCAGTCTGTCACATCACCCCCATGCATATCAGGGAAACTGTCTGAGCCTCAAGTTATGCAGCAGTCTCTTATGCTGTTTGAAGACTCTGCTGCCAGGGTTTCCCAAGGGCATCCACCTAGCTCTTCCCCAGGGGTGGAAGAGATAGAATGCACTAACGCACAACCACTTATGTTTCCTGATGATGAGGACATGGGAATACCACCTCAGCACGTCTCTGATGATGACGAAACACAGGTGCCAACTGCTGCGTCTTTCTGCAGTGTGCAGACTGAACAGGAGGTCAGGGATCAAGACTGGGTGGAAGACGATGCAGGGGACGATGAGGTCCTAGACCCCACATGGAATGAAGGTCGTGCCACTGACTTTCAGAGTTTGGAGGAAGAGGCAGTGGTGAGACCGAGCCAACAGCGTAGCAAAAGAGGGAGAAGTGGGCAAAATCAGAACACCCGCCGCCAAGAGACTCCGCCTGCTACTGACCGCCGCCATCTGGGACCGAGCACCCCAAAGGCAGCTTCAAGGAGTTCCCTGGCATGGCACTTCTTCAAACAATGTGCTGACGACAAGACCCGAGTGGTTTGCACGCTGTGCCATCAGAGCCTGAAGCGAGGCATTAACGTTCTGAACCTTAGCAAGGAACAAGGAAGTCACTCAGGCTCCCCCTGCTACCTCTTCTGCTGCTGCCGCCTCGGCCTCTTCTGCTGCTGCTGCCGCCTCGGCCTCTTCTGCTGCTGCTGCCGCCGCCTCGGCCTCTTCCTCTGCCTCTGGAGGAACGTTGGCACCTGCCGCACAGCAAACATGGGATGTACCACCAACACCACCACCTGCGTCACCAAGCATCTCAACCATGTCACACGGCAGCGTTCAGCTCTCCATCTCACAAACATTTGAGAGAAAGCGTAAATTCCCACCTAGCCACCCTCGATCCCTGGCCCTGAATGCCAGCATTTCTAAACTACTGGCCTATGAAATGCTGTCATTTAGGCTGGTGGACACACACAGCTTCAAACAGCTCATGTCACTTGCTGTCCCACAGTATGTTGTTCCCAGCCGCCACTACTTCTCCAAGAGAGCCGTGCCTTCCCTGCACAAGCAAGTGTCCGATAAAATCAAGTGTGCACTGCGCAACGCCATCTGTGGCAAGGTCCACCTAACCACAGATACGTGGACCAGTAAGCACGGCCAGGGACGCTATATCTCCCTAACTGCACACTGGGTAAATGTAGTGGCGGCTGGGTCCCAGGCGGAGAGCTGTTTGGCGCACGTCCTTCCGCCGCCAAGGATCGCAGTGCAACATTCTTTGCCTCCTGTCTCCTCCTCCTCCTACTCAGCTTCCTCCTCCTCTTCTTCCACCTGCTCATCCAGTCAGCCACACACCTTCACCACCAACTTCAGCACAGCCCGGGGTAAACGTCAGCAGGCCATTCTGAAACTCATATGTTTGGAGGACAGGCCCCACACCGCACAGGAGTTGTGGTGGGGTATAGAACAACAGACCGACGAGTGGTTGCTGCCGGTGAGCCTCAATCCCGGCCTGGTGGTGTGCGATAATGGGCGAAATCTCGTTGCAGCTCTGGGACTAGCCGGTTTGACGCACATCCCTTGCCTGGCGCATGTGCTGAATTTGGTGGTGCAGAAGTTCATTCGCAACTACCCCGACATGTCAGAGCTGCTGCATAAAGTGCGGGCCGTCTGTTCGCGCTTCCGGCGTTCACACCCTGCTGCTGCTTGCCTGTCTGCGCCACAGCGTAACTTCGGCCTTCCCGCTCACCGCCTCATATGCGACGTACCCACCAGGTGGAACTCCACCTTGCATATGCTGGACAGACTGTGCGAGCAGCAGCAAGCCATAGTGGAGTTTCAGCTGCAGCACGCACGGGTCAGTCGCACTGCGGATCAGACACACTTCACCACCAATGACTGGGCCTCCATGCGAGACCTGTGTGTCCTGTTGCGTTGTTTCGAGTACTCCACCAACATGGCCAGTGGCGATGACGCTGTTATCAGCGTTACAATACCACTTCTATGTCTCCTTGAGAAAACACTTAGGGCGATGATGGAAGAGGAGGTGGCCCAGGAGGAAAAGGAGGAAGAGGGGTCATTTTTAGCACTTTCAGGCCAGTCTCTTCGTAGTGACTCAGAGGGAGGTTTTTTGCAACACCAGAGGCCAGGTACAAATGTGGCCAGACAGGGCCCACTACTGGAGGACGAGGAGGACGAGGATGAGGAGTAGGTGGAGGAGGATGAGGATGAAGCATGTTCACAGCGGGGTGGCACCCAAAGCAGCTCGGGCCCATCACTGGTGCGTGGCTGGGGGGAAACTCAGGACGATGACGATACGCCTCCCACAGAGGACAGCTTGTCCTTACCTCTGGGCAGCCTGGCACACATGAGCGACTACATGCTGCAGTGCCTGCGCAACGACAGCAGAGTTGCCCACATTTTAACGTGTGCGGACTACTGGGTTGCCACCCTGCTGGATCCCCGGTACAAAGACAATGTGCCCACCTTACTTCCTACACTGGAGCGTGATAGGAAGATGCGCAAGTACAAGCGCACGTTGGTAGACGCGCTACTGAGAGCATTCCCAAATGTCACAGGGGAACCAGTGGAAGCCCAAGGCGAAGGCAGAGGAGGAGCAAGAGGTCGCCAATGCAGCTGTGTCACGCCCAGCTCCTCTGAGGGCAGGGTTAGCATGGCAGAGATGTGGAAAAGTTTTGTCAACACGCCACAGCTAACTGCACCACCACCTGATAAGGAACGTGTTAGCAGGAGGCAACATTTCACTAACATGGTGGAACAGTACCTGTGCACACCCCTCCACGTACTGACTGATGATTCGGCCCCATTCAACTTCTGGGTCTCCAAATTGTCCACGTGGCCAGAGCTAGCCTTTTATGCCTTGGAGGTGCTGGCCTGCCCGGCGGCCAGCGTTTTGTCTGAACGTGTATTCAGCACGGCAGGGGGCGTCATTACAGACAAACGCAGCCGCCTGTCTACAGCCAATGTGGACAAGCTGACGTTCATAAAAATGAACCAGGCATGGATCCCACTAGACCTGTCCATCCCTTGTGCAGATTAGATATTAACTACCTCCCCTTAACAATATATTATTCTACTCCAGGGCACTTCCTCATTCAATACTATTTTTAAGTTCATTTTACCATTATATTGCGGGGCAACCCAAAGTTGAATGAACCTCTCCTCTGCCTGGGTGCCGGGGCCTAAATGTGTGACAGTGGCCTGTTCCAGTGGTGGGTGCCGTGAAGCCTGATTTTCTGCTATGACATGAAGACTTATTCTGTGCTGACATGAAGCCAGATTCTCTGTTACGCGACTTCTCTCCTCTGCCTGGGTGCCTGGGCCTAAATGTGTGACAGTGGCCTGTTCCAGTGGTGGGTGACGTGAAGCCTGATTCTCTGCTATGACATGAAGACAGATTCTGCGCTGACATAAGGCCAGATTCTCTGTTACGGGACCTCTCTCCTCTGCCTGGGTGCCTGGGCCTAAATATGTGGCAGTGGCCTGTTCCAGTGGTGGGTGACGTGAAGCCTGATTCTCTGCTATGACATGAAGACAGATTCTGCGCTGACATAAGGCCAGATTCTCTGTTACGGGACCTCTCTCCTCTGCCTGGGTGCCTGGGCCTAAATGTGTGACAGTGGCCTGTTCCAGTGGTGGGTGACGTGAAGCCTGATTCTCTGATATGACATGAAGACAGATTCTGCGCTGACATAAGGCCAGATTCTCTATTACGGGACCTCTCTCCTCTGCCTGGGTGCCTGGGCCTAAATATGTGACAGTGGCCTGTTCCAGTGGTGGGTGACGTGAAGCCTGATTCTCTGCTATGACATGAAGACAGATTCTGCGCTGACATAAGGCCAGATTCTCTGTTACGGGACCTCTCTCCTCTGCCTGGGTGCCTGGGCCTAAATGTGTGACAGTGGCCTGTTCCAGTGGTGGGTGACGTGAAGCCTGATTCTCTGTTATGACATGAAGACAGATACTGCGCTGACATAAGGCCAGATTCTCTGTTACGGGACCTCTCTCCTCTGCCTGGGTGCCTGGGCCTAAATGTGTGACAGTGGCCTGTTCCAGTGGTGGGTGACGTGAAGCCTGATTCTCTGCTATGACATGAAGACAGATTCTGCGCTGACATAAGGCCAGATTCTCTGTTACGGGACCTCTCTCCTCTGCCTGGGTGCCTGTCCCTAAATATGTGACAGTGGCCTGTTCCAGTGGTGGGTGACGTGAAGCCTGATTCTCTGCTTTGACATGAAGACAAATTCTGCGCTGACATAAGGCCAGATTCTCTGTTACGGGACCTCTCTCCTCTGCCTGGGTGCCTGGGCCTAAATGTGTGACAGTGGCCTGTTCCAGTGGTGGGTGACGTGAAGCCTGATTCTCTGCTATGACATGAAGACAGATTCTGCGCTGACATAAGGCCAGATTCTCTGTTACGGGACCTCTCTCCTCTGCCTGGGTGCCTGGGCCTAAATGTGTGACAGTGGCCTGTTCCAGTGGTGGGTGACGTGAAGCCTGATTCTCTGCTATGACATGAAGACAGATTCTGCGCTGACATAAGGCCAGATTCTCTGTTACGGGACCTCTCTCCTCTGCCTGGGTGCCTGGGCCTAAATGTGTGACAGTGGCCTGTTCCAGTGGTGGGTGACGTGAAGCCTGATTCTCTGCTATGACATGAAGACAGATTCTGCGCTGACATTATGCCAGATTCTCTGTTACGGGACCTCTCTCCTCTGCCTGGGTGCCTGGGCCTAAATGTGTGACAGTGGCCTGTTCCAGTGGTGGGTGACGTGAAGCCTGATTCTCTGCTATGACATGAAGACAGATTCTGCGCTGACATAAGGCCAGATTCTCTGTTACGGGACCTCTCTCCTCTGCCTGGGTGCCTGGGCCTAAATGTGTGACAGTGGCCTGTTCCAGTGGTGGGTGACGTGAAGCCTGATTCTCTGCTATGACATGAAGACAGATTCTGTGCTGACATAAGGCCAGATTCTCTGTTACGGGACCTCTCTCCTCTGCCTGGGTGCCTGGGCCTAAATGTGTGACAGTGGCCTGTTCCAGTGGTGGGTGACGTGAAGCCTGATTCTCTGCTATGACATGAAGACAGATTCTGCGCTGACATAAGGCCAGATTCTCTGTTACGGGACCTCTCTCCTCTGCCTAGGTGCCTGGGCCTAAATGTGTGACAGTGGCCTGTTCCAGTGGTGGGTGACGTGAAGCCTGATTCTCTGCTATGACATGAAGACAGATTCTGCGCTGACATAAGGCCAGATTCTCTGTTACGGGACCGCTCTCCTCTGTCTGGGTGCCGGGGCCTAAATATGTGACAGTGGCCTCTTCCAGTGGTGGGTGACATGAAGCCAGATTCTCTGCTATGGCATGAAGAGACTGATTCTCTGCTGACATGAAGCCAGATTCTTTGCTATGGCATGAAGAGACTGATTCTCTGCTGACGTGAAGCCAGATTCTCTGCTATGGGACCTCTGTCCAATTGATATTGGGTCATTTTTATTTTTTTTATTTTAATTCATTTCCCTATCCACATTTGTTTGCAGGGGATTTACCTACATGTTGCTGCCTTTTGTAGCCCTCTAGCTCTTTCCTGGGCTGTTTTACAGCCTTTTTAGTGCCCAAAAGTTCGGGTCCCCATTGACTTCAATGGGGTTCGGGTTCGGGACGAAGTTCGGTTCGGGTTCGGATCCCGAACCCGAACATTTCCGGGAAGTTCGGCCGAACTTCTCGAACCCGAACATCCAGGTGTTCGCTTAACTCTATTTATGACTACTACTATGGAGTTCTTTTTTCTATTCAAGCCAATCTGGGGGAGTATATTATTGCTAAATCACAACAGGGTACATTAGGGTACATTCACACGACCGTGTGTAATCCTTTCCGTTTTGCGGTCCACAAATAACAAAATCGTATGTCTGCATTTTGCGGACAAATGCGTCCGCATCCGGATCCATCTCACAAATGCGTCCGGATTGCCAGATCCGGCAGGCAGTTCCGGCGACGGAACTGCCTACCGGAATCCTCTGCTGCAAGTGTGAAAATACCCTTAGATGTCTCTGTAACAAACTTTGAGGTACAGGACGTTCCCGGAAAGATGTCGTCATGGCAGTCTCGTTCCAAGTGGAGAAAAACAGCTAAGAGAATGTCCACATCCAGGGGCATAGCAAGAAATGACTGGGCCCCATAGCAAAAAAAAAATTATGGGCCCCCCTCCTGGATCTCCCACCCCCACATACCTCTCAGACCTCCCACCCCTTCCAGAGCTCCCACCCAAACACCCCTCCAGGACCTCCCACCTTAACATCCGCACACCCCTCCTAGACCTCCCACACCCATCCTAAATCTCCCACCGCCAGTCCCCAGATATAATGGTCCAGACATCAAGTGTCCTGCTTCCCCCTACTCCCCATATATAATGGTCCAGACCTCCAGGTTCCTGCTTCCCCCCCTACTCCCCATATATAATGGTCCAACCCTCCAGAATCCTGCTTCCCCCTACTCCCCATATATAATGGTCCAGACCTCCAGGGTCCTGCTTCCCCATCCTCCCTAAATATAATGGTCCAGACCTCCAGGATCCTGCTCCCCCCTATATAATGGTCCAGACCTCCAGGGTCCTGCTCCCCCCTTCTCCTTGAATATAAAGGTCCAGACCTCCAGGGTCCTGCTTCCCCCTTCTCCTTAAATATAATGGTCCAGACCTCCAGGGTCCTGCTCCCCCCTTCTCCTTAAATATAATGGTCCAGACCTCCAGGGTCCTGCTTCCCCCTTTTCCTTAAATATAATGGTCCAGACCTCCAGGGTCCTGCTCCCACCTCCTCCCCAGATATAATGGTCCAGACCTCGGGGATCCCACTCCCCCCTTCTCCCCAGATATAATGGTCCAGACCTTGGGGATCCCACTCCCCCCTCCTCCCCAGATATAATGGTCCAGACGTCCAGTGTCCTGTTCCCCCTATATAATGGTCCAGACCAGACCTCCAGGGTCCTGCTCCCCCTTCTCCTTAAATGTATTGGTCCAGACCTCCAGGGTCCTGCTCCCCCTTCTCCTTAAATGTACTGGTCCAGACCTCCAGGGTCCTGCTCCCCCCTTCTTAAATATAATGGTCCAGACTTCCAGGGGCCTGCTCCCCCCTTCTCCTTAAATGTAATGGTCGAGACCTCCAGGGTCCTGCTCCCCCCTCCTCCCCAGATATAATGGTCCAGACCTCCAGTGTCCTGTTCCCCCCTATATAATGGTCCAGACCAGACCTCCAGGATCCGGCTCCCCCCTTCTCCTTAAATGTACTGTTCCAGACCTCCAGGGTCCTGCTCCTCCCTCCTCCCCAGATATAATGGTCCAGGACTCCAGAGTAAGTTTTACCAGTCCCAGAGTCAGCCAGCCCTCACCTCACAGCCAATTGAACGTCTGCGCGCTCACACTCCAGCATCGCTGCCAGGCCCAGCAGCACGCAGCTTCGCTGTATGCTCCGCCTCCTCCACTTCCGGCCAGTAGGACTGCTGCCCAGACTGGGAGCGGGACCACTCCCTCTCCTCCCTGCAGGTACGCCTCTCTGCTTCCAGCCGCCCCCTATCACAGCGCCCACAGCCTGCAGGCCCTGCAGATAGCGCTTTCTCTGTCTGTCCTGGAGGGGCCTGCGACCCCTGTACGCCACATGAATAAAAATAAATTAAAAAAATCCTCAGCCGGCGGCCCGGGCCCTCAGTGGCGTTGGGGCCCCATAGCCATTGCTATGGCTATCCCTACGCCCATGTCCACATCAGAGGAGATGTCACTGGTTATGTATCACTGTATTCTTCTGCATGTTTGGTAGCACTGAAAGACTAGACAGCATGCTGAAAGGCTCAGTGCTGAGGCACGTGTCTCACGACCTCAACCTCTCTTTCATATCTTAATTATAGACAACAGGAGGAGGATAGAATATGACAGATGGCTACCACAGAGGGCCAGGTTCTGGGAGGTATTATGTTTTGATATTTAGTGTTGCTGACACGGACTACTTGTGTTAGACATCTGCTTTTGTTGACCATGCCTTCTGTCCGTGTGGACCAGCCTACAACACGGGGCCACTTATATTTTTGTTTTCAGGGATACTTTAAGTTTCCAGTCCGTTCTTGTTTCATAAGCCTCATTCACATTTACAGTGGAATCCTGACATTTTCTGGAGTTTACCAAGAGGGGCTGTATGTGTGAATGTACACATCTGCAATATCTGTCTCGGACTTTACCCAGAATTTTTCTTCGCAGAGCCCTAGTACTAACTCCAGGTTTTGTCGGAGTGAGCGCATGTGTGAAAACAGCAGTAAATGGTTCAGAAAATCAAAGTGAGCCATGCCTAAAGTTCCTGCCCCTTGCCTAGGGACCTAGAACATTTCATCTGTAGTGAGAATGCACCCAACATGGAACATCTCTGGGGTGATAGCTACTGTACATGTGTGAAAGGCCAACTCTGGTAAATCTCCAGACTTGATAATCCGGAAAACAGCTTTAGATTTTTAATATTGTCTTACTTTATGATGTGAGATATGTTACATTACGTCATATTGTTAACCTGTCTCTTGCAGCATCCTGTCCACTATAAAGACTTTAGGAGTGATAATAGCAATAGTGACAGACAGTTTGCACTTTATGAATATATACTGTATGCATTTAATTGATAAACATGATGGATATTGTCCAGAGGTCCCTATTGAATTTTTTTTGGGGTGGATGACGTAGAGATATAAGAAGTGTAAGATGTTAATAACCTTTCTAGTGTTATCTCTAGCCTTCCTGGTAGACATGAAGGCAACCAGGTCCCTGTGTGCAATATGTTGACGCTGGGGAAAAATGCAAGCAGCTAGAATTTAGTTAAAAATTATTAAATTGACTTTAAGCAAAACACGTAATTTTTTTTAAGGGGAAATAAAAATTAAGCCATTTAAAAGGGTCCTTTTGAAATTTTTCATCTTACTATTTCGGAACTGACAACTTATGTAATTTAAAAATCAATGCAACCACATTGTGTCTTGTTTTTTATGGAGCATATTGTAGTTACTCCATGTGTCATTATGCTTAGAGAGGAGCGAAGTTTTGGAAAATTCGATTTGGCTGCTTCAACAAATTTTACTTTGTAAGTAGTGGGTGCAATGAGAGGGAACGGCAATTGCGCAGCTCCCCGTCATTGTACCCCTCAGATGCCACATTCATAGGGGATCACGGCATCTGACATTAAAGAGTTTCTACCACCTCGTTTTGTCATATTTAGCTGTCAGACACTAGCGATCCGCTAGTGTCTGCTTTACCAAACAATGCTATTATAATAGCTTTTTGTGCAGCCGTTTGCCTAAAAAAACTAACTTTTATCGATATGCTAATGAGCCTCTAGGTGCTATGCGGGCGTCTTTTCAGCACCTAGAGGCTCGGTCTACTCACCCAAAATGCCGCCCAGCGCGTCCCTCCAGCCCGCCCATCTCCTCTGGAATGCGATCCTCCCTCTGAGCCAGCGGACGAATTCTCGCGCCTGCACCGTGCGCATCTGTATTCGGCGCAGGCGCAGTGAAAGTCTGACCGCTCCCTGCACAGACATCTCCACTGCGCCTGCGCCGATGACCGAGATGTCTGTGCAGGCAGCAGTCAGACATTCACTGCGCCTGCGCCGAATACAGACGCGCATGGCGCAGGCGCGAGAATTCGTCCGCTGGCTCAGAGGGAGGATAGCATTCCAGAGGAGATGGGAGGGCTGGAGGGACGCGCTGGGCGGCATTTTGGGTGAGTAGACCGAGCCTCTAGGTGCTGAAAAGACGCCCGCATAGCACCTAGAGGCTCATTAGCATATCGATAAAAGTTAGTTTTTTAGGCAAACGGCTGCACAAAAATCTATTATAATAGCATTGTTTGGTAGAGCAGCCACTAGCGGATCGCTAGTGTCTGACAGCTAAATATGACAAAACGAGGTGGTAGAAACCCTTTAATATTATAGTATAACAACATTTTTAAAAAGTAAAATAAAATCATACTTACCCTCATCCATTTTATTGGGAAGAGTCGGACGCTGCCATCTTGATTGAAGATCCAACGCAAACCAATAGTATGCCCACCCAGGCTTTTAAAAGGGACACCCCTTTATATGCTATCAGGTTCTCCATAGCGATGCCAGCCTTGAGAGGGTTGTCTGCATTCCTGGATTTTTCTCTGATCCTGGAAATAGTGAAAGCATCCTCCTGCTGCCACCTTGCCCACACAATTATCTTGTCATGATAGTACATCACGGTTCCCTAACTACCTGAGGCCCATAAAGTAGTATTACATCATGATGCGGGAAGGGGCTTACATTTAAAATCCCACTAGGGAACCTACAATTGCTTCTTTAATATATTGCAATTCTACTGTTGTGTAATGTATTATGTCACCAGCAGGGTTGTAAACCAGATTTTTTTATTTTGTCTGTAAAACTTACCCAAAAAAATCATGGACAGCAAACATTTTTCAGAAGCAAATCGGTAAGCCAAAATTAATCAGAAAGATCATTAAGGATAAGTGATATGTGTTGATAATTAGGAATACTGATATGTGGACATTAATGGCATTTACTGGACTGTACAATGGGGATAAAAACAAGAACAATAATCAGGACAAGGTATTCCAGCTTCAGGAACCAGAAACATTTTTCCATTTTTTGGACTCCTCAGAAATTGGTTGACAACCTTCGTTTATAGTCTTACACCTATAGGCAACCTGCAGGTTATTGGACCTAATAGGCAAATATACATAATACGTATTTGTAAGACCATTTGACTGTTATGCCACCCGATTGGTTCCTAATAGTCTTGCGTAGGTGCCGATAGGTTGATTGGGTCCTCTCTTCTTAGAAACCTGTGACCATTTTTTGTCCATTCTAGAAGCAGTGACCTAATCTTTTAATCTAGCCATCATGAAATGTAGAGCTGTGCGTCCCTCACAGTTGCCATAGCATTCGGTGGTTGTCAGGTAACACTGCTATTTATCGCCTGCTTCATTGCTATCGTTTTGTGATGTGATATATTTCTGTTTCACCACTTGAGGGAGTTTCTGACTAAAGATTTGATTAGCTGCATAGATTATATATAAAGCAGGATGATGGTTGTTGTGCACAAGAGGTTTGAGCTTCCAGGTTTTCATACTAAGAGGATCATTTCAGATTCCCCATCATTGAGGGAGAAGGAGGAGTCAAGAGGAGGAACACTGGTAAGAACAAAGCCACCTCCTGGAAGACAGAGCTTCTGACAGCTGATAAGGGGAGATCCTTGCCAGCTTCATTCATCAGTTTAGCTGCAGAGGGACAGAAGAACCAGATCCAGTAGAAAATAACAATTTGCACCATGAGCAATAAATACGACGTGGTTGTCATAGGAGCTGGCATTTCAGGTGCGTAAAAAAACACGTTCCATGTTGTGTTATTGTAATCTAATGATTGAATAGATGTTTCACCAACTTTACTGCTGTTTCTTCTATTGCTTTTTTGTACATACAAACCCATAACGTGAAAAGGCATTGTACATAATTCTCTGATTGTCAATTCAAATATCGAGCTTTTCTTTTCTTTACACATTGCTTAATCCACCGTGATCCTGTAGAAACTATCTTTGTAATCCATCTAGGCTGCAGGGCTCAACCTGACAAAGAATATCAGTGTAGTGAGATTATTGTTCATTTGCAATATATAGGATTTTAAAGCAGGTGCCAGGATTCATTATGTAGGATCCTGGTGCTACAGTGATCATCACAGATGTCCAGAATTGTGACAGCACACTTTAACAGGATCATTTTATAATCTGCATCAGTACAATTTGTGGAGGCAGGTCTCAATGTACTAATGGGCCTTGTGACTGAGATAAAATCGCTGAGATTTAGTTATGTTGTAATATACTTAAGAGATGGCTGCCAAAGAAGTGACTTGAATAATGGAAGAGATACAAAGTATATGCAGCAACAAGTTGTAGGTAGCATTTTGTATGTATGAAGGGCAGTGTACAGGGTGGAGACATACATGAAGGGTCTGTACCAGAAGATGCCCTGCTGTAGGCTCTCTAAACCCTTTTTAACACTCATCTTTTCATATCTGGTCTGTATTTGTGGTGGAAACAATGAAATGAATACATTCACATTTCATAAAGGAAGAAATTATGTGATCTTACTTAGTTTAGTATATCATATTTTTCATTATTTTTGGAGGTAATGTAGGCCTTTTAATTTAGTGGAAAATGTTAATTTGTACCATATTAAATGGGTTGTCCCACCATAACAACTTATGACCTATCCACAGGACAGGTGACTGGTATTTAATCAGTGGTTGGACCCCCACCGGTCACAAAAACAGGGGTCCACAAGTCTCCATAGTGAATGGAGTGATGATCATGCATATGTATTGCCCCTCCAATTCATCTCTATGGGTCTGCCAGAGAGAGTCTAAGGACTACATTTGGCTTTTTTTTGGTAGTCACATAGAGTAGAATAGAGGGGCAGTATATGTACATTACAGTCTCTTAATTCACTCTGGGTACTACTGATTTTGGGATTGTAGGTCTCAGCGATCGAGCCTCCACCAATCAGATTTTTATGACCTGTGTGGAAGATCGAAGAATAATGGTATTGTATTTCATTATTTTGCCATGGTTTATAAAGCTGGCTCTATACGTGGAGATATCTTTCTAAAGATGGTGATACACCACACCAATTAAGGAAACCACTCCCACGCAGTCCATGATTAGTTAAAAAATTAAATTAATCTTAAATATTGTTAAAAAGTTAAATAACAGCGGCATTCATATACACTAAAAGAGAGAGACACTGGGCATGTAACCCTAAAAATTATCCCAATTGTGGACACCTCTAAAAGCACATACCCCCAGCTCTTACAAATAAAGTGCTTAGTGCCATTAAAACTACGGAGGTAATAATAAGGAAACGTCTTATAGAGTAAAGGTACAGCCACTCAAGCTGAATCCATATAACATAAACAGTGTAACATATAGGGAAAGTCCATTAGAGAATAATACAAATAAATACCCACCAGTGTAGCTCCAATCCCGACGTATGTTTCGCATCAAACTTCCACCGAGGACTATCCCTATATGTTGCATCGTTTATGGTATATGGATTCAGCTTGAGTGGCTGTACCTTTACTCTATCAGACATTTCCTTATTATTACCTCCGTTATTTGATGGCACTAAGCACTTTACTTGTAAGATCTGGGGGTATGTGCTATTAGAGGTAGGGGCTAAGTCTATTTGCCAGTGTCCACCATTGGGATCATTATTAGGGTTACATGCCCAGTGTGTCTCTTTTTTTAGTGTATATGTATGCCGCTATTATTTGACTTTTTAACAAATATTTAACATTAATAAAGTAATTACATTTCTGAACTAATCATGGACTGTGTGGGAGTGGCTTCTTAATTGGTGTGGTGGATTTATTCTAGTAGCACACAGTGGTTATACATTTTTGGAGCCATATAGTGATTGAGTTGGTGATACACATAACAGAAATATATTGATGGATGAACAACTAAAGAATGATCATCTGGTGAACAATCGTTTCACAGGCACAGACATACACATTAAGGTAGTTTCGCACACACAGCAGAGTAATCCAGCAGGCTGTTCCAGAAAAGTTCTCCGGATCCGGGCTTGCTGAATACTGCCATTCACCGCCGAGGCCTATCGACTATAATAGGAGCTGGCCGTTCCCCAGCATTTATGATTTGGCCGGGCAAAAACCATTGCTCACAGCGATAGTTGTGTGACCAAATCCCGGCATAAATCCCGGGAAGCAGCCGGATTCCCACCACATCCGATTATAGTCTATGGGGTTCTCTGTTCTCTGCAGGAACAACCTGCCGGATTGCTCTGACACCTGTGTGAAAGAAGGCTTAGCTGTTGCCGTCCTTGAAATTGGGCACATATGTTTAATGAAACTGGGGAAAGGATGATTATCAGTTGAAAATTTCAAACATGGTCATTATCAACATGATGGTGTACTATTGATCGCCTAAATAAATCGTTCATTATTAAAATGTCACTTGACAAATGACTATTGTGGTTGAAATAGTCAGTTTAATCAACTTTATACTAATCTGTATGGATTTCTTAGCACCTATGGTAAGACATCTCCTATTCCCAGTTCACTGCTGTGCAAGTGGTACCAGCTGTACAGTGGAAATCTAATTCATACTTTTCCAATAAAAAAGCGACAGATAATATTAATGCCCAAAATATCAGATACCTTTTTGTGCCCCTGAATATAATGTCCGCCTGTATGAACTTGGTGGCGGATCTGCGATCTGTATAAAGCTGGGGTCTGAACTGAGGACTGTATGAATTTGGGAGCTGATCTGGGGTCTGTATAGATTTGGGGGCTGAGCAAGGGATCAGAATAAAATTGTGGCTGATCTGTGGTCTGTATGAATTTAGGCTCTGATCTGGGATCTGTGTGAATTTGAGATCTGTATAAATTTGGGAGCTGATCTGGGATTTCTATTAATTTGGGGTCTGTACAAATTGGTGGTTGATGTGGGGTTTGAATGAATTTGGGGGCTGGTCTGGGGTCTGTATCAATTTGAGATCTGATCTGGAGGTTTGGCTTATTTGGAGTTTGTATTTTGTGGGCTGATCTGGGATTCTGTATTCATTTTGGGGTTCGATCTAAAGGTCTTTATTAATATGGGGTGGTGTATTAATTTTAGGGTCTGGTCCGGTGGTCTGTATTTTCTTTTGGGGGGGCTGGGGTCTGTATTAATTTTGAGGTTTGTCTGGAGGTTTGTATTAATTTTGGGGTCTCATCTACATAGTAATATAGTAACATAGTTTATAATGCTGAAAAAGGACATAAATTGATCCAGTTCAGCCTGTTATCTTGTGAAGTTAATCCAGTGTAAGACAAAAAGCCAATTTTCCTCATATTAGGGAAAAAAAATCCTTCCTGACCCCAATCAGGTAATCAGAATAAATCCCTAGATCAATGACCAGGAGTCCAGAATTCTAGTAACTCTAGCCTATAATATTATTACACTCCAGAAATGCATCCAGGCCCCTCTTGAACTCTTAGTGAGTTCACCATTGCCGCCTCCTCAGGCAGAGGATTCCATAGTCTCACTGATTGTACAGTAAAGAATCCCCCTCTATGTTGATGTAGAAACCTTATTTTTGTTTAGATTTAGAGAATGTCCCCTTGTCACGGTCACATTGGGTATAAATAGATCATGGGAGAGCGCTGGCATGCCAAGAGGGTGGCCAGATGAAATAAGCGCTTCCATCAATACAGATGGAAGCGATCATTACTAAAGCGCCAGAAAGCGCAGTCCTTTCACTCACTGACCGCTCAGCTCCCCACTTTCCTTTCCTCCTGCAGGCACAGATAGCGCTGCCAGCCTGTGCAGGGAGGTGTTGGATCTAATCATCAGGAACTGGACAAGTTGAGTAGTTGCTGTTTTTTTGGTCATTTTATTAACCCTAAGGGGGAACATTTTGAGTAGAGATGAGTGAATTTCTAAAAAATTTGATTTGGCCTATTCGCCGAATTTTCCCCCAAAATTTGGGACGATCCGAATTTATTCGTGGCAAATTGCATTAAAAAACGGCTATTTCCTTGCTGCAGAGAGCCTTTATACAGGGAGTGCAGAATTATTAGGCAAGTTGTATTTTTGAGGATTAATTTTATTATTGAACACCTTTATTATTAGCCACCTTTCTTTGCAAGGACACTCAAAAGCCTGCCATCCATGGATTCTGTCAGTGTTTTGATCTGTTCACCATCAACATTGCGTGCAGCAGCAACCACAGCCTCCCAGACACTGTTCAGAGAGGTGTACTGTTTTCCCTCCTTGTAAATCTCACATTTGATGATGGACCACAGGTTCTCAATGGGGTTCAGATCAGGTGAACAAGGAGGCCATGTCATTAGATTTTCTTCTTTTATACCCTTTCTTGCCAGCCACGCTGTGGAGTACTTGGACGCGTGTGATGGAGCATTGTCCTGCATGAAAATCATGTTTTTCTTGAAGGATGCAGACTTCTTCCTGTACCACTGCTTGAAGAAGGTGTCTTCCAGAAACTGGCAGTAGGACTGGGAGTTGAGCTTGACTCCATCCTCAACCCGAAAAGGCCCCACAAGCTCATCTTTGATGATACCAGCCCAAACCAGTACTCCACCTCCACCCTGCTGGCGTCTGAGTCGGACTGGAGCTCTCTGCCCTTTACCAATCCAGCCACGGGCCCATCCATCTGGCCCATCAAGACTCACTCTCATTTCATCAGTCCATAAAACCTTAGAAAAATCAGTCTTGAGATATTTCTTGGCCCAGTCTTGACGTTTCAGCTTGTGTGTCTTGTTCAGTGGTGGTCGTCTTTCAGCCTTTCTTACCTTCGCCATGTCTCTGAGTATTGCACACCTTGTGCTTTTGGGCACTCCAGTGATGTTGCAGCTCTGAAATATGACCAAACTGGTGGCAAGTGGCATCTTGGCAGCTGCACGCTTGACTTTTCTCAGTTCATGGGCAGTTATTTTGCGCCTTGGTTTTTCCACACGCTTCTTGCGACCCTGTTGACTATTTTTAATGAAACGCTTGATTGTTCGATGATCACACTTCAGAAGCTTTGCAATTTTAAGAGTGCTGCATCCCTCTGCAAGATATCTCACTATTTTTGACTTTTCTGAGCCTGTCAAGTCCTTCTTTTGACCCATTTTGCCAAAGGAAAGGAAGTTGCCTAATAATTATGCACACCTAATATAGGGTGTTGATGTCATTAGACCACACCCCTTCTCATTACAGAGATGCACATCACCTAATATGCTTAATTGGTAGTAGGCTTTCGAGTCTATACAGCTTGGAGTAAGACAACATGCATAAAGAGGATGATGTGATCAAAATACTCATTTGCCTAATAATTCTGCACTCCCTGTAGTGGTGTAGAACACTGTGCCTTGCAGTAACACGCATAGGGAGCCTGCTATGGTAATGAAACAATACTGTGAGTCAGTATGACATGTTGATGACAGGCGTCGCTCTTCGAATCACTGCACACTTCACTTCTTTGGGCAGTTACGGGGCAAAAACTGACCAAATATCAAGTGTGAACTCAGCCTTACAGGTCAATGTTAGCGCCAGGTATAAAGAACCTTGCAGAGGCTGAAGATACTACTATAGCTTGACAGAGTGCACTCCTTTTACACCAATTCACTGATTCCACATAGATTTCTACAGAACCTGTTCTATTAAACGCTTATAAAAGTAGAGCCCCCTGACAGAGTGGAGTGGGTGTCAGCAGTAAGTTTGTGTTGATGTCACTGATTATTTTGCCCTTCCTCTGATCCGTCAGAACAATAACCCACAAAAAACGGATCCTGTCTGCAGCGCATCCGCTTTCACTCGGTCAGCATTTGGTCAGTAATCCATCAGTATTGCTAAAGCCCAAAAAAACAGGAGTGGATCCAAAACAGAGATGACACGTGAATGGAATATTTGCATGTCTTCTGTGTTTTGTACCCACTCCTGCATTTGGCTACCAAACCATAAGCCAATTCTGATGCAAAATAGGGACCATGTCATGTAGGCCTTACAGCTGTTACATAGACAGGATCCGTTATGCGTCTCATTTTTTCCTTCCTCCTGACAGATCAGAAGGGTCAAATAAATGATGATGTCAGCCAAGCCAAAAGGCAAAATAGTGGACCATTCATGAAGTGGGGAGGGTGGAAACAGCATGAGAAGTCCACAGAGTGGCCCTAAGATATAGTGGTGAGGTGGTGGCAGCAGCATCAGGAGGACACAGAGTGGCACAATGACAGTGTGGAGGTGGCAGCAGCATCAAGAGGCCACAAAGTGGCACAATGACAGAGTGGAGGTTGCAGCAGCAGCATCAGGAGTAGGCCACAGGGTGGCACAATGACAGTGTGGAGGTGGAAGCAGCATCAGGAGGCCACAAAGTGGCACAATGACAGAGTGGAGGTGGCAGCGGCAGCAGCAGCATCAGGAGGAGGCCACAGGGTGGCACAAAGACAGTGTGGAGGTGGCAGCAGCAGCATCAGGAGACTTGATTGGTGAGGTGGCAGCAGCATCAGGAGACCACAGAGTGACCCATTGACAGAGTGGGGAGGTGGGTAGCAATACCAGTACCAGCTAAAGATGGTGGGTGAAAGAAGGAGAACTTTGCATCAAATTTATGGCATCAGACAGGTGGCAGCATCAGAAAAGTAGCTGAGTCAGGTAGCCAGAAGAAACCAGTCTCTTTTGTCAAAGTGTTGGTGTGACACCATGGATGATCTAGTCTGATGAATCAGGCATTGGTGGGTGGAAATCCTGGCTGATCCACACCTGATTCATCTTGACAAAGGTCAGTCTCTCCACATTTTGGGTAGACAGGCGAGTTCTTCTTGGGGTAACTATGGCACCCGCCACACTAAACACCCGCTCTGATGCCACACTACTAGCTGGACAGGACACCTTTTCCAGGGCAAACTCTGGCAGTTGCGGCCACAAATCCAGTTTGGCTGCCAAGTAGTCCAGTGGATCTTCAATGTGGGGTGGCAGGGTGCTGTCCAAGAATGCCACCACCTGCTGGTTCAGGTCCTGCTCCAGGTCTAGCTGCTGCTGGTGAGTAGTTTCTTCACTAGGCAGGTGAAGAAAGCTGCTCATCAGCGACTCTAGACTCAGGCTGCTGCTGATGGAGCTGGAAATGCCCCGACCCTCCCCCCCCCTTCCCCGCCATAGCAGCCATGGCAGAGGAACATGAGCGCAGAGAGCCCCCCGGTCAGACTTGCGAGTGGATGGACGATGGTGCAGATAGGCAGAAGCCGACTGACTACATAGCATATATCTATAGTGGTTCAGTTTGTCCTCCCTCTCAGCGGGTGTAAAAAAGGCCCCCATTTTGGACCAGTAGCGAGGGTCCAACAAGGTGGAAAGCCAGAAGTCATCCCTCTGCCAAATGCTGACAACTCGACTGTCACTACGCAAGCAAGTGAGCTTGCATCGTGCAATTTGTGCAAGTGACTCGCAGGAACTCCCTGCCTCCATCTCCACTGCATGCTGCCACAGTGTGTCTGGGTCCTCTGTCTCGTCTTCCTCATGCCCTGTAGCTGCTCCTGCTCCTCCTCTCCTGTCACCTGCGTAGAAAAAACACCCATTTCACTAAACATTGTGTCACGGATGAAGTTAGCAGATAGCTGGAACATATAAATAAACGAGCAACTGGCTTGATCCCAAACTAAGGAGCTTATAGGTGAGCCCTATAAAACCCTAAGGGCTCTCCCTAACTGCTATGCACATGCAAGGGTATGTATGGTAGACAATTGCATGCCTGCGTACCTAATACTGTGTGACACCTGAAAACCCTATAATAGTGAGGGGACATGACCACCGGCTCCCTGCACTTAATATGGACGGAGTCAGGGTCACCTAGAATCAAGCCAGCAAGGAAACACAATAAAGTAAAAGACTTATCTGTACAAACAGCAGAAGCAGCCTCCAGCAGTGAACACCTCATCCAGGAAGTAGTATAAACCGCAAAGTGAGGCAGTATGGGAGGGATTATAAAGGAAGACAATTAGTCGAAATAAGCGACACCTGGCAGAAGGAAAGGAGATGAGAAAGTGAAACCAAAACAAAGAACATCATACAAGAGGTAGAGAAAAACGTCTGCCAGATCTTCTCCCAGTTCAGCCCCCACAGGGCTCATGTGGCCGTGAGATTTAGGCGACATGTCTCCAGTCCCCTGACCAGCCAGATTTACCAGCATCTGTTCCAGGACATGAAGCAGTGGAATGACGTTGTTCTTCCTGTAGTCCTGGCAACTAACAAATAGCGTGGCCTTCACAAAGGGCCTGAGCAAACGGCAGGTATCATGCATGAGCTGCCACTGGCTGACATCGAAGTTACACAGGGGAGTACTCCTGTCCTCTTGGATCATCAAAAAATCGTTTATGGCCTTTCTCTGCTCGTATAGTCCGTCCAACATATGGAGGGTGGAATTCCAACGTGTGGAAACAATGCATATCAACCTATCTTGGGGGACTTCATTCTGCCGCTGCAGCTCAAGAAGAGTGTGCTTTGCGGTGTACGAGTGGCTGAAGTGCATGCAAAGTTTCCTGGCCATTTTTTGGATGTCTTGAAGATAGGTGGAAGACTTCAAGTACCGCTTGACAACAAGATTGAACACGTGTGCCATGCAGGGTGCAAGGCTCAGCCCTCCTTAAAGCAGGGCAGACACTATGTTCTTCCTGTTGTCGGTCACCATGGTTCCGATTTTAAGTTGTCGCGGAGAAAGCCAGGATTTGATTTCTTGATGAAGGACACAGATCAGTTCCTCCCCTGTGTGACTCTGTTCGCCCAGGCAAACTAGGTGCAGAACAGCGTGACACTGCCGTGCCCTGCACATATGGTATGCTGGAGGGGCACTGTGAATTGTCCCTGCAGTGGAGGCTGAGGACACGGTGGAGGATGAGGAGGAAGAGGTGGAAATTGTCACAGAACCAACAGCGTAAGAACGTGGAGGCAGAGGTGGCTTCACCTGGCCAAGTTGCTGGTGTGGCTGTGCAGGAACCACATTCGCCCAGTGGGCCATAAAGAACATGTATTGTCCCTGACCGTAGTCACAGCTCCACACGTCGGCACTGCCGTGCACTTTGGCAGACACCGACAGGCTCAAGGACTGGCCCACCTTCAGTTCTTCAGTACTACAAGGCTGGTACTGCCTTTTTGGCAAAGAAATGACAGCTTGTCACTCCACCTAGGCTCGGCACAATGCATCAGTTCTTGGAAAGTGAGGGACTGCAGCACCAGCCACTTGGCCAGGAGCACATTCAGCTTCTGCGCTGTTGGATGAGTGCACGCATACTGTTGTCTCTTGGCAATCTCTTTGGTGATTGATTGCTGACGGAATGACTGACGAGGAGTAGGAGGAGGAGCAGGAGCATTAGGACCAGCAGATGATGGGAAGGACTGACAGCTCCCTTCAGCTGAGGTGGTGGAACCTTGACTGCCTGAAATCGGGTGCATGCCACTGGGTGATGCAGCGGTTGCTATGGCAGGCTGGACCTTTACATCTGAGCCACCGTTCTCCCAGGCCACTTTATCGAGACGCTGCATATGTTGATGCAGAGCCATGGTGCCAACATTGGCATCCTGGCCACGCTTCACCTTCTGCCCACAGAATCTACAAATGGCGGCTTAACAAAAAACTGCCACACCGCCGAGTAGGTGATTTTACCCCCAACACTCTGCACTGACTGACTGCTACTGCCGCTGCTTCCGTGAACCCCTGCACCACTACTTTCCGGGCAGGTAGGCTCCTGCGAAGCGTACGGTGTACCCCAGGCACTGCTGCCATCCTGCTAACTCCCGGCCACACTAGCGACTTGCTGGCTCTCCCACTGCCTCACGGGCAAGCTGCCACCCTCTTCTCCCAATGAAGATGAAGCCCCTAATTCACCCAGCTCCCAAGTGCGATCAGCTACATCCCCATCGAGTACTGTCTGCACGTCTCTGATGTCCTCTTCAACGGTCTCTGGGTCAAGAGCCTGACCGCTCGTAACACCAGCTCGCATGCCACTCTCCCCATCACTACTTGCCCGCCTACCCAAAGAAGAGGTCTTCTCTACATCTTGGCTGGCCAGTAGCTGCTGACTGTGTCTTCTAGTAACTCGTCCTCGCTGTATAGTGGGGCTGAGCCCACAGCATATAATACTTCTCTGGCTGAGGGAACAGAAAAGGACAGAGGCCGGTTGAGGACAGGTGAGGGCACAGGACCTGCTCCCGGGCCATGCCAACTAAGGGTTGTGTCTGACGAACCCACCGACTCTCTTGGCTGGTGGTGTCTGATGTCACTTGTGCATGCCAAAGAATGCTTCAGAACATGTAACTGCACCGCTGAACGGCAAATAGGCCCTTACTTTTTTCCACTTATATACTCCACAAAAGGCTCTAGAACAAAGCTCGCAGAACGGCAATTAATATATATTTTTTTGCTACTAATACACACAACAGCTAATAAGCCCTTTTTTCCCCCACTAATACAAGCAAAAAATGCTTTAGAACATATAACTGCACCGCACAAGGGCAAATAAGACATAGAAATATTTCCTTGTTATAAACCCTGTTAATGGCTGTATCAAACAGCACTTGCACCCCAATAACAAGAACGGTTTGCTGGAATACAAAGCTGTATAATGGCAATTTGGATCCCCAGTCAGTGCAGCAAGGTGTAATAGGATTGCTCCTATTACCCAGGCTGTAAACTCCCCAACTGAACCCTGTTCTGCTTCAATACTGTGGAATGATTCCTCCCTATCCTTTCCCTGAACTTCTATACAGCAAAATAAAAGTTTTAAAGTCTTTTCTACCACTCTCCCTAGCGCCTGCTGACGCATCTCTCTGCACTAAGTTCACTGGAAAATGGCTGAATCCAAGATGGCTGATGCTATTTAAAGGGCTGTGACATCACAGGGCTGGATGGCTGATGATTGGCTGCATACATGGCATTGAGCATGATCCCTCATTCCCAGAGTTCCTTGCTCCATGTCCTAACACGTGCAGCAGCCATTTTAGGAAAAAGTGTGTTTCGTTACCACGAAGCGTGAGAAAATTCGGATTCAGTGCAAATCAACTTTTTCCTGAAATTCGGATTGAATTCCACTTCATCAACTTCGATTCGCTCATCTCTATTTGTGAGCATTACTACTGTGAAGGGGCACAGAGAGGGCATTACTACTGTGAAGGGGCACAATGAGGGCATAACTATTCTGAAGGAGGCACAGTGTGGGCATAACTACCGTGAAGGGGCACAATGTAGGCATAACTACTGTGAGGGAGTACAATGTGGGCATAACTACTGTGAGGGGGGCACAATGTGGATATAACTACTGTGAAGGGATGCATTGAGGACATAACTACAGAGAGGGCGTTACTACTGTGAAGGGGCAGAGAGACGGCGTTACTACTGTGAAGGGGCACAGAGAGGGCGTTACTACTGTGAAGGGGCACAGAGAGGGCGTTACTACTGTGAAGGGGCACAGAGAGGGCGTTACTACTGTGAAGGGGCACAGAGAGGGCGTTACTACTGTGAAGGGGCACAATGAGGGCATAACTATTCTGAAGGAGGCACAGTGTGGGCATAACTACCGTGAAGGGGCACAATGTAGGCATAACTACTGTGAGGGAGTACAATGTGGGCATAACTACTGTGAGGGGGGCACAATGTGGATATAACTACTGTGAAGGGATGCATTGAGGACATAACTACTGTGAAGGGGTACAGTTTGGGCATAATTACTATGAAGGTGCACAATGAGGGCATTATTACTGTGAGGAGGCAAAGTGGGGGCATAACTACTGTGAGGGGGCACAATGTGTACAAAACTACTGTGAGGGGGAAAAGTGTTTTTAAGTATGGGGGGGGTGCCAGAAAAAGGACCCGCCTCAGGTGCCAAATACTCCACTGTGGGAGATGTCTGTACTGACCTTTGATATACTTCTACACAGTTTTTAGATCCTCCCTTAATTGTCTATTTTCTATTCAAAATAACTGTCACGGATCAGCGGGTGTGAACCCACTGTGCCACTGACTGTCTATAGTCTGGAGGGGCGTGTCTAAGAAACTACCTGGTTCTCACTAGAGCATCAGAGGGTGAGGATAGACTTCAGCCGTTAGAGTAGTTGCCAGGGGCTACTCCAAGAGCAATCCCCAAGTCAGTGGCAGGTGGACCAGGAGGTACCTGTGTAGGTACCGGAAGTACAAGCGCGCAGGCGGGCAGAGACGTTACCAGGAGCAACGGTGCAGGACCTAAGGATAAGGCAGAGACGTGGTCAGACAGGCAATTGGTGGCAGGCGGCACAGGTACAAGTCAAGCACTCCGGGTCGGCAACGGGAGAGACAAAGCAAGCAGGCAGGGATCAGATGATAAGCAGAGTCCAGGGATGAAGTATTAGTCAGGAGCACAGGAACCAGCAAACTCAAGGACTTGATACTGAGGCATCTGGGAAGGGGGCTGAGCCACTTTAGTACCTGCAGGAAAGCCAGGGTTGGTCAGCGAGGTCACATGAACCAACCCATGCAGCCCAGGATGTGACACATGCCGTCCCTAGGACAGTGTAACCAGACACTAGCAGCAAGCATTCTGTGGCCAGGGCCGAGTGGAACCCGTGGAGCGGAATCCTCAGCACCACAGCAACAGAGCCCAGGACTGCAGAGGTGGGCGGAAGGATCACCGCTGAGCACGGCACCCAGGTCCACGGCGGTAAGCGGGGGAACAGCGGGGTACGGCAGCCACTGTTACAATAACCCTAATTTTGATAATCTATTAATCTTTCCGGGTACTGTAGTCCACCCATTCCAGTTATTACTTTAGTTGCCTTCCTCTGAACTCTGCTATATCTGTCATATTCACAGGAGCCGAGAATTGTACAGAATTCTGAATGGTGATTTGTAAAGTGGCAGGACTATGTTCTCCACGTGCATCTATGCCCCTTTTGATGCAACCCATAATCTTACTGGCCTTGGCAGCAGCCACCTGACACTGGTTGCTGCAGTTACCGTATTTTTCGCCCTATAAGACACACCTGCCCATAAAACATCCCTTAACTGACAAGGAGGGCTTGCCTCCCTAGCACTTATCTGCCAACTTTGATAACTTGTTAGGGTGTGTCAGATCAGGGCTTGTGTCCCTAGCACTATTCCCTCTGCCTCACCTTCTATTAATATAATAATTTAAAAAAAAATTATAGCCCACCATATTCTGCAGCGCTTTACAAATTCAAAGGGTTCATGTACAAAAAGACATCACAACGTAACTAGCTAATATACAACTGAAGCACTAGAAGTGAGGGCACTGCTCGCAAGAGCTTACAATCTAAGGGCTCGTTCACACAAATGTGGGGAAGCCAAATGGGGATCGTGCACCCATTCACTTGAATGGGTCCGCGATCCCTCCGTTCCGCAAAAATATAGAGCATGTTCTATTTCTTTGCGGTGCGGCGGCACTGAACAGAACCCCAGGAAGGTTGATAAGCCTGCCTGAAAAGATGTGTTTTTAAGAGGTGAGAGGTGTGAATTATGGTTGATTTTAATCTTAGGTTACTAACAGAACAGAGAGCACGAGTACGGTGGTATATAGAAATGAGGGAGATGTATGGAGGTGCAGTACTGTTAAGAGCTTTGTGGGTGAGGAGTTTGAACTGTATTCTGTGGTGGATGGGCAACCAGTGAAGTGACTGGCACATGCTGATAGCATAGTATAGAGGGTGGATAGATAGATGAGCCTGGCTGCAGCATTTAGGACAGACTGAAGAGGGGAGGGTTTAGTAAGAAGGAGACCAATTAGTGCAAGTGATTGGATATGGGGAACAAAGGAAAGATCGGTCTCAAACGTGGCCCCAAGAGACAGCGGGCATGTTGCACAGGAGTTATATTAGTGCCACAGACCGAAATTGAAATATCAAGTTTAGGTGGGTTAGTAGATGGGGGAAAGACAATAAGTTCAGTTTTTGAGACAATTACTGGTGTTTTGGAGGAAAGCAGGGATGATGTCGGGAGATGAAGTGCATAGTTAGGTGTCGTCAAATCTACTGAATCTACTAAAAGCCAAATCTACTGATAGTCTATCCGATGGGGGCAGTGTCGAGGGAGGAGAGTAGAGGGTCTAGTACTGAACCTTGAGAAACACCAACATTAAGGCTGGTTTCACACGGGCGTTGCGGGAAAATGTGCGGGTGCGTTGCGGGAACACCCGCGATTTTTCTGCGCGAGTGCAAAACATTGTAATGCGTTTTGCACGCGCGTGAGAAAAATCGCGCATGTTTGGTACCCAAACCCGAACTTCTTCACAGAAGTTCGGGCTTGGGATCGGTGTTCTGTAGATTGTATTATTTTCCCTTATAACATGGTTATAAGGGAAAATAATAGCATTCTGAATAAAGTAAAACAGCGCTGGAGGGGTTAAAAATAAATAAAAAATAATTTAACTCACCTTAGTCCACTTGATCGCGGCCCGGCATCTACTTCTGTCTCCTTTGTTGAATAGGACCTGTGGTGAGCATTAAATACAGTTACAGGACCTTTAATGACGTCACTCCGGTCATCACATGATCCATCACCATGGTAAAAGATCATGTGACGTACCATGTGATGACCGGAGTGACGTCATCCAAGGTCCTGTAACTGTATTTAATGCTCACCACAGGTCCTATTCAACAAAGGAGACACAAGGAGATGCCGGGCTACGCGATCAAGTGGACTAATGTGAGTTAAATTATTATTTATGTATTTTTTAACTCCTCCAGCCCTATTTTAACTTTGCAGTCTGTATTCAGAATGCTATTATTTTCCCTTATAACCATGTTATAAGGGAAAATAATAATGATCGGGTCTCCATCCCGATCGTCTTCTAGCAACCATGCGTGAAAATCGCACCGCATCCGCACTTGCTTGCGGATGCTTGCGATTTTCACGCAACCCCATTCACTTCTATGGGGCCTGCGTTGTGTGAAAAACGCAGCATATAGAGCATGCTGCGATTTTCACGCAATGCATAAGTGATGCGTGAAAATCACCGCTCATCTGAACAGCCCCATAGAAATGAATGGGTCGGTATTCAGTGTGGGTGCAATGCGTTTAACTCACGCATCGCATCCGCGCGGAATACTCGCCCGTGTGAAAGGGGCCTAAGAGGAAGAAGAGTAGAAGTACAACCAGCGAATAATACACTAAAGAAGCGGCCAGAGAGATAGGAAGAGAACCCAGAGAGAGCAGTGTCCTTAAGGCCAATTGAGTGGAGCATGTTGTTACCCAGCTAGCCACCTCACTTGACTGCTCCTCAATAGTACCACCCACCCCTCATCTACCCCATTGAGTGTCATCTCAGTAAGCAGCAAACTCTTTTCCATATTGCCAAAGTATCTCAGTGTTGCAATTCGCTCATTTAGATAAAAGATACAGGCATCCAAATTTGCAATTTTCGCACATTTTGCACAAAAATACGTACCCTCAAAGGCTGTTCCAGGACTGCATACATTGCACAAGATGTGCACTGCACTGTACTAAACCACCAGAAAAAAAACTATGTAAATTATACAATGCAATAAAAAATATAAATATATGAATAAATGCAGTTCCCTCCTAAAGTCCCTAAATCATGTAATGTAAAGTCACACACTTGCTGTAAGACAAAACACACCTGGGATCAAAACACACATTTTAGTATGCTTATAAAGCTCCTATTCCCAGTTGGTTCCAAACCAGTCTGCAGATTATTATTTTTTTTATCTGGATTGAAAATCTGGGAATCAAAATCTGTATTAATTTTGGGCCTGTCCAATCATGCAAAGTCCTTTTTTTTCTTGCTTTTAAAAAAAAAAAAAAAAAAGATAGATTGTGATAAAATGATAAAAACAGTGATGCCTTTCAGATCTCAGGTGCTGGCCTCTACATAACTTCGGCTGATCCACCACCGCTTGTAAATGTAAGACCTAAACCAGGCGTAGAAAATGGTAAATAAGATGGACCTGACGGTCTGTCTCCTTCTCCGCCCACGCCATGCCCACTTTTAAGACCTCACGTGAGCGAGGAAAAGTCGCAGATTGCATTTGCGTCACAATCTGCGCCAGAAATATGCCTAATATAGCCATATTTCTTGTTAGTAAATGACCCCCAATATTTCTTGGCGGTAATTATTAGAGATGAGCGAATCGAAGCTGACTAAGTGAAATTCGATCTGAATTTCAGGAATTTTTCAATTCTCAACGAACCGGAATTTCCTCACGCTTCATGGTAACAAATCACATTGGCTGCTGCACATGTTAGGACATGGAGCAAGGAACTCTGGGAACAATCCAATGCATGCACCAATCAGCAGCCAGCCAGCCCTGTAATGTCACAGCCCTATAAATAGACATCTTGGATTCAGCCATTTTCCAGTGTACTTTGTGCAGGGAGAGACGTTAGCAGGCGCTAGGGACAGTGCTAGGAAAGACTTAAAAACGTATATTTTGCTCAATAGAAGTTCAGGGAAAGAGCATTAGGAGTGTAGAGAAAGTATAGGGAGGAATTATTCCACAGTATTGAAGCAGAACAGGGTTCAATAGGGGAGTATGCAGCATGGGTAATGGGAACAATTTAATTCCACCTTGCTGCACTGACTGGGGATTCAAATTGCCATTATACTGCTGCTAATTTCAGGATTGCAATACCTCTGTAATTCCAGCAAACCGTTCTTGTTATTGGGGTCTTGTGCAGTGCAGTTATATATATACAGTACAGACCAAAATTTTGGACACACCTTCTCATTCAAAGAGTTTTCTTTATTTTCATGACTATGAAGGCATCAAAACTATGAATTAACACATGTGGAATTATATACATAGCAAACAAGTGTGAAACAACTGAAAATATGTCATATTCTAGGTTCTTCAAAGTAGCCACCTTTTGCTTTGATTACTGCTTTGCACACTCTTGGCATTCTCATGATGAGCTTCAAGAGGTAGTCACCTGAAATGGTCTTCCAACAGTCTTGAAGGAGTTCCCAGAGATGCTTAGCACTTGTTGGCCCTTTTGCCTTCACTCTGCGGTCCAGCTCACCCCAAACCATCTCAATTGGGTTCAGGTCCGGTGACTGTGGAGGCCAAGTCATCTGGCGCAGCACCCCATCACTCTCCTTCATGGTCAAATAGCCCTTACTTTCAAAGTTTTCCCAATTTTTCGGCTGACTGACTGACCTTCATTTCTTAAAGTAATGATGGCCACTCGTTTTTCTTTACTTAGCTGCTTTTTTCTTGCCATAATACAAATTCTAACAGTCTATTCAGTAGGACTATCAGCTGTGTATCCACCTGACTTCTCCTCAACGCCACTGATGGTCCCAACCCCATTTATAAGGCAAGAAATCCCACTTATTAAACCTGACAGGGCACACCTGTGAAGTGAAAACCATTTCAGGGGACTACCTCTTGAAGCTCATGAAGAGAATGCCAAGAGTGTGCAAAGCAGTAATCAAAGCAAAAGGTGGCTACTTTGAAGAACCTAGAATATGACATATTTTCAGTTATTTCACACTTGTTTGCTATGTATATAATTCCACATGTGTTAATTCATAGTTTTGATGCCTTCAGTGTGAATCTACAATTTTTATAGTAATGAAAATAAAGAAAACTCTTTGAATGAGAAGGTGTGTCCAAACTTTTGGTCTGTACTGTATATATATATATATATATATATATATATAAAATATGTTTTAAAGCCTTTTTTTGTTGTGTATTAGTGGGGGGGGGGGGGGAAATAACGGGGCTTATTAGCCGTTGTAGGTTGAAGTGGGAAAATTAAAGGGTTTCTGTCATCAGAAAAATCTTTATGTAGCTGGCTGACATAAGCGATGTGCTAATGTCAGCAGAATATAACTGTATGACCTATATCTCCCTGCTTGCCGCCGTTCGCACTAAATAGTTAGTTTTATAATATGCAAATGAGCCTCTAGGTGCTAGTGGGGCATTGCTGCTGCACCTAGTGGCTCCGTCCTCTAATCGTTTGGCACGTCCTTGTAAAGGTGATTGACATCCTCTGTCTCCTCCGTGCCCCGCAAATCCCCCGCCTGCGCTGTAAATTTTAGTATTAAGCGCAGTGAGTGAAGGACGCTCGCCTGGCGCGGGATTTGGGGGGCATGGAGGAGACCGAGGATGTCAATCACCTTTACAAGGGCGTTCCAAAGGTGCACTAGCACCTAGAGGCTCATTTGCATATTATAAAAGTTATTATTTAGCCCGAACGGCAGCAGGCAGGGAGATATAAGTTATACAGTTATGTTCTGCTGACATTAGCACATCGCCCTTTTTGGCGTGTATTAGTGGCAAAAAATATATTATTTGCCGTTCACGACTGCAGTTATATGTTCTAAAGCCTTTTTTTTTGGTGTGTATTAGTGGGGAAAAAGAAAAAGGGCTTATTAGTCATTGTGTGGTGAAGTGAGAAAATTACAGCCCTTTTTGGCATGTATTAGTGGCAAAAAAATAATATTATTTACAGTTCACAACCACAGTTATATGTTCTAAAGCCTTTTTTTGTTGTGTATTGGTTGGGGGGTGGAATGGGCTTATTAGCAGCTGTGTGGTGAAGTGAGAAAATTACAACCCTTTTTGGCGTGTATTAGTGGCACAAAAATATATATTTGCCATTCAGCGGTGCAGTTATATGTTCTAAAGCCTCTTTTTGTCGTGTATTAGTGGGGGGGGAGGGCTTATTAGTCATTGTGTGGTGAAGTGAGAAAATTACAGCCCTTTTTGGTGCGTATTAGTGGCAAAAAATATATATTATTTACAGTTCACAACCACAGTTATATGTTCTAAAGCCTTTTTTTTGTCGTGTATTAGTAGGGGAAGTAAAAGGGGCTTATTAGACATTGTGTGGTGAAGTGAGAAAATTACAGCCCTTTTTGGCATGTAATAATTTCCTTTTTATTTACTTATTTGATCTGACAATATGTCAGACAGAGAAGTGACAGGCCCTGCAAAGGGGAGGAGTACAGGCCTAAATGTTTCCGGTACAGGCAAAGGTCGCAGCAGTGTAAGGGGGTGTGGCAGCAGGGGTAAACTTCAAGAGGCCTTAGCTCCCAGTGTCAACTAGCTGTCGTGTCTTGACTAGCAACCCAGCAGTTCTTGAATGGTGGACTCAATCTTCGACTTCGTCACAAGTGACATCAGACACCCAAGTCGGTGGGTTTGTAAGACACAACCCTTAGTTGGCATGGCCCGGGAGCAGGCCCTGTGCCCTCCCCTGTCCTCAACCTGCCTCTGTCCTTTTCTGTTCCCTCAGCCAGAGAAGTAATATATGCTGTGGGCTCAGCTCCAGTATACAGCGAGGACGAGCTACTAGAGGACAGTCAGCAGCTACTGCCCAGCCAAAGTCCGGAGGAGACATCCTACGGTAGGCAGGCAAATAGTGATGAGGAGATGGGTGTGGGAGCTGGTGTTGCGATCGGTTAGGCTCAGAGACCGTTGAGGCTATATGTACACAACCGTGGTGTGTTTTGCGGTCCACGGAACAGAGCAACGGATGCGGACAGCACACGGAGTGCTGTCCGCATCTTTTGCGGCCCCATTGAGTGAGTGGGTCCGCATCCGAGCTGCAAAACTGCGGCTCGGATGCAGACCAAAACCACGGCCATGTGCATGTAGCCTGAGGAGGACATCAGTGACATCCAGACAGTACTCGATGATGATGTAGCCGATCGCAATTGGGAGCCGAGTGACGAAGGGACTTCATCATCATCGGGAGGAGAGGGTGCAGCTTGCGCTTAAGGCAGCAGTGGAACTAGCAAGTCAGTAGCGTGGCTAGGAGTCGGCAGGGTGGCAGCAGTGGGAGGTCGGGAGACAAACTTGCCCGGGGTAGACCACCTGCTTCGCAGGAGCCTATTGGCCTGGCAAGTAGTGGTGCAGGGGTTCACGGAGGCAGTGGTGGTAGCAGTCAGTCAGTGCAGAGTTTTGAGGTTAAAATCACCTACTCAGCAGTGTGGAAGTTTTTTTCTAAGGGAGGTAAACATGGCCATTTGTCGAATCTGTGGGCAGAAGGTGACGATTGCCCTGCGTCAGCATATGCAGTGTCACCAGAAAGTGGCCTGGGAGAAGCGTAGCTCAAATGTGGTGTTCCAGCCTGCTGCGGCAACTGCTGCATCACCCGGTGGCACGCACCTTATTTCAGGCAGTCAAGGCTCCACCACCTCAACCGAAGGAAGCTGTCTGTCCTTCCTATCATCTGATGCTCCTGCTCCTCCTAGTCAGTCATTCCATCAGCAATCGATCACAGTATGAAAGCACTCATCCAACGGCGCAGAAGCTGAACGTGCTCCTGGCCAAGTTGCTGGTACTGCAGTCCCTCCCTTTCCAAGTTGTGGACTCTGCACCTTTCAGAGAACTGATGGCTTGTTCTGAGCCGAGGTGGAGAGTCCCAAGCCATCTTTTCTTTGCCAAAAAGGCAGTACCAACCCTGCACACATTTGTAGAACAGAAGGTGGGCCAGTCCCTGAGCTTGTCAGTGTCTGCCAAAGTGCACGGCAGCGCCGACATGTGGAGCTGTAACTACCGACACGGACAATATATGTACTTTACCGCCCATTGGTTAAATGTGGTTCCTGCCCAGCCAAACCAGCAACTTGGCCAGGTGACGCAGCTTCCACCTCCACGATCTCACGCCGTTGGTCCTGCGACAATGTCCGCCTCTGCCTCCTCATTCTCCACCTTGTCCACAGCCTCCACTGCAGGAATAATTCACAGTGCCCCTCAAGCATACCACATGTGGAGGGCACGGCGGTGTCATGCTGTTCTGCACCTAGTTTGCCTGGGCGAACTGAGTCACACAGGCAGGGCCGGTACAAGGCAGGGGCCGAAGGAGCGGGTGCCCTGGGCGCTACCATTTGCGGACAGGAGGGGGGCGCAGGTGAAGTGCCAGCAGCAGTGGCGTCGCCAGGGGGGGGCCAGAGGGGGCCACGGCCCCCCCTACATCATGCTGTGCCCCCCCATGTGCCCCCTCAACTAAAATTACCCCCCCCCCCCAAGTGAGCAGCCGCCGCCGGGCACAGGGAGATGAGCGCTTCCATTGCGCTCATCTCCATTGTAAACTGTCTGTGCCAGCGGAGGTGCAGGGGAGGGAGAGGCGTGTCCCTTCCCTTTCCTCTGATAGGCTGCAGGCAGGCACCGAAGTGGAGGAGAGGCCCCGCCCCCTAATTACTCCTGTTTACCTTTCTAAAGCTAAAGGACCTTTGATGATGTCATCACAGGTCCTGTAAGGGAACTGCACAGTGTAAAGTGTAGTTCCCAGGTTAGAACAGTGCATCTGCCAGGACCTGTGATGACATCATCTTCAACATCACAGGTCCTGCAGAATCTAGCAAAGGAACTGCACCAAAAATGGTGTAGTTCCTAGGTTTCAAAGGTACATCTGCCAGGACCTGTGATGACATCATCACAGGTCCTTCAACCCCTAACAGCAAGTATTAAAAGTTCACAAGCAGCTCTGTATTGATCCATACAGACTGGAATGGAGAGGTAAGAGGAGGTCCTCCACTTTTCATCATTTACCCCCCCCCCCTCCATGCCCTGTTTTTACTCATTGCTCACTCATGTATAATACTTCAGACAGTTACCACTACCTCATGTACCTCACAGTGACTATAATGCATAACTGACCACATATTTCTATAAACACTGCATCTACAGTATTATACCTTCTATGTGTCACATCAATACACTGCTCTGTATATATATATATACACACACATACATGCACACACACTGCATATATTACACAGTATTATACATGCAATATGTACAGATATATAGTATATACCGCAGTGCACTGATATGTGAGGTATGAGGTATAATAGATGCTGTGTGTACAGATATCAGTACACTTCTGTATATACTATATATGTGAGGTACGAGGTATAATAGATGCAGTGTGTACAGATATATAGTATATACAGCAGTGTACTGATATGTGAGGTACGAGGTGTCAATACACTGCTGTATTTACTATATACCTGTACACACTGCATCTATTATACCTCGTACCTCACATATTACACTACTGTATATACTGTATACACTGCATATATTATACCCCGTACCTCACATATCAGTACACTGCTGTATATACTATATACCTGTACACACTGCATCTATTATACCCTGTACCTCACATATCAGAACACTAGGGAATATACTATATACCTGTACACACTGCATCTATTATACCGCGTACCTCACATAACTGTACACTGCTGTATATAATATACATCTGCATCTATTATACCTCTTTTGTGTGCCAGGGCTGTTTTGTAATCCCATTCCGGCCCTGATGGCATAAATTATAAAACGCAGCAGCAAGAATAGTTCATGGAACAAAGGGAGGGGCTATAAAAGGGGAATGGGGGCCCAATTTAGATTCCTGCTATGGGGCCCAGTGATTTTTATGTACGCCCCTGGCTGCAGGCACTAGGCCGGCAGCCTATCAGAGGCCGGCGCAATGACGTCATCGTGCCGCCTGAGCCTTACATTACAGCGTGGGACACAGGAAGAGGCTGCATCGCATCGCTGACACTTAGGTAAGTATAAGTGTTTTTTTTTTGTTTTTTTTTACAATAGTGTTACTGGCACATTGGGGGGGCTTATTACAAAACTGGCACATGATGATGGGGGGGAACTTTATAGTGTCTGTGACTTTCAAAGTCCCACAGTCCTTTGTTCTATTGCTTTAAGTATATTCTTGTTTTGAAACAACATTGATTCTTTCTTAAAAACGGGGGGGAGGGGGGGCGCAGTTTGCCATCTTCGCCCTGGGCACCAAATGGCCTTGTCCCAGCCCTGCACACAGGGGAGGAACTGCTCTGCGTCCTTCATCAAGAAATTGAATCCTGGCTTTCTCCGCAACAACTCAAAATCGGAACCATGGTGATCGACAACGGAAAGAACATGGTGTCTGCGCTGCGTCAAGGAGGGCTGAGCCATACGCCCTGGATGACGCACGTGTTCAATCTGGTTGTCAAGCGTTTCCTGAAGTCTTCCACCCATCTGCAAAACATCCGAAAAATGGCCTGAAATTTTTTTTATGCTCTTCAGCCACTACGGCGGCAGAACGGCGTCCCCCAACATAGGCTGATATGCAACGTTTCCACCGTTGGAATTCCACCCTCCATATGTTGGACCGACTTTACTAACAGAGAAAGGCCATAAACGATACAGGTGGGCAGAGGTACTTCCCTGTGTAACTTCGATGTTAGCCAGCGGCAGCTCATGTGTGACACCTGCCATTTTCTCGTTCCCTTTGAGGAGGACACTTTGTCAGTCACCAGGACTTACGGGATGAACAACGTCATTCCACTGATTCATATCCTGAAAAAGATGCTGGTAAATACGGCTGGTCAGGGGACTGGACACGTGGCGCCTACATCTCACAGCCACATGAGCCCTGTGGGGGCTGAACTGGAGGAGGAGGACATTGGAGCACAAGCAATGTATAGTGAAATGGGTGGTTTTTCTACACAGGTGACAGTAAAGAAGGAGCAGGAGCAGTCAGAGGATCAAGAGGGAGATGACCTAGACCTAGGCCTAGTATTCAGTGGAGATGGAAGCAGGGAGTCCCTCCGAGTCACTTGCACAAATGGCCCGATTCACGTTTACTTGCTTGCGTAGTGACAGCCGAATTGTCACCATTCGGCAGAGGGATGACTACTGGCTCTCCACCATGTTAGACCCTCGCTACAGGTCCAAGATGGGGGTCCTTTTTTTACACCCGATGAGAGGGAGGACAAACTGAACTACTATAGAGACATCCTATGTAGTCAGTTGGCGGCTGCCTATCTGCACCATCGTCCATCCTCTTGCAGGTTTGACCGGGGGAGCCCTCTGCACTCACTTTCCACTGCCATGGCTGCTGGGGGGGTAGTGGGGTGGCAGGAGCAGTACCAGCTCCATAAGCAGCAGCCTGAGTCTAGAGTCGCTGATGAGCAGCTTTCTTCACCCGCATAGTGAATAAACTACTCACCAGCCACTAGACAGAGCAGAACCTGAACCAGCCATCATTAAAGATCCGCTGGACTACTGGGCAGCCAAACTGGATTTGTGGCCGCAACTGGCAGAGTTTGCCCTGGAAAAGCTGTCCTGCCCGGCCAGTAGTGTGGCATCAGAGTGGGTGTTTAGTGTGGCGGGGGCCATAGTTACCCCAAGGAGAACTCACCTGTCCACCCAAAATGAGGAGAGACTGACCTTTGTCAAGATGAATCAGGTGTGGATCAGCCAGGTTTTCCACCCACCAATGTCTGATGCATCAGATGAGATCATCAATGCTGCCTCACCCAAACCTTGACAAAAGAGACTGGTTTCTTCTGGCTACCTGCCTCAGCTACTATTCTGATGCTGCCACCCACCTGATGCCACACATCTGATGCCAAGTGCTCCTTCTTACACCCACCATCGTCAGCGGGTACTGTTAGTGCCACGCACCTCCCCACTCTGTCAACTTGCCACTCTGTGGTCTCCTGATGCTGCTGCCACCTCCACACTATGTCAACTTTCCACTCTGTGGTCTCCTGATGCTGCTTCTACCTCAACACTATGTCACATTGCCACTCTGTGGCCTCCTCAAGCAGCTGCTGCCACCTACACACTATGTCAACTTGCGGTCTGTGGTCTCCTGATGCTACTGCCACCTCACAACTATGTCATAGGGCCAATCTGTGGACTTCTCATGATGTTCCCACCCTCCCCACTGGGCCACTATTTAGCCTTTTTGGCTTGGCTGACCATTTATTTGATCCTTCTTCTGATCTGTCAGAAGGAATGTAAAATGAGATGCACAACTGATCCTCTCTGTGTAGAAGCTGTAAGGCCTGTATGGTCCCATCAGAATTGGCTTATGATTTGGTAGCCAAAAGCAGGAGAAGACATGCAAATATTCCATTCACGTGTCATCTCTGTTTTGGATCCACTCCTTTTTTTTTTTTTTTGGGCATTAGCAATACTGATGGATTATATACCAAATGGTGACCGAGTGAAGGCGGATGCTTTACAGACAGGATCTGTTTTTTTGGGGGTTATTGGAGGGGCAAAATAATCAGTGACGTGAAGTTCATCAACACAAACTTATTGCTGACACCCTCTCTACTCTGTCAAGGGGGCTCTACTTGTGTAAACGTTTAATAGAACAGGTTCTGTAGACATCTATGTGGAATCAGCTGCCGACGGTGTAAATGGAGTGCGCTTCTTCTTGACACTAACATTGACCTAAAAAGGCTGAGTTCACGCTTGAGTTATTTGATCAGTTTTGGCCCTGTAACTGCCGAAAGAAGCAAAGTGTGCAGTGATTCTAAGAGTGACGCCTGTCATCTGCATGTCATACTGACTCATGAGCGCTTTTAATTGAGTAAGAATAGATCTGAGCTGTCAAGGCACATTCAAATTCTTTTTTTCCTCGTGCTATAATTCCCTTTAAGGCCTCTTTCACACTGGCGTGTGCGCCCCGTTGCCGTATTGCGGCCCACAACATGCGGGCCGCAATACACGAGCACAGTCCGTGGGGCAGCCGCAGCGGATCGCGGACACATTCACTTTAATGGGTCCGTGATCCGGCCGTTCCGCAAAAAGATAGGACATGTTCTATCTTTTTGAGGAACGGAAGTACGGGATGAAACCCCATGGAAGCACTCCGTAGTGCTTCCGTAGGGTTCCGTTCCGTTCCTCACCATTCCGCATCTCCGGATTTGCGGACCCATTCAAGTGAATTGGTCCGCATCCGTGATGCGGAATGCCCACGGAACGACACCCGTGTATTCTGGATCCGCAAATGCGGTCCGCAATACGGCAACGGAGGCAACACGCCAGTGTGAAAGAGGCCTAAGGCTGAGTTCACACTACAGTTATTTGTTCTGTTATTCCTTCAGTCATAGTGAGCCAAAACCAGGTGCGTGTCAGAAACCCAGAACAGATGCAGATCTTTCTATAATATCTTATCTCTGAGTAGACCTCAGCACTGGTTTTGGCTCACAATAACTGATGGAAATAACTGACCAATTAACTGAAGTGTGAACTTGGCCCTATCACTGTCTATCACATTAGAACAATCTGCCCCAACCTATGGACATTTTTGAGACTTGAAAACTTACATTATAGTCATGCTAAATCAGATGTAACAGAAATGAAACACAGGTACAAAAAGCAATATTTAGAACAGTGGGAAACATTTTATCCATAGAAATCAATTCCCTTGTTTCAAATGCCTATCGACTAAAAGGGTTGTACACCCCTGGGGGGCTCTTAGGCAGACAACCCAGCGTGGCAAGACCCGCAGAGGAAATCATACTTACCTGATCCCTGGTGCTGAGTTCTGGCGACTTTGCTCCCCACATGCCATGGCAGCTCTCAGGTCTCCCCACGTCAACATCCAGTTTGATGCAGGACACGTGACTACTGAAGCCAATGACTGGCTTCAGGGGTGACATTTCTCCCATACATCATGTCACTGGGTAATGTGGTACATGGAAGACACGTCACGCTGCAGGCAATCATTTGCTGCTGCAGCCACTTGAC
Organism: Bufo bufo; assembly: GCF_905171765.1. Classification (NCBI taxonomy): domain Eukaryota; kingdom Metazoa; phylum Chordata; class Amphibia; order Anura; family Bufonidae; genus Bufo; species Bufo bufo. The sequence continues at coordinate 184,121,602 of NC_053391.1, read as the reverse complement.
CCACATGAACCTGGATGTTGCAGAGGGAGCCGTAACAAAGTGGGGATCATATAAGAATGATTCCTTCTGCAGGTGTCTGCCCAAGAGGCCCCTCAAAGGTGTCACTTGACACTCTGCCCTCTCCCCTTCCAAACTAACTTTTTTATTGTAGCTCAGTGCCAGAACTACACAGCTGCATCCATTACATAGTGGATGGAGCTGGTAACTGCAACGTTCCTATTGAAGTGAATATTAGCAGCACTGCAGTTACCAGCTCTATCCACTGTAAAATGGAAGATGGACCTGCGTAGTGTCAGCACCACCTTCCAGCACCAGAGGTATAATGGAACAACTGATTGGCAGAGGTGAGAGGTGTCAGACCCCAGCAACGGAACTACCACTATAACAAAATGGTTACTGTGTGTGTAGGCATGTCATTATGGCCCAGGAGGCACTAACACTGCATTCTTTTTAATTCATTCTCATCTTGAAAATGATGAAGAAACACATATGGAATAATTAGTAAACAAAAAGTGTTAAACCAGAATGTTTTTTATATTTTAGTTTCTTACAAGTAGCCCCCTTTTGCTTTGATGGCAGCATTTTTATGTCTTCAATGTGAATCTACAATGTAGAAAAAAAACAAGAAAGCCATGATATGAAAAGGTGCAACCAAACATTTGACTGGTACTGTATATGGTGCAGTCTGCGACTTCCAAACAGTTCAGTAAATTAATAAATCACTCTCAGCAGTTTTCATTGGTCCTCTACACTCTAATTTGAAAAAAAAAAATCCATATCATTATCTTTGTGAACTATTGCAGATTTCACACTGACCACTGAATATTCACAATAGAGTCACATTTAAAGTTTTGAAGAGGGCACTTTTCAGCTTGTGTTGTGTATACTGGGGGGCAGGGTAAATAGCCATCTCATTATCATCAGAGGACCAGATCACAGTGAAAACAACATTCATTGTGTATGTTCAGTGAATGCACCAGGACTCTGCTGAGTCAAATTCAGTTTTGAGAACTGCAAAAGTAAACCAAGCATCTGTGATAATATCTTGTAGGCAGAGAAACTGCCCAATAATCTTACAAAAACCTCTGGAAGAGCATGACATTGTGAATGGATTAATGGAATTTATTTACCAAAAAAATTACACATATAGAAACATAGTGTCACAGATGGTGTTGCAGAAAGCTGGAACTTATAAATAAACATCCGACTGGCTTGATCCCAAACTAAGGAGCATATGGGTGAGCCCTATAAAAACCCCTAGAGCTCTCCCTGACTGCTATGCCCATGCAAAGATCTTTATGGTAGATGATTGCATGTCCACGTACCTTATACTATGTGACACCTGAAAACCCTATAATAGTGAGGGGACACGACCACTGGCTTCCTGCACTTAATACGGACGGAGTCAGGGTCACCTACAATCAAGCCAGCAAGTAAACACAAATAAAGAAAACAGACTTATCTGAGGAATCAGGAGAAGGAGCATCCAGCAGTGAACAACTCATCCAGGAAGAAGTATAAACCGCAAAGTGAGGCAGTATGGGAGGGAATATAAAGGGAGACAATCAGTGCAAATAGATGACAGCTGGGAGAAGGAAAGGAGATAACAAAGTGAAACCAAAACAAAGAACTTCATGCAAGAGGTAGCGAAGAACGTCTAACAGACCTTCTCACAGAGCTGGCGGTGACACATAGAATGTGTCGGCAGATAAGAACCATTTGGCCCATCTAGATAAGAACCATTTGGCCCAATATACTGAATACTATGAATAGCCCTTGGCCCTATCTTATATGAAGGATGGCCTTATGCCTATCCCATGCATGCTTAAACTCCTTCACTGTATTTGCAGCTGCCACTTCTGCAGGAAGGCTATTCCATGCATCTACTATTCTCTCAGTAAAGTAATACTTCCTGATATTACTTTTATACCTTTGCCGCTCTAATTTAAAACTATGTCCTCTTGTAGCAGTTTTTCTTCTTTTAAATATTCTCTCCTCTTTTACCTTGTTGATTCCCTTTATGTATTTAAAAGTTTCTATCATATCCCCTCTGTCTCGTCTTTCTTCAAACCTATACATGTTAAGGTCCTTTAATCTTTCCTGGTAAGTTTTATCCTGCAATCCATGTACCAGTTTAGTAGCTCTTCTCTGAACTCTCTCCAAAGTATCAATATCCTTCTGGATATATGGTCTCCAGTACTGAGCACAATACTCCAAATGAGGTCTCACTAGTGCTCTGTAGAGCGGCATGAGCACCTCCCTCTTTCTACTGGTAATGCCTCTCCCTATACACCCAAGCATTCTGCTAGCATTTCCTGCTGCTCTATGACATTGTCTGCCTACCTTTAAGTCTTCTGAAATAATGACCCCTAAATCCCTTTCCTCAGATACTGAGGTTAGGACTGTATCACTGATTTTATATTCTGCTCTTTGGTTTTTACGTCCCAGGTGCATTATCTTGCACTTATCAACATTAAAATTTAGTTGCCAGATTTTTGACCATTCCTCTAGTTTTCCTAAATCCTTTATAGAAACATAGAATATACAGCCTTATTCTACATCATTAAAAAACTCATCTTTATTTCATGATGGAATAACCTTTGAATGGTAATATATTTTCCTCAAAAAGCATTTTATCTAAAAAAAATCAATTTAAATAAAAAAATCAGATTTTAATTTTTTTGATTTTTTTTTTAAATCATTGATTTTTATCCACCCTGCTACCATCCCATCCCCTTCCCTGCCCACTTTTTTAGACCTGGTGTGAGCGGGAAAAAGTCGCAGATTCTGATGCAACGTGGCATACGACAAAATCTGCGCCAGATATACGCCACAAAAGTGGCATATATCTTTTTTGTAAACGACCCCCATAGTCTGAAAATTTACAGATTAGAAAAAAAGAATATGTATAATATATTTTTTTTTATCAGTAGAATGACACATTCCCTATAATCTGGCACTAATGGGACTTCAGAGCTCAGTCGTCAGTTATGAACAGATGTTTCTTCAGTTTTTTTTATATACTGATCTATTTACTGCAAACAGGTAGAATATATGGATTACAATAACTGTAATATAGTTGAATTAACTTAATTAATACGTTGCAAAGAAAGACTTGTTTCCAGCAGAATTTTGCGCTTTTATCAGGTCATTGTCAGAAATTTCAAAGTGTTTCTTACTGAGAATCCTTCTTATAAAAATGTAGCAGATAATTTAAGAGCCCATTTTTCCATACTATAACAATGCACACATGTAATTTATCTCAGATCATATCTGACGGTGGACAAAACATCCTCATTTCCTGCTCTCTGCTTTAATGTTTTTCCATAATAATAATATAATAATAACTAATGTAATAGATAAAAACAACCAAGAAACTCTTTAACCTTAGTACTTATTTTGAATCAATTTTGAAAACTTCAAGGAATGGTTTACATGTCAATATTTTTTTTCTAATATTATCAGCCTCATTCCCTTATCCCCCACCAAATTGTTTCACAGTCTGTAATACCAGAGGCATAATTTAAAGTTCCTGAGCCCACTGCAAAATTTGTAGAAGGGCCCCTACAACAATGACACATCTAAGTAGGGGAGATCTTGGGCTCTAGGGCACAGCTGAAACCCCTCTACCCACTTTAGTTACACCCTTGTGTAGTATGTATCCCATACACATATTACAAATTGCCATAAATAACAACTTGTAGTCTTCAGATGTATTTAAGGTGAATAACAAGGAACTTCAAACTTGCATTTTTGCATTTTTAGTGCAGTTATTTTGCACCAGTGCTTTTTGCCTCCTTTTTTGCCGCAAAAATTCCATCTCTAGATGTTAGCTAAATATTAGAAATATGAAATGCAGGACACACAAATATTTTTTTTCTTCTGGTGTTTTTGCTAATTAGGAGGCATTTTTTATCTTTCTGGCTTCTTATAAAAAACACAGCATGCTATAGCTCTGGCGTTTTTTTTTTTGTTTGTTTTTTTCAGCCGTTTTAACATCTCATTCACTTTAGGGATAAAGCCCAAAACACAGCCATTTAGAAAAAAATACCACTAAGGCTGCATGCACACGAACGTATTTTGTTTCCGTGTCCGTTCTGTTTTTTTTGCGGATAGGATGCAGACCCATTCATTTCAATGGGTCCGCAAAAAATGCGGACAGCACACCGTGTGCTGTCCGCATCAGTATGTCCGTTCCGTAGCCATGCCTTCATCACATGGTCCATCACATGATCCATCTCCATGGTAAAAGATCATGTGACAGACCATGTGATGAGTGTAGTGACGTCATCAAAGGTCCTATTCCTCACAGATTAAGACAGAAGAGATGCCGGCTGCGCGAACAAGTGGATTAAGGTGAGTTAAATTTATTTTTTTATTTTTTTAACCCCTCCAGCCCTATTTTACTTATTATTCTGTATTCAGAATGCTATTATTTTCCCTTATAACCATCTTCGTCTCCTAGCAACCATGCGTGAAAATCGCACCGCATCCGCACTTGCTTGCGGATGCTTGCAATTTTCACGCAGCCCCATTCACTTCTATGGGGCCTGTGTTGCGTGAAAAACGCACAAAATAGAGCTTGCTGCGATTTTCACGCAACGCACAAGTGATGCGTGAAAATCACCGCTCATGTGCACAGCCCCATAGAAATGAATGGGTCGGGATTCAGTGCGGGTGCAATGCGTTCAACTCACGCATTGCACCTGTGCGGAAAACTCGCCCGTGTGAAAGGGGCCAAACACTTCATTATTTGTCTGTCATGCCTGCAAGCACCTTTTTTTTTTTTTTAAGACCGGCCACTGTGTGTTAGTACTGGCTTTTTTTGTAAGTTAAAAACTATGGGGCAGATTTCTCAAAACTGGTATAAAAGTAAAACTGTCTTAGTTCCCCATAGCAACCAATCAGATTTCACCTTTCATTTTTCAAAACTCCTTTCAAAAGTTAAAGGTGGGATCTGGTTGCTATGGGTAACTAAGCCAGTTTTCCTTTACACCAGTCTTGATAAAACTCCCCCTTATGTATCAGTAGATTCAAAGTAATTTATTAAATAGGTAAAATAAATATTTATGAAATCAAAATCAATATTTCCTACTGCTAATTTATCTTTTTATGCCTTTTTTTTTTTACTTATGTGGCTGGAGTCATATTTGTTTTAAACCTCATTTTATTTGATTTTATAATGTAAAACCCCAGAATAAAAATATATTTTTTTCTGGGGTTTATTCCCGTGGGTTATGCTTCAGTGAATACACTATGCAGATTACTTTCAGAATCCGACCTTTGACAATTGATAGGAATCTTAGCAACTCAGAATATATATACTGTATGTTTACCTTTTCCTCCACAGACTTTGTTGTTTGCTTTGCAGCCATACATCTGTGTCAGCCTGCGTTGTGCAGGTGAAATGAGTGAAAGAACAAAATGTATAACCAGTGAAGCATCTAACAGGTCATAATTGTTAATTTTTACCATCAATTAAAGAGTTAAATATACAATATTATCTTTGAGATTTATAATATTCTTGACTAAGTATTCATGGTTAAAAAAAATGCTTTGGTAATTTGCTTTTGCAATTGTCAATTGTACTGAAATATGGCTATAAACACATTCATTATTAAAAATGACCTTAAAATTATAAAAGGTCAGTTACAATTCCCCAGCATGTTATATAAATTGCTCAATAACCAAACCTACATAAGTCGCTTTAAAAAATGGTTGATGAGAACAATGGGTCCGCAAAAAAACTGTGTGCATCCCGTTTCCGTATGTCCGTTTTTCCGTTCTGCAAAAAAATAGAACATGTCCTATTATTGTCCGCATTATGGACAAGGATAGGACTGTTCTGTTAGGGGCCAGCTGTTCCGTACTGCAAAATACGGAATACACACGGACGCCATCTGTATTTTTTGCTGATCCGTTTTTTCGGACCTCAAAATACATACGGTCGTGTGCATGAGCATATAGATAGAGGACTATAAAAGCATGCTCCTCATCAAGTCCAGTCCATAAACCTAAATTAGAATTTTGCTAGATGATCTGTTAATGGGCATATTCCTTTACACACAAAGTGCCTAATGAAAGCTGGAATCAGAAGCGTGCTTAAAGAGTATCTGTCAGCAGTTTTGATAATGTTAAACTGCTGACAGGATTAGATAGGGGCTGAGGAGAGCAGTACAAATGTTGTATCTTTTGTGGAGTTTTTATCAGGAGTAGTGAAAATATTTGACTTTTATTCTGAAAGATTATGTTCCCTAAGTGCATTGGTGGTGGAGCTTCACTGTGAAGTACACTTTGTTCTCTGCATTGAGTTGCTTCGCATTTCCTCCCCTCTGCTCTGGTTGACTGCTGTAGTGGTCTCTTGGTTGGAAACTACCACTGTCACAGAGAGAGCTCTGCTTTACAGCAGGTGTGAAGCAGCTCAGTGCAGAGAGCACTTCCCAGTGAATCACTGCTCATGCAGGGGCAGAATCTGGCAGAATAAAAGTCCATATTCACACTACTCCTGATATTTGTACTGCTCTCCACAGTCTCTACCTACTGCTGTCAACAGTTTAGTATGGTGAAAACTTTTAACACAATACCTTTAGGCTCAGTTCAGACCTGAGCGTTTTACAGCGCGTTCCTACGCGCTGTAAAACGCTCAACAAGGAGAAACCAATGCTTCCCTATGGGAATGGTTCTCACCTGGGCGTTTTACAGCACGTACGATCGAGCTGTAAAACGCCCGACGCTCAAACAAGTACATGAGCGTTTTTTTTGGCGTTTGTCGCGCGTTCCCGTACATAGACTTTCGGGAACGCGCGACAATGTGTGTTCACTTGTCTCTGTATGCGCGCTTGTAAACGCCCGTACAATCGCGCATACAGAGCGCTCCTTTCAGAACGCTCTGGTGTGAACCCAGCCTTAAAGGGAATCTGTCAGCTGTAACTACAGTATATATAAGCCAAGCTACATAGTGCTGTATAACACCATGAAAAACATACCATTGTTAGTATAATGTATATTTCCAAAGTGCAGAACTGATTTGTATGCAAAATGCGGTCTCAAAATGCTCAGTGGGGCATGTATAACTGTTTAAAGGGACACTGACAGGCGAAATCAGCATATATAGTTAGATATATCACATTACAGGTCTTATAGAGTCTTTTAAAAGCATATAACTATCCCCCCTGTCCACCTTATAAAGAGCGAAATATAAAGTTTTATAACCTGCATCTGCGGTCAGCAATCTGCCCAAGGGGCGGCGTTTCAAGTGAAAATGCGCCCAGCCAGCCTTCCCAACTGCCGTTCTTAAGCCCCGCCCAGCTCATCATTATTCACTTCGCTGGGCGGGGCTAGAACTCTCCCCAGTCCCGATCCTGCGCCTGCGCAATTCAATCCTCCGGGCATCGCTCATGCCCAATCTTGCCCGCTCTGAAGCGCTGCTCTGAACAGTGCATGGCTGAGGCTGCAGCTGCCTCAGCCATGCACTGTTCAGAGCAGCGCTTCAGAGCGCTGCTCACTCACATCATATAAGGGGTTAATTATAGTGCGTCCGACGGCACGGCGGGGCGCAGGCGCAGAAGATTGGGCATGAGCGATGCCGGGAGGATTGAATTGCGCAGGCGCAGGATCGGGACTGGGGAGAGTTCTAGCCCCGCCCAGCGAAGTAAATAATGATGAGCTGGGCGGGGCTTAAGAACGGCAGTTGGGAAGGCTGGCTGGGCGCATTTTCACATGAAACGCCGCCCCTTGGGCAGATTGCTGACCGCAGATGCAGGTTATAAAACTTTATATTTCGCTCTTTATAAGGTGGACAGGGGGGATACTTATATGCTTTTAAAAGACTCTATAAGACCTGTAATGTGATATATCTAACTATATATGCTGATTTCGCCTGTCAGTGTCCCTTTAAGGAGCCCAGCCATGCCTTCTGCCAGAGCCCAAGCCCTCCTCTTTATTTGTTCCCTGTACCTCCCCTTGCGCCATCCAGTCTGCCTTTGCCCCTCCACTGTGATGTCACGATCCTCCTGCAACTCCAGCCGGCTGCTGAGCATTTTGCTTTGGCGAAATCATTCAGCGCTTGTGCATTGAATTCCCGGCAGTGGGCATCGACTTCACTGTACTTAGTGTGCATTCGCCGAGCCTGCCAGAGTTAAAGGAGGATTGTGAAGGCCCAGTGGAGGTGATGGGCTGGATGGAGCAAGCGGAGGGACAAAGAACAAGTAAAGAGGAGGGCTTGGGCTCTGGCAGAAGACATGCCTGGGCTCCTATAACAGTTATACATGCCCTACTGGGCACTTTGAGACCACATTTGCATGCAAATCAAAGTAATTTTTTTGCATTTCGGAAATATACATAATACTAACAATGGTATGTTTTTCATTGTGTTAGGCAGCACTATGTAGCCTTGGCTTGAGTTACATATAGTTAGATTAGCTGGCAGATTCCCTTTATATAAAAGTACTGTAGCACGTGCTACCTCTGACCTAGATCTCTCAGCCAATCAGAAGAGTCATTTGAAGCACCCCCCTGTTTGCATATGGTTTGAATGACCAATTCTATTTGTATTTCTAATAAATAATATTTGTAGTTACAGATGTCCATGGATGTCAGTCATAAAAACTTTCTCTAAGGCCTCATGCACACGACCATATGTATTTTGCGGTCTGCAAAAAACGGATCCACAAAAAATACAGATGACGTCCGTGTGCATTTCGTATTTTGCGGAACGGAACAGCTAGCCCCTAATAGATCAGTCCTATCCTTGTCCGTAATGCGGACAATAATAGGACATGTTCTATTTTTTTGGGGAACACAAATAAGGACATGTGGAAACGGAATCCACACAGAGTACCTTCTGTTTTTTTGGTGGACCCATTAAAATGAATGGTTCCGCATATGGTCCACAAAAAAACCCGGAATAGACACGAAAAGAAAATACGTTCGTGTGCATGAGCTCTAAAGAAAATATGATAAATTCATGTTCAAAGTATGATGAAAATATAACACACTAAGGGCTCATGCACACGAGCGTATTTTCTATCCGTGCCCATTCAGTTTTTTTGCGGACTGTATGCGGAACTATTCATTTCAAAGGGGCCTCAAAAAAATGGAAGGTACTCCGTGTGCATTCCGTATGTCCGCATTTCCGTTCCGCAAAAAAATAGAACATGTCCTAATATTGTCCGCATTACGGACAAGGATAGTACTGTTTTATTAGGGACCAGCTGTTCCGTTCTGGAAAATGCGGAATGTACACGGATGTCATCTGTATTTTTTGCGGACTGCAAAGTACATACGGTCCTGTGCATGAGGCCTACATCAATGTTTGTAGTGATTATAATACTGTACTTCTATTATTTTGTGTACTATCAAAACGAACAACTAAAATAACAAAAACATTTTGCGTAAAAATTCATGCAAACATAAAGCAATGTTCTAGTGATGCGCTGGCACATGAGATTCAGATTAAGGGCTCGTTCACGAGAACGTATTTTGCGTATATGGAACCATTCATTTCAATGGGTCCGCAAAAGATGCGGACAGCACTCTGTGTGCTGTCCGCATCCGTTGCTCTGTTCCGTGGCCCCGCAAAAATGATGAGTCCTGTCCTATTCTTGTCTGTTTTGTGGACAAGAATAGGCATTTCTAAAATGGGCCTCCTGTTCCGTTCTGCAAATTGCGAAAGGCACACGGGCGGCATCCGTTTTTTTGCGGATCCGCAATTTGCGGACCGCAAAAAACGGCACGGTCGTGTGAACAAGCCCTAAAAGGCATGGATCCATAGTCAGAGAAAGGCAAAGCTTCAGACATTGGCTCTTGGTTAATTAGTTAAGCTGCTGCATCTTTCCCTTTCAGATTCACAGCCAAGTGTAGTTTTGACAGTATTTTTTTCTTCACGCTGAAAAAATATCTAATCCTTTCATCAGAATCACAAGGCCAGGAATCTCCGCAGTTACAAACAACATTGATTCCATTTATTAGATGAGCTAAATGTAGCTACCTAAATCCAGTTTTAGGCCTCATGCACACGACCGTATTTTTTCACGGTCCGCAAAACGGGGTTCCGTTTTTCCGTGATCCGTGACCGTTTTTTCGTCCGTGGGTCTTCCTTGATTTTTGGAGGATCCACGGACATGAAAAAAAAGTCATTTTGGTGTCCGCCTGGCCGTGCGGAGCCAAACGGATCCGTCCTGAATTACAATGCAAGTCAATGGGGACGGATCCGTTTGACGTTGACACAATATGGTGCAATTGCAAACGGATCCGTCCCCATTGACTTTCAATGTAAAGTCTGGAGTCTCTTTTATACCATCGGATCAGAGTTTTCTCCAATCCGATGGTATATTTTAACTTGAAGCGTCCCCATCACCATGGGAACGCCTCTATGTTAGAATATACTGTCGGATATAAGTTACATAGTAAAATCTCATATCCGACAGTATATTCTAACACAGAGGCGTTCCCATGGTGATGGGGACGCTTCTAGTTAGAATATACTACAAACTGTGTACATGACTGCCCCCTGCTGCCTGGCAGCACCCGATCTCTTACAGGGGGCCATGATCAGCACAATTAACCCCTCAGGTGCCGCACCTGAAGGGGTTAATTGTGCGTATCATAGCCCCCAGTAAGAGATCCGGGGCTGCCAGGCAGCAGGGGGAAGACCCCCCTCCCTCCCCAGTTAAAATTTCATTGGTGGCCAGTGCGGCCCCCCCCCCACCCTCCCTCTATTGCATTAATAACATTGGTGGTACAGTGTGCAGCCTCCTTTCTCCCCCCCCCCCCATCATTGGTGGCAGCAGAGTTCCGATCGGAGCCCCAGCGATTAAACTGGGACTCTGATCGGAAGTCTATGCCAGCCTCAGTGCCTCATCACATCTCCTGCCACAGTGCGCCGTGATTTGCCAGCCACACTGCTTCAACACATTAGAAGCCATAATGCCCCCTGACTATACCAGCCATGATTCCTCATCAAATTTACAGCCACAGTGCCCCCTGACTTTGCTAGCCAGATTGCCTCATCACATTAGCAGCCATAATTCCCTCTCACTATGTCAGTCTCAATGCCACCTGGCAACCACAGTGTCTCATCACATTGCAAGCCACAGTGTTTAATCACAGTGCCCGCTGACTATGCTAGCCACAGAGCACTATCATAAGTAGGGCCAGTTCACACCACTTATTCTCTCTCCCCCCCCCCCATCATTGGTGGCAGCGGAGTTCCGATCGGAGTCCCAGTTTAACCGCTGGGGCTCCGATCGGTAACCATGGCAACCCCAGGACGCTACTGCAGTCCTGGTTGCCATGGTTACTTAGCAATAGTAGAAGCATCATACTTACCTGCTGGCTGCTGCGATGTCTGTGTCCGGCCGGGAGCTCCTCCTACTGGTAAGTGACAGCAATGCGCCGCACAGACCTGTCACTTACCAGTAGGAGGAGCTCCCGACCGGACACAGACATCACAGCAGCCAGCAGGTAAGTATGATGCTTCTACTATTGCTAAGTAACCATGGCAACCAGGACTGCAGTAGCGTCCCGGTTGCCATGGTTACCGATCGGAGCCCCAGCGGTTAAACTGGGACTCCGATCGGAACTCCGCTGCCACCAATGATGGGGGGGGGGGGAGAGAGAATAAGTGGTGTGAACTGGCCCTACTTATGATAGTGCTCTGTGGCTAGCATAGTCAGCGGGCACTGTGATTAAACACTGTGGCTTGCAATGTGATGAGACACTGTGGTTGCCAGGTGGCATTGAGACTGACATAGTGAGAGGGAATTATGGCTGCTAATGTGATGAGGCAGTGTGGGTGGCAAATCACGGCGCACTGTGGCAGGAGATGTGATGAGGCACTGAGGCTGGCATAGACTTCCGATCGGAGTCCCAGTTTAATCCGTGGGGCTCCGATCGGAACTCTGCTGCCACCAATGATCGGGGGGGGGGGAGAAGGGAAGGGAGGCCGCACACTGCCACCAATGTTATTAATGCAATAGAGAGAGAGGGGGCCGGGGGAGGCCGCACACTGTGCCACCAATGATATTCAAACTGAAAGTGAAAACTCATATCTGAAAAAGCTTTTATGCAGACGGATCTGCGATCCGTCTGTGTGAAAGTTGCCAACGGCCACGGATCACGGACACGGATGCCAATGTTGTGTGCATCCATGTTTTTTCACGGACCCATTGACTTGAATGGGTCCGTGAACCGTTGTCCGTCAAAAAAATAGGACAGGTCATATTTTTTTGACGGACAGGAAACACGGATCACGGCCGCGGATGAACAACGGTGCATTTTCCGAGTTTTCAACAGACCCATTGAAAGTCAATGGGTCCGCAGAAAATCACGGAAAACGGAACAACGGCCACGGATGCACATAACGGTCGTGTGCATGAGGCCTTACTGTCTAATGAGATTTTTGCAAAAAATGTTCCTTCGCTCCATCCATACTAATGAATAAATGGATGTATAAAAACTAACCAAATGTTATATTGGCTTCAGACTGACCCAATCCAATTTATTCAGGTCAGTGCGGGGGGGGGGGGGGGGTGGGGGGGCATGTCAAGAGTTTCTGATCAGAAGTGTTTGCAACTGCTCAAAATAAACCTAAAGTGTCAAGTCACGTATCCTTTATTTGAAAAATACTAAATTAATTTTGTATTTTTTAATATCAATTCCTTCATATGTTCATATATATTCCAAAATGGAATGTTACAGTAGTTACATAATGATTTTATTGGTTAATCAATGCTGTTGATTTATTTTTTTGGTGTCCTTAGTACCTCAAGCTACGGTAGCTTAATTTTAAGGTCCTTTTACATGGACTGATAGTTGAGCCAATTATCAAGGATGAGGGTTTGTAGAAACAGTCGTTCCCAATAATTGACCTTTGTAAAGATGTCAGCAATCACTCAATAAACAAGCAAACGCTCATTCATCAGGTGACCATGTCTTTCGGCCGGCACAAAAAATTATGGTTTCTGAGTAGTGCCTCTTCCTGTGTAAACAGGGATCAGCTACCCAGTAAGAATAATTTGTATGGTACTAGCACTGTAGAGAACACATATCCCCATGCAGAGGAGATGATTGCTGCATGTAAATTGGCTATCCTTTGGTGATCAGGCAATTATCGGGAATTAATGCTTTGCAGGAGCATAAGACTGCATGGAGTCATGCAGTATTCCTCTGTATGGCACCATTGTACAGAGATTGTATCCTCACAGAAGCAAAACTTCTATGGGAGGATATCTCAATTGATATTATCATATGATATCTATTTTACCAGCTGGACATGAGGTGTTTACAGATGGAGGTTGTCAGTAAGACTAAGGCCTCTTGCACATGACCCTGTGAAATCTGCCTTCCAAAAACCATATGGCGTTCCTTTCTTTCTGCGAAATGCAGTGTGCCCGTACAGCAGTTTACGACCACATATGGGGTGTTTCTGTAAACTACAGAATCAGGGCAATAAATATTGAGTTTTGTTTGGCTGTTAACCCTTGCTTTGTTAGTGGATTTTTTTTTTTATTAAAATGGAAAATCTGCCAAAAAAGTGAAATTCTGAAATTTCATCTCCATTTTCCATTAATTCATGTGGAACACCTAAAGGGTTAACAAAATGTGTAAAATCTGTTTAGAATACCTTGAGGGGTGTAGTTTCTAAAATGGGGTCATTTTTGGGTGGTTTCTGTGAGGAATATGGATTAATATTTACTGGCAGCCCTGATTGTCATTTGATTCACCTTTTGGCATGTTCATCAGTGTACATGCAAAATAAGTTCCCACCCCCCAGCCACCTGATTGTCAGCTGGCAAGGAAGAAAGCCCCAGGGTTCCAGGCTTCAAGGAGGCCCCAGGTGGAGAAGGTCACACCTCAATCAGCCATAGGCGGGGAGGGGAGCGGCCGTCTACAGGTCATAAGCCCATGCAAGCCAGAGGGCAGGGTCTTTCTCTGAAGAAGGGTCACATCGTGTAATGTGTTTAGGGGGTCCCAGGAACTAGCTGAGATCACGGCCCTTCATGTGACTCCAGCGAAGAACATCTCGCAACCAAAAGGAACTTTCATCTTACCCGGTAACTGACTTTTACCTGCTTAACCCTGTTGTACCCATATAACCTGTATCTGTAACCTCAGACCACTGTATATATTCTCTGTGTATATTGTGTTATATCTAGTGTGCCCTCACGGCGATTAAATATATAATTTTATCTTGTGCTGTCTTGTATCTCGATCACGAATCCCCACGTCCGTGTTTTGGCCTAGTTATAAGCTACCGCGGATTGGTTTCTCACCCTGTATTATCCCGTTAGCGGACCGGGCTTATATCAAACGAGAAGCTGGTGGCAGTATACCCAGGCTGACACAGCGCTGTTTTCACTGCGGCAGTAAAAAGGCTCTCAGCTTGTTGCCTCTCTGTGCCCGCGTGGACAGGAGGTGTATGTGTAAACTGTACCACGCTGACCTTACCTGCTCCTCTGGAGGGCGTAACATCACGTTTTTGGTAACCCGTGACCCTACCACGGCTCGTGATCTTGACGTAGGCGACGTCAAGCGGGCACGAGGTGTGGTATTCGTCACAGTTTCTTTTATGTAAGCCTCACAAAGTGACTTCAGACCTTTACTGGTCCTCAAAAAGTGGGTTTTGGAAATTTTCTCTCAAATTTCAAGATTTTCTTCTAAACTTCTAAGCCTTCTAATGTCCCCAAAAAATAAAATGGCATTCACAAAATAATCCAAACATGAAGTAGACATATGGGGAATGTAAAGTAGTAACTATTTTTGGAGTTATTACTATCTGTTATTAAAATTTTGTATTTTTTCAAAATTTTTGGTAAATTTGGTATTTTTTTTATAAATAAAAATTACATTTTTTGACTCAATTTTACCACTGTCATGAAGTACAATATGTGACGAGAAAACAATCTCAGAATGGCCTGAATAATTAAAAGCTTTTTAAAGTTATTACCACATAAAGTGACACTTGTCAGATTTGCTAAAAATGGCCTGGGCAGAAAGGTGAAAAATGGCTTGGTCCTGAAAGGGTTAAAGTTCCTCAAACCTAAATAGCTGGTGAACCTTTTCCCAAAAATGCAGTTACCTTAGCAGCTTGGATATGTTAAGTGGCCAAGCAAGTTGTAGCATTTAATATCTTAGGTCAGTACCCAGAGTACTACTGTTTCCAGACTGAGTGAAGTATCTTTGTGACAGACGCTTTTGATTTTGCTTTGCACTTTTTTAAAGAAGAGGATCATTTTTGGGCAGGCTAACCTTATGGCGTCTTTCACACGGGCGTCCCGGATTTGCTCCTGATGCGGCACGTGTGCATTGCGGGAAACCCGTGTGAGTGCGCACGCAATTTCAGTCAGTTTTGACTGCGATTGCGTTGCGTTGTTCAGTTTTTATTGCGCGTGTGCAATGTGGTTTGCACGTGCATGATAAAAAACTGAATGTGGTACTCAGACCTGAAGTTTGGGTTTGGGTTAGGTGTTCTGTAGATTTTATTATTTTCCCTTCTTAATACAGAATGCTTACTAAAATAACGATTAAGGGGTTAAAAACTAAAAAAAATTAACTCACCTTATCCACTTGATCGCGCAGCCGTCATAGTCTTCTTTCTTCTTCTTTCAGTACCTGCTAAAGGACCTTTGATGATGTAATCACGTCAGATCCTTCTATCTTCATTCAGCAGGACCTGCGCTGACGTCACCGCTCTCACCACGTCATGTGCGCAATTACGTCAAAGGTCCTTTTGCAGGTCCTCAAAGAAGAAGAAAGAAGACGATGCCGGCTGTGCGATCAAGTAGATAAGGCGAGTTATTTTTTTATTTTATTTAACCCCTCAAGCAACATTTTACTAAACATAATGGTAAATAATACAGTAAATTAATTTTAATCAATTTACTAACATCATCTCCTAGCAACCATGTGTGAAAATCGTAATGCATCTGTACTTGCTTGTGGATGCTCTGCGATTTTCACGCAGTCCCATTCATTTCTATGGGGCCTGCGTTGCGTGAAAAAACGCAGAATATAGAACATGCTGCGATTTTCACGCAATGCACAAGTGATGTGTGAAAATCACCGCTCATCTGCACAGCCCCATTGAAGTGAATGGGTCCGGATTCAGTGCGGGTGCAATGCGCTCACCTCACGCATTGCACCCGCGCGTTATTCTCGCCCGTGTGAAAGGGGCCTAAGTAAGAGAGAAATACTATTGATCATTATACCTCCAACAAAGGTCTGATATGAATATATCTGATTTTGTTGTTTCAAGGACAGGAGGGCTTGATGTGAGCTCAAAAATCAGTGCGAGTGAGAGAACATGAAATTAATGTCAGCAAATTTAAGTTTTGCATCCAAGGTGTGTAGAAGAAGATACATGTTTTGTATACTGTAGACTTTGCATGAAGAGCTGGTGTTGTTAGGAGTGTCTATAACCAGTTTAGGTACCTTAATGTTTTTATGTGATAGAATGACATTAAATAAACTGTTTCTAGGAGTGAGCTAAAGAGGTCTATGCCAGTGTCTATAGTTCACAGGTGTTTTATAGCGGTCTTCTACATGAGAGTAATTTTGGCTTGGTGTCTCCAGTCAGGAAATCATGCCAATAATGTAGGCATCAGGGGTGATAAGTCTTAGGTCTTTGAACCTTACTAAGGGTTCAGTAGGGTCCACATGGGCAGTGGCGTGCCTAGAGTGTTTGGCACCTGGGGCGCGTCATTTCTCTGGCACCCCCCCCCCCAATACTTGACCACATACCTCTTACATCCAGGGACATCTCCTGTCATGTAGACCTTCTCTTTCCTCTTCTCCTCCGTTAGACCACCATGACAAATTCTTTCAGCCGCATCTCGTCTCTACAGAGTTTGTAACACAGACACGTTAGGTTTCTCAGTTTGTCCATCAACCTCCCCATCCTGGTGTCCCCACAGTGTCATCCTGCTGCCACCCCCAATACTGTGCCCGTTGTGCCCCCCAATGCCCCAGGTAGTATACTGCTGAAAAATTTGTGACCCCAGTAGACATAATTGGAGTCATTTATCAAACTGGTGTAAAGTAGAATTGGATTTCCAAAAGAGCTGTCAAAAATGAAAGGTGGAATCTGATTGGCTGCTATGGGCAACTAAGCCAGTTCTACTTTACACCAGTTTGATAAATTACCCCAAATGGCCCTATAGTGTCAACAGCAGCTATATTGTCCCCTAGAGTGCCCCCAGTAATAATAACACCCTATATTGTGCTCCAGGCAATAATCCCTGTATAGTGTCCCCAGATATAATAGAATTGCCCCTAGAGTGCCTCCTTAATAGCAAGGCCCCCCACGCTGCCCCCATATAGTAATTTCCCCCACACTGCCCCCCATAGTAATTTCCCCCACACTGCCCCATACAGTAATTTGCCCCCCCCCACAGTAATTTCCCCCACAGTAATTTTCTCCACACTGCCCCATACAGTAATTTGCCCCACACAGTAATTTCCCACACACTGCCCCATATAGTAATTTCTCCCACACAGTGATTTCCCCCACACTGCCCCCATACAGTAATTTCCCACACACAGTAATTTCCAACACACTGCCCCATATAGTAATTCCCCCACACTGCCCCCATACAGTAGTTTCCCACACACAGTAATTTCCCACACACTGCCCCCACACAGTAATTTCCCCCACACTGACCCCATACAGTAGTTTCCCCCACACAGTAATTTCCTCCACACTGCCCCCATACAGTAATCTATCCCACACTGCCCCCCACAGTAATTTCCCCCACACAGTAGTTCCCCCCACACGCCCCCCACACAGTAGTTCCACCAATACAGTAGTTTCCCCCACACAGTAGTTCCCCCCCACACTGCCCCCCACACAGTAGTTCCCCCAATACAGTAGTTCCCCAATACAGTAGTTCCCCAACACAGTAGTTTCCCACACAGTAGTTTCCCACACAGTAGTCCTCCCCCCATACAGTAATCTCCCCCACACTGCCCCATACAGTAATCTCCCCAACACTGCCCCCATACAGTAATCTCCCCCACACTGCCCCATACAGTAATCTCCCCCACACTGCCCCCATACAGTAATCACCCCCACACTGCCCCCATACAGTAATCTCCCCCACACTGCCCCCATACAGTTATCTCCCCCACACTGCCCCATACAGTAATCTCCCCCACACTGCCCCCATACAGTAATCTCCCCCACACTGCCCCCATACAGTAATCTCCCACAAACTGCCCCCATACAGTAATCTCCCACAAACTGCCCCCACACAGGAGTGTCCCCACACTTTCCCCATACAGTAGTGTCCCCCACACAGTAGTTTCCCCCACATTGCCCATATAGTAATTTGCTTCCCACATAGTAATCCCTCCCATAATTATTGCCCCCACATAGTAATCCCTCCCATAATAATTTGTCCCCACACAGTATCCCACCATATTTTTTCACCACATGTCCTCCTGTGTGCACCCCCCTCATGCCCCCCAAAGTTGCCACATAAAATAAAATAAAATAAAAAGAAACCTAAAAGCTGAATACTCACCTGCGCTTTCTCGCAGAGTCCCGGCTGTGTGCTGCTGAGTCCCGATAGGTCAACGATATCTGATTGGTGGGGGTCTGATGCCTTGCACCCTTGCCAATCAGCTTCAGTGCTCTGGTCAGTGCCATGGCCTCCTCACAGCTCACCAAGCACTGTGCCTTCCATTGTATAGCGGCTGTGCTTGGTATTTGGGGCTCAGCCCCATTCCCTTTAATAGGACTGAGCTGCGCCTAGGCTATGTGTCCAATGAACAGGATGTCACTGGCTTAGGAAGATTCAATGGCACTAATTTAGTGCCACAGTCTCTTCAAACAGTTGATAAGTGGTGGTGTTGGGAGTCAGGCCCCAACCGATCAGATACTGATGACCTATCCTGAGGAGAGATTATCAGTATTAAAAGCTAGGACAACCGTTAAACCTTGAAAATCTGGCGATTGTCTAATTTTTTTGATGTATTTCCATAAATAAAATCAAAAGTGATGGAGAAAAGGATAGCAGTGATAGGTTCCATTTTTTCTATTGAATGAGTCAGATAAGGTTCTGTTGACTCTGATGTGTGTATGGGTCTGCATAAAGGGTTAATATAGCTGTGATAAAGTTTAAAGATCACCAAATATTTTCTGCCAGTTAAAACCAGATAGCAGCACATCTCCTTTTTTCTAATCTGTTTTTATTTCCTGATTGAAGATTTTTTTTATTCTATTTCCTGAACATTATTATGGGGGCGGCCATCTTGCCTGTGCTGTTCTTAACAGCATTTAGAAAACATTAAGAAAATTGGTTTATGGCAGCCCCATGGGCCACAGACACAATGGACAGGAGGGAACCTCAGTGACTTCTATGGGAGAGTTTCTAGGCATGCTCTGTGACCTGTGCAGAGGTCAATGTACAAGGAAAGAATACATAAGCTCTGACAATCACCTATTGTGAATGGTGGATCCTGTCCTGTCTATACACACAGGTGAGATCATTACAGGCAGGATTCGAATGACAGATACAGTACACTGCGTGCAGAATTATTAGGCAAATGAGTATTTTGACCACATCATCCTCTTTATGCATGTTGTCTCACTCCAAGCTGTATAGGCTCGAAAGCCTACTACCAATTAAGCATATTAGGTGATGTGCATCTCTGTAATGAGAAGGGGTGTGGTCTAATGACATCAACACCCTATATTAGGTGTGCATAATTATTAGGCAACTTCCTTTCCTTTGGCAAAATGGGTCAAAAGAAGGACTTGACAGGCTCAGAAAAGTCAAAAATAGTGAGATATCTTGCAGAGGGATGCAGCACTCTTAAAATTGAAAAGCTTCTGAAGCGTGATCATCGAACAATCAAGAGTTTCATTCAAAATAGTCAACAGGGTCGCAAGAAGCGTGTGGAAAAACCAAGGCGCAAAATAACTGCCCATGAACTGAGAAAAGTCAAGCGTGCAGCTGCCAAGATGCCACTTGCCACCAGTTTGGCCATATTTCAGAGCTGCAACATCACTGGAGTGCCCAAAAGCACAAGGTGTGCAATACTCAGAGACATGGCCAAGGTAAGAAAGGCTGAAAGACGACCACCACTGAACAAGACACACAAGCTGAAACGTCAAGACTGGGCCAAGAAATATCTCAAGACTGATTTTTCTAAGGTTTTATGGACTGATGAAATGAGAGTGAGTCTTGATGGGCCAGATGGATGGGCCCGTGGCTGGATTGGTAAAGGGCAGAGAGCTCCAGTCCGACTCAGACGCCAGCAAGGTGGAGGTGGAGTACTGGTTTGGGCTGGTATCATCAAAGATGAGCTTGTGGGGCCTTTTCGGGTCAAGCTCAACTCCCAGTCCTACTGCCAGTTTCTGGAAGACACCTTCTTCAAGCAGTGGTACAGGAAGAAGTCTGCATCCTTCAAGAAAAACATGATTTTCATGCAGGACAATGCTCCATCACACGCGTCCAAGTACTCCACAGCGTGGCTGGCAAGAAAGGGTATAAAAGAAGAAAATCTAATGACATGGCCTCCTTGTTCACCTGATCTGAACCCCATTGAGAACCTGTGGTCCATCATCAAATGTGAGATTTACAAGGAGGGAAAACAGTACACCCCTCTGAACAGTGTCTGGGAGGCTGTGGTTGCTGCTGCACGCAATGTTGATGGTGAACAGATCAAAACACTGACAGAATCCATGGATGGCAGGCTTTTGAGTGTCCTTGCAAAGAAAGGTGGCTATATTGGTCACTGATTTGTTTTTGTTTTGTTTTTGAATGTCAGAAATGTATATTTGTGAATGTTGAGATGTTATATTGGTTTCACTGGTAAAAATAAATAATTGAAATGGGTATATATTTGTTTTTTGTTAAGTTGCCTAATAATTATGCACAGTAATAGTCACCTGCACACACAGATATCCCCCTAAAATAGCTAAAACTAAAAACAAACTAAAAACCACTTCCAAAAATATTCAGCTTTGATATTAATGAGTTTTTTGGGTTCATGGAGAACATGGTTGTTGTTCAATAATAAAATTAATCCTCAAAAATACAACTTGCCTAATAATTCTGCACTCCCTGTATGTAACTTCAGTAAAGAGATCTGTAGGGACCAAGAAGGTGCCACTGTATTAGTTGCCAATAGGAAAACTGCATGATTTTATAAAGCTTTTGTTTAAATATAAATATTGACATGGAAAGTTAAAAATATCTATCAAAATTTTTAAATTTTTAAAAATATGTTTAAAATGAAGCAAACTGAGATAAAGAAAAAATAGGCAGCACTCACCAATGGTTCATTTGCTTCTTTATTTCAAGCAGATAAGTGCTTCATGCGGCAAGGTAGCAGTTAGCCAGATTAACATACCAGTGGTGAAGGCCGTTTCGCACACGAGTGATCGCGCTTCCTCAGGCCACTACAGGTGCACGCCCATACGTGCTGACCTCTTATACCTCGGTGTCAGGTTGCCATGGAAATCCACAACAAACAGGCGCCGTACACACAAGAGATCATTAATCAACATGTTACAACAAAGAGATACAATATTACAAAAACGCATTTAAATCATTGCGGTCATTCAAACCAAGCTGACCTGTTGCTCCTGTACAAATGATCCACTTTGCTTCTTTTTGCAAAAGGGTGCGGTGTCTGTCTCCTCCCTGAACTGGGTATGGGACAGTCTCTATCCCAGCAAACTGCAGTGCTTTCACATTACCTCCATGCACCTTTCTCACATGGTCAATTAGTCTGGTGCAACCTTTTCCCCGTCTTTATAGAATTAGGCTGCGTTCACACGGGCGAGATTTCCGCGCGGGTGCAATGCGGTAGGTGAACGCATTGCACCCGCACTGAATCTGGACCCATTCATTTCAATGGGGCTGTTCAGATGAGCGATGATTTTCACGCAACACTTATGCGTTGCGTGAAAATCGCAGCATGCTCTATATTCTGCGTTTTTCACGCAACGCAGGCCCCATAGAAGTGAATGGGGTTGCGTGAAAATCGCAAGCATCCGCAAGCAAGTGCGGATGCGGTGCGATTTTCACGCATGGTTGCTAGGTGACAGTCTATAAACTGTATTATTTTCCCTTATAACATGGTTATAAGGGAAAATAATAGCATTCTGAATACAGAATGCTTAGTAGGTGATCAATTGAGGGTTAAAAAAAATAAAATAAATTAACTCACCTTCTCCTCTTGTTCGCGTAGCTCCCTGTCTCTTCTTTACTTCTCAAAAGATGAACTATGGGCTAAAGGACCTTTGGTGACGTCAGATCACATGCTCCAATCACATGGTCCATCACCACATGCTCCAATCACATGGTACATCACCGCGGTGATGGACCATGTGATTGGAGCATGTGATCTGACGTCACCAAAGGTCCTTTAGCCCATAGTTCATCTTTTAAAGAACTAAAGACCGGGAGAACTACGTGAACAAGAGGAGAAGGTGAGTTAATTTTTTTTTTTTTTTTTAACCCTCAATTGATCACCTACTAAGCATTCTGTTTTCAGAATGCTATTATTTTCCCTTATAACCATGTTATAAGGGAAAATAATAACATCTACACAACACCGAACCCAAACCTGAACTTCTGTGAAGAAGTTCGGGTCTGGGTACCACAGTCGGTTTTTTATCACGCGCGTGCAAAACACATTGCACCCGCGTGATAAAAACTGAACATCGGAACGCAATTGCAGTCAAAACTGACTGCAATTGCATTCCTACTCGCGCGGGTTTGCCGCAACACACCGGGACGCATCCGGAACTAATCCGGACACGCTCGTGTGAACCCAGCCTTAGGCCTCTTTCACACGAGCGTAACGGATTAGGTCCGGAAGCGTTCAGGGTGCGTTCAGTGAAACTCCCACCATTTTGCAAGCAAGTTCAGTCAGTTTTGTCTGCGATTGCGTTCAGTTGTTCAGTTTTTTCCGCGCGGGTACAATGCGTTTTGAAGGTTTGCAAACAACATCTCTTAGCAACAATCAGTGAAAAACGCATCGCACCCGCACTTGTTTGCGGATGCAATGCGTTTTTCACTGAAGACCCATTCACTTCTATGGGGCCAGGGCTGCGTGAAAAACGCAGAATATAGAACATGCTGCGATTTTCACGCAACTCAGAACTGATGCGTGAAAAACATTGCTCATGTACACAGACCCATTGAAATGAATAAGTCAGGATTCAGTGCAGGTGCTATGCGTTCACGTCACGTATTGCACCCGCGCGGAAAACTCTCTCGTGTGAAAGGGGCCTTAGTATTCCCTGATCCTCTCAAATAAACAGCTGATGGTCTTTCCCACAAAGTGGCCACAATCACACATCAAAACATATACTACATAAGTTCTTCTACAGTTTATGAAACTAGTAATCCTTTTTGTGATGGGACCTATTTTAACAATCTTTTTTTGGCAGTTATGTTCACAGCCGGCAACCTCTCCTGTAACCAATTAATCTTTTTTTCTCCCAAAAATCTGCTTCTCACAATCCTATCTTTTATTGTGTGACTACGTCTATACATGACTAACGGTTTATCATCCACTATGCCTCTCAGACTCCCATCTTTTTTCAGGATATCCCAGTGCTTAAATATTGCTGTGTGTATAGAATTAGCCATTGGGCTAAATTTTAATGAAAAAAAAATAAAAAATTTTGTTATTTTTATTTTCCTGTTGCCCATTCCTACCACTCCCTCTTTTTCCTGCTAATAACTCATCTTGGGACAATTTCTCAACCTCTTTTATGTTCTCATCCAATAAATGCTCAGGATCGCCTCTCTGCAATAACAGTTCTTTCAAAAGCACTGCATTTGAAAAAACGGTTATTGCAGAGAGGCTATCCTGAGCATTTTGGGTAACCCAATATCACTGCTACTCTCGATGCTGTAAACTTGGTCCACCAGTTCAGATCAGCATTAAGTCTATAACTGGTACATTTAAATCGCTGTTATTTCAAGGCTTAGGAGTCCAGCGGTGGTCCTAATTAGTGAGCAACGGTTATCTCTCTATGCACGCTTATACAGGGAAGGCTGTCAGTGACTAAGGCCTAGTTCACATGAACGTATGGCTTTTATAGTTTTTTGTGGTCCGTTTTTCACGGATCCGTTGTTCCGTTTTTTGTTTCCGTTGTGTTTCCGTTTCTAATCCGTTTTTCCGTATGGCATATACAGTATACAGTAATTACATAGAAAAAATTGGGCTGGGCATAAAATTTTCAATAGATGGCTCCACAAAAACAGAACGGATACGGAAGACATATGGAGTACATTCTGTATGTGTTCCGTTTTTTTTTTTTGCGGACCCATTGACTTGAATGGAGCCACGGAACGTGATTTGCGGGCAATAATAGGACATGTTCTATCTTTGAACGGAAAAACGGAAATACGGAAACAGAATGCATACGGAGTACATTCCGTTTTTTCTGCGGAACCATTGAAATTAATGGTTCCGTATACGGAACACAAAAAAAGGCCCGTACACTCGCAAAAAAAACGATCGTGTGAGCTAGGCCTAAGTTGGATTGGCCACTGGCCTACTAAGCTTAGAACAAGCTTAGAACAAGCAGAGATTTAAATGCAATATGCAATATTCAGCAAATTACATTGATCATGTAGTCACTTCATCAATTTATACAATGCTTGTATCCACAGGTTACGATCCAGCAGTGGTGGCCGTGCTTGCATACTATATGAAAAAGTGGGGGCCACCAGAAGGGCCAGCATCTTTTCCCATACTGTGAGAGCACGGCCACTGCTTGTTTTATGCGTAATTTTTATTCATACCATTTTGGGGGTACGTACAGCTTTTGTTCAAATTTTTTGGCGAGGGACAAGGTGACAAAAAAATTGTGAATCGTGAGTTTTTTTTTTTTTTTTTTTTAACACTATGGCATTTACTGCACAGGAAAAACATTTTTATATTTTAATAGGAGTTCAGGCATTTTTTATTGTTTATTTTTATATGTAAAATTGGAAAAGGGTGGGAGAATTAGAATTTTTTATATTTTAATGTTTTTTTTTAAATGTTGTTTTTGCAAATTAGTTTTAGTCCCCTTAGGGGACTTCAACATGTGATCTTCATCAAATAATGCAACAGCACTCTGCAAATACAAATACAAAAAAATCGTGCCATACTCACTATAGAAAATGTACTAATGTTAATGCGACGTTATAAATGTGAGATTCTTGGCAAATACACTTTGTACAAAATTATATGTGCCTGTCCACCACATGCAAGGAAATCTCTTTAGGACAGAAACCTACACTAAATACTACCTCCGCAAAATTGCAGAACCAGAACTACGGACGTGTGAATGGACCCTAAGACTAGAGAATGTAATGTACATCTCAAAATGACACCTACCGAACAAAATGAAAGCTACACAAAGAAAAAAACTAGTTATTATACAGCTATATAGGCTAAATAATAATGATCTATAAACTTCAGAAAGATGAGGGCTAAGTATGTGGCCATTTCAGTTCCAAGTCTCAAACAGATTTGGGCTCTCAAGAGGTTAATATTCTAATATTTATTGGTTTTACGTTCTTGAAAGTTTGCTCCCAGCGCATTGCACGTGAAGCATAAGGAAAGATGCGGCTGCAGACATCCTACTGTCACTGTATCTACAAGTAGATACATCTTGGTGTGATGTTGCTATGGAAACTTATGAGAACCCGAAGCAACAATAGCATCGGTAAGATGATCTAAGCATATGCATTATGCCAGCAATCAGCCCCAGGCTTCTAACAAGAGATATGTACTACTTTCCTTTTTCAGCTAAACAAATGAGGGTCATTTAGTGCAGAAAATCTATATCCATTTACAGCAATTTGTCACATCATAGTATGCACTTAAAAGGAATTGCCAACATGATCAAATAAATGTACTCCTCTCCCTATCAAGTCTAGACCAATATCATGTAAAATATAGATACAATAAATAATAACCTGATCCATCAAGCATACTATTTTTCTGTAGCATTTTCAAAAATTCTCTAGTAATTGCAGAGCGAGACCGCACATTGCCCTCCCCTCTGCACTTCAAAGCATTCGGTTCATTCAGGAAGGTTTTGCAACAAGTACTAAAAGGTTCTAGTAAGCAGCTTTAGGGGCACAGTATTATCAGCTTCACCAGTTATTCCCAATCTTATTACTATGGGAATCATAAGAATTTTCCCTAAGGGGAACCTCTAAACAATGTTTCCATTCCCCGGGAAAGAGGTTGTCCAAGTTATTTGAAAGTTATTTTTTTGTTCTTTGTACAGTATGTTTCTAACTAATCAAATGTAAGGGGTTATCAATTTACTTCATCTACTGTGGTCCTGTTCTCCTAGTTAGCTGAGGGTCACATGACCTGTGATGTCAGCTTTATTCCCTGCTCTGATGACGTTCCATGCACAAGCCTGAGGGAGCAGGAAGAACAGGTCTGCTTCTATGCACGGAACGTCACTGTGTAGGCTGTGCTGGTTGGAGCCAAAAACCACGCCCCCTGCACTGCCCGATCTGCTGGCTGAGTTGTCTGCCCTGTGTCTCCCCACCCACTGGATTCTTCAGGAACGTTTAACCCCTTCTACCATCAGCAGCACAGACTCAGGGTTTGAGGCTCTGCCTCAGGTACGGAACAGCTGCAGGGTTTCCTCTTCTCCGGGCACTAAAGAGACATATGCTGTGCATAGTATCCTCCATCCCTCCTCACCCCTGCAGACACAGAACTGACATAAACTGGAGGAGTTCACTCCTCTGCACTCTTCTGCTGGCTGTGAAGAAGTGTCTACGGTTGTGTGCATGAGCCCTTAGGCCTCTTTCAAACGGGCGTTGCTGAAAAATGCGCGGGTGCGTTGCGGGAACACCCGCGATTTTTCCGCGCGAGTGCAATACATTGTAATGCGTTTTGCACTCGCATGAGAAAAATCGTGCGTGTTTGGTACCCAAACCCGAACTTCTTCACAGAAGTTCGGGCTTGGGATCGGTGTTCTGTGGATTGTATTATTTTCCCTTATAACATGGTTATAAGGGAAAATAATAGCATTCTGAATACAGAATGAAAAGTAAAATAGCACTGGAGGGGTTAAAAAAAATAAAAAATAATTTAACTCACCTTAATCCACTTGATAGCGCAGCCGGCATCTGCTTCTGTATTCTTTTCTTTAGGACCTGGCTAAAGGACCTTCGATGACGTCACTCCGGTCATCACATGGTACGTCACATGATCTTTTACCATGGTGAATCACCATGGTAAAAGATCATGTGACGTACCATGTGATGACCGGAGTGACGTCATCCCAGGTCCTTAAACTATAGTTAATGCTCTCCACAGGTCCTATACAGTAAAAGAGTCAGACGGAGATGCCGGGCATCGCGAGCAAGTGGATTAAGGTGAGTTAAATGATTTATTTTTTTTTTAACCCCTCCAGCCCTGTTTTACTTAGCATTCTGTATTCAGAATGCTATTATTTTCCCTTATAACCATGTTATAAGGGAAAATAATAAGGTTCGGGTCTCCATCCCGATCGTCTCCTAGCAACCGTGCGTGAAAATCGCACCGCATCCGCACTTGCTTGCGGATGCTTGCGATTTTCACGCAACCCCATTCATTTCTATGGGGCCTGCGTTACGTGAAAAACGCACAAAGAGGAGCATGCTGCGATTTTCACGCAACGCAAAAGTGATGCGTGAAAATCACCGCTCGTGTGCACAGCCCCATAGAAATGAATGGGTCGGTATTCAGTGCGGGTGCAATGCGTTCACCTCCCGCATCGCATCCGCGCGGAATACTCGCTCATGTGAAAGGGGCCTTAAAGGGATATTCCCATCTGGGACATCTATGGTATTTCAATAAGATGTGCCATAATTGTCTGATACATCCTACCTGAAGAATAGGGTCCCATAATGGATGGAGAGTATGCCACGCATGCTTGACTTTTTCCATTTACTGGAATGGGACTTTTGTAAATAGCCAAGCACATGAAAACAGGAAAATACATAGGACATGCCCTATTGTTGACAGACGTTATTTAAGCGCCATATGAATAGACCCATAGACTGCAATGGTTCTGAAAAAAGCAGTGTGATGGCCTTTAAAAAATTGGTTGTCACATATCTTTTGAATGTACCTTTAGGCTGGCTTCAAAGCAGTGTTATTGTTTCTGTTGTTCTGCTCTATTATAAGAGAAAAGGACAACAGAAGGGGTCTGTTGGGTTTCCATTGGAGGTGCATTATTTTATTGGACAACATAGCGCAGCTTGCTGATTGGCAGGTTTCAGACTTCTGGAACACCCACTGATCAGCTGTTTCATGGAAGTGCAGAGCTCAGATGAATGCTACACCTTTCATAATAAAATGGAATATACAGTATATTTGATAAAATATGTTATTCTCTATAAGGGTGGGTTCACATCACGTTTTATGCCTCCATTTGACATATGCGTTTAAAAAAAAAAGGATCCAAAAACGCTGTACACCACGTTCTTTTATCCTGCACAGTGTGGTAAAAAAAGTATATATATTTTTTTTACAATGGTAAAAATATTGCTTTTACCACCATATGGGTGATTAAAAACAAACTTCTTTGAAGAAACGCTTGGAGTGCAGTCTGATTTTTTTACTTTCTATAAGTGGGTAAGCACCTTTTACCATACTTGGATATTGCACCCGTCTATTTTCTATACTTTTTTAGGGTGGTGCTGCCAGTGGTTTTTTTCCTATATATATATATATATATATATATATATATATATATATATATATATATATATATATATGCTTTTTTTTTACAGTGGAGCTCTATGGTGAAGTGATGCCAATGTATGGCATCAGTCTGAGGCATTCGTTTAACGTATATGTTTTTGTGGCCTGCTCCATCAGATGCTGTACAGATAGCACCATAAAAAGAGTCCATACAGCATCACCTGGAGTGCCTATAGTTTAAAGGACATCTGTCAACAGATTTCTACCTATGAAGCTGGCTGACCTGTTACATGTGCTATTGGCAGCTGAAGGCATCTGTGTTGGTCCCATGTTCATATGTGCCTGCATTGGGGAGAAAAATGATATTTTAATATGTACAAATAAGCCTCTAGGAGCAATGGAGGAGTTACCATTACACCTAGAGGCTCTGCTCTCGCTACAACTGCTGTGCTCTCTCCACAGGACCAGGCATTATGATTAGAGATGAGCAAATTTTTCCAAAATTTGATTCGCCGGTTCGCTGAAATTTTTGGGAAAAATTTGGTTAAAAAAACAACTATTTCCTGGCTGCAGAGAACATTTATAATGGTGTAAAACACTGTGCCCTGCAGTAACACGCATAGTGAGTCTGCTTTGGTAGTGAAAAAATACTGCAAGTCCATATGACATGCAGATGGCAGGTGTCACTTTTAGAATCACTGCACACGTCATTTATTTGGGCAGTCACTGGGCCAAAACTGACCAAATAAGTCAAGTATGAATACGGCCTTACAGGTCGATGTTAGCGCCAAGAAAAAATGCATTCCTTTTACACCGTCATCAGCTGATTCCACATAGATGTCTACAGAACCTTTTCTATTAAACGCTTATACAAGTAGAGCCCCCCGAGTGGAGAGGGTGTCAGCAGTAAGTTTGTGTTGACATCACGGATTATTCTGCCCTTCGTCTGAATCGTCAGAACAATAACTCCCAAAAAACAGGTCCTGTCTTTTGAGCATCCTCCTCAACTCGGTCAGCATTCGGTCAGTAATCCATTAGTATCGCTAATGCCAAAAAAAACAGGAGTGTATTCAAAAGAGAGATGACACGTAAATGAAATATTTGCAAGTCTTCTGTGTTTTGTTCCCACTCCTGCTACCAAATCATAAGCCAATTCTGATGGGACCATACAGGCCTTACAGCTGCTACACAGAGAGGATCCGTTGTGCATCTCATTTTACATTCCTTCTGACAGATCAGAAGAAGGGTCAAATAAATGATGATGTCAGCCAAGCCAAAAAGGCTAAATCGTGGCCTAGTGGGGAGGGTGGGGACAGCATGAGAAGCCCAAAGATTGGCCCTATGACATAGTTGTGAGGTGGCAGCAGCATGAGGAGACCACAGAGTGGCCCAATAACAGAGTCTGGAGGTGCCGGCAGCATCAGGAGGCCACAGAGTGGCACAATGAAAGAGTGTGGAGGTAGCGGCAGCATCAGGAGGCCACAGAATAGCAATGTGACATAGAGTGGAGGTGGCAGCAGCAGCAACCGCTTGAGAAAGACCAGAGATGGTCGAAATGTCACTGTCTGTATGCTGCTGGTACAAATAAAGTAACCGAATTCTGTTCATTCAACTGGCGAGTGCTGCAGATTTCTATATGGCAACATGAGGAAGCCCCAGAGTTGCAAGGTGACATAGTGTGGAGGTGACGGCAGCATGAGGAGACCACAGAGTGGCAATGTGACATAGTGTAGAGGTGGCAGCAGCATCAGGAGGCCACGGAGTGGCAAGGTGACATAGTATGGAAGTGGCAGCAACATCAGGAGGCCACAGAGTGGCTAGTTGACATTGTGGGGAGGTGGCGACAGCATCAGGAGGCCACAGAGTGGCAAGGTGACATAGAGTGGAGGTAGGAGCAGCATCAGGAGACCACAGAGTTGCATGGTGACATAGTGTGGAGGTGGGAGGCAATACCAGTACCCGCTGAAGATGGTGGGTGAAAGAAGCAGCACTTGGCATCAGATATGTGGCATCAGGCAGGTGGCAGCATCAGAATAGTAGCTGAGGCAGTGTTGATGTGGCACCATGGATGTGGAACGTGAGCGCAGAGGGCCCCCCCGATCAGACCTGCGAGAGGATGGACGTTGGCTCAGATAGGCAGCGGCCAACTGACTACATAGATTGTCTCTATAGTAGTTCAGTTTGTCCTCCCTCTCAGCAGGTGTAAAAAAGAAAACCCTCATTTTGGACCGGTAGAGAGGGTCCATGGTTCCTATTTTCAGTTGTCGTGGAGAAAGACAGGATTTGATTTCTTGCTGAAAAACACGGAGCAGTTCCTCCCCTGTGTGACTCTGTTCGCCCAGGCAAACGAGGTGCAGAACAGCGTGACACCGCCTTGCCCTGCACATGTGGTATGCTGGAAGGGCACTGTGAATTGTCCCTGCAGTGGAGGCTGAGCACACGGTGGAGGATGAGGAGGCAGAGGCGGACATTGTTGCAGGACCAACGTGGAGGCCGAAGCAGCGTCACCTGGCCAAGTTGCTGGTGTGGCTGTGCAGGAACTACATTCACCCAGTGAGCCGTAAAGGACATGTATTGTCCCTGACCGTAGTTACAGTTCCTCATGTCGGCGCTGCTGTGCACTTTAGCAGACACCGACGGGCTTAAGGACTGGCCCACCTTCTGTTGTACATCTGTGTGCAGGGCTGGTACTGACTTTTTGGCAAAGAAATTATGGCTTGGGAATCTCCACCTTGGCTCGGCACAAGTCATCAGTTCTCTGAAAGGTGCAGACTCCACCACTTGGAAAGGGAAGGACTGCAGCACCAGCAACTTGGCAGGAGCACGTTCAGCTTCTGCGCCGTTGGATGAGTTCACGCATACTGTTGTTGTATCTTGGAAATCGCTTTGGTAATCGATTGCTAATGGAATGACTGATGAGGAATAGGAGGAGGACCAGTAGCATCAGGACCAGCAGATGATGGGAAGGACAGACAGCTCCCTTCAGATGAGGTGGTGGAGCCTTGACTGCCTGAAATCGGGTGCGTGCTGTGGCAGGTTGGACCACCACATCGGAACCACGGTTCTCCCAGGTCACTTTATGGTGATGCTGCATATGTTGATGCATGGCCGTGGTGCCAGCATTGGCACCCTGGCCACGCTTCACCTTCTGCCCACAGATTCTACAAATGGCCATATTCACCTCCTCCGGCGGCTTAACAAAAAATTGCCACACCGCCGAGTAGATGATTTACCCCCAACAGTCCGCACTGACTGACTGCTACCGCCACTGCTTCCGTGAACCCCTGCGCCACTTCTTTTTGGGCAGGTAGGCTCCTGCGAAGCGGGTGGTCTACCCCGGGCACGTTTGGCTCCTGACCTCCCACTGCTGCCACCCTGCTGACTCCCGGCCATGCTAGCGACTTGCTGGCTCACTTGCAAGCTGCCACCCTCTTCTCCCGATGATGATAAAGCCCCTATTTCACCCGGCTCCCAAGTGCGATCAGCTACATCGTCTTCATCGAGTTTTGTCTGCATTTCACTGATGACTTCCTCAACCGTCTCTGGGTCAGGACAGCGTGTTCCAGTTCCTGCCAATATTCTGCAGCTTCGCACAGCTATTGAAGAGGAGTGGACCAACATGCCACAGGCCACAATCAACAACCTGATCAACTCTATGCGACGGACATGTGTTGCACTGCATGAGGCAAATGGTGGCCCCCCCAGTAAGGCAAAACTGTGCACATTTCAGAGTGGTCTTTTATAGTGGGCAGTCTAATGCAATAGTCATGCTGTCTAATCAGCCCCTTGATATGCCACACCTGTGAGGTGGGATGGATTATCTCGGCAAAGGAGAAGTGCTCACTAACACAGATTTAGACAGATTTGTGAATAATATTTGAGAGTAATGGGTCTTTTGTGTATGTATAAAATCTTTCAGATCTTTGAGTTCAGCTCATGCAAAATGGGAGCAAAACCGAAAGTGTTGCGTTTATATTTTTGTTCAGTGTATTTTTATTTCGCCACTAATACCCGGCAAACTGGGCTTTAGAGTAAGTCAATGCACCGCACAAGGGCAATTTGGCCCTAATTTATTTAAACTTTTACAAAACCCAACTGGCTTTTCAACAGATAAGTGCAACGCTGGACGGCGAATATATTTTTATTTTGCCACTAATACACGGCAAACAGGGCTGTAGAATATATCACTGCACCCAACGGCAATTAGGCCGTACATTTTTTTCTACTTTTACACTACACAAAATACTTGTCAACAGTAAATGCAATGCTGAATGGCAAATATATTTTTATTTCGGCAGTAATACACGGCAAACTGGGCTTTAGAATATTTCACTGCACTGCAGAACGGCAATTAGGCCCTAATTTTTTTCAACATATAAGTGCACCGCCGAGCGGCAAATATATTTTTCCTTTTTCCACTAATACACACAAAAAAGGTCTTTAAAACAGATAACTGCACCTACAAGCCAAAAAATGCTTTAGAACAGATAATTGCACCGAAGCGCGAGGAAATTTGCATTCTGTGCGAATCTAATTTTTCATGAAATTCGGAACGAATTCCACCTTGTCAGTTTTGTTTCGCTCATCTCTAATTATGATGTTTTCTTTGCCTGGCGGCCCTGTCAATCAAAGTGGAGAGGGCACAGCAGATGCAGAGAAGCAGAGCCTCTAGGTGTAATGGTAACACCACCATTGCTCCTAGAGGCTTATTTGAATATAATAAAATATTTTTCTAAGCGATGTAAGCATATGTGAAGTTGGGACTGACACAGATGCCTTCAGCTGCCATGTAACCGGTCAGCCAGTTTCATAGGTACAAATTGCTGACAGATGCCCTTAAATACTACCGAGCCTTGGTACTCTGTTACTGTAAGGGATAATTATAACACTGTTACTGGTCCCTTTTTCATTACTGGTTACTGGAAATCTTTTTTGCTTTTGTTTCTGATTTCTTATTACACAATGGTAATTTTTTTTTAATCACAGTAATAGCTTTTGATGATACCAAAGGACAGGTGTAATAAGGTTGTCTTAATGCATTATTCAATTAAAGCAGGTTGCCCCTGGCATAGACTGCTGCTTTGCCATTAGACTTATATAAAAATAAAGCATTCCCCCAAGCACTAATAAACGTAATAGAAGCAAGTGTAATTTAATAGATATAAATCAAATAATCCTGTGGTTATTCAATTCATTATCTCTCTGTGGTATTATACCAAATGTTACACAAGATGCTATATAATAATGCTACCTTACAATAGTAAGGAAAAGTTATGAGTTAAAAATGAATTGGGTGTAATACTGGGGAAAACATTTTTGATTCCTTGTCATCATTGCTCATCATATTGTCTATGCCACTGGTGTTAACGTAGTCATTGATCGATTTATTACTGTATGTACTCTATTGAGATTTGGGATTATTATTTACTAATATGGTATTTTTGCTATATTAGGAAGTTATTAATATAAAAATTATGCTTATTATAAAAATTAGCCAGGAACAGACTGTACAAGCACACTCCTGAGGGACATCTCTCAGAAGGGTCAGATGCTTTGAAGACTGCAACAGAAAACTAAAACAGAAAAACGAAACTGTAAAATATAGGGGTTTAGATGCCAGTCTTAATAAGCCCTATAACTGGCGGTGGATCTGCCGAAGTTATGAAGAGTTGCGGGTCTCTACATAACTTCGACGTATCCAGCACCGGTCTAAATGTAAGCCAGCTTCCGAGCTGGCTTACATTTAGACCATTTTCTACTCCTAAAACAGGTATAGAAAATGTTGAATGAGACAGGCCTGCCGGCTCATCCCCTTCCCTGCCTACACCACTCCTACTTTTTGAGACCTGGCGTGAGCAGGCAAAGATTGCAGATTGCGGCACAACTAACCATTGTGCCGCAATCTGCACCAGAAATAGCCCTAATATAGGCGTATTTCTGGGTAATAAATTACCCCCCATAGTGTACGGTAAGGCTAGTTTCACACTAGCGCTTTTACATCCAACAGGCTGTTCGGCACAGCATTTTTTTGTCTGGCCAAATCTCAGCGTACTTGCTAGGTTTGCGGCCGGATGTCCGCCCAGTCCCTTTTACAGTTAATGAGGTGGGACCGTAAGGGTCCATTCACACGTCAGTAGTGTATTGCAGATCCACAAATTGCGGATCCACAATACACCCGGCCGGCACCCCCCATAGAACTGCCTATTCTTGTCCGCAATTGCGGCCAAGAATAGGACATGGTTCTATTTTTTGCTGAGCCGCGGCCCCATAGAGAATGAATGGGTCAGCACTCGTTCACAATATTGTGGAACGGATGCGGACCCACTTGCGGACGTGTGAATGGACCCTAATGCTGTAACTTCCGCCAATCCAGATCCAGCAGACGCTAGTGTGAAACTAGCCTAACATTGCTCTTCTTAACTTGTACTGGGTCTTTAGTAGCTGCCGGAACAGCCTGCCGGATCTAAAAGTGCTAGTGTGAAATTAGTCTAACTTGTGGAAGAAGGACAATATAGTTATTAAACGGCGGTCGTTTTGCGGCGAACTTTGCTCATTCGCGGTTCGCCGAACATGCGAACATATGGCGATATCACGCCCGCCATATTCTTTTACATTGTGAAGAACTTTGACCATGACACATCCATCAGGTGGTACAGGACAGCCATTTGAAATGTTTCAGCACATGGACATACCCCCTACCTTATAAAATAAACCTGATCTGGCTGCCATTTTACATTCAGTCTTTTGCCAGTGTAGGGAGAGGTTTCTGTGTGGAGCAGGGACAGGCTGTTAGGGACACCAACGCTAGCTAATAGGGCCACAAAATTCCTTTTAAGGAACTGGTATAGGTGTGCTATCGATAGGTGTGATACACACAGGGGTGTGATATACTTATAATCTACTTTTATAATGAGTCAAAAACCCATAGATAGATCTATATAGTGATCACTAGTGTTGATCACAAATATTCGAATAGCGAATTTTTATCACTAATATAGGTACTTAGAAAATTCTCGAATATTTAGAATATAGAGATATATATTCGTAATTTAGAAAAAAAATTATTTAAAATTTTCGGAATGCAAATTTTTATCGCAAATTTTCAATTGCCGAGTAAAAACATGATTCCTCCCTGCTTCTTGCTTGTGGGCCAATGACTCATTGGCCCACAAGCAAGAAGCAGGGAGGAATCATGGCTTTAAATGGGGAAAAATGATGAATATTCTAAAAAACAAATATATAGCACTATATCGAATATATTAGTTTTTTCGAATATTCGTAATATTCTAAAACAAGAATATATAGCAATATAGCGAATATTCGGGGAAAAAAACTAATATAGAGCAATTTAGCTAATATAGTGCTATAATCTTCTTTGTCTAATAGTTGTAATTTTTTTCTCATCTGAAGTTCAGATCAGAAAAAAATTTCAACTATTGAAAAAAAAGATTATAGCACCATATTAGGCTACTTTCACACTTGCGTTTTTCTTTTCCGGCATAGAGTCCGTCACAGGGGCTCTATACCGAAAAGAACTGATCAGGCATAGCCCCATGCATTCTGAATGGAGAGTAATCCGTTCAGTTTGCATCAGGATGTCTTCAGTTCAGTCGTTTTTGACTGATCAGGCAAAAAGAGAAAAACCGTAGCATGCTACGGGTTTTTATCTCCGGCTAAAAAAACTGAAGACTTTTCTGAATGCCGGATCCGGCATTTTTTTCCCATAGGAATGTATTAGTGCCGATCCGGCATTCAGATTACCGGAATGCCGGATCCGTCCTTCGTTATGCGCATGCGCAGACTAAAAAAAAAGGTGAAAAAATAAATGCCGATCCGTTTTGCCGGATGACACCGGAAAGACGGATCCGGCATTTCAATGCATTTTTTCGACTGATCAGGCATTTTTAAGACTGATCAGATCCTGATCAGTCTTACTAATGCCATCAGTTAGCATACATTTTGCCTGATCCGGCAGGCAGTTCCGGCGACGGAACTGGCTTGCCGGATCTCTCTGCCGCAAGTGTGAAAGTAGCCTAAGCTAAATTGCTCTATAATCGTTGTTTTTTTACGAATATTCGCTATATTGCTATATATTCTTGTTTTAGAATATTACGAATATTCAAAAAAACGAATATATTCGATATAGTGCTATGACTCATTGGCCCACAAGCAAGAAGCAGGAGGAATCATGTTTTTACTCGGCAATTGAAAAATTTGCGATAAAAATTTGCATCAGGAGAATTCGCATTCAAAAATTTGCATATTACGCGATCATTACCTTGTCGATTTTTCGAGTAAAAAAATCGTAGAATATAACAAGAATATTCTACAAAATATTAGTGAAATATCGCGAATTCGAATATGACCCCTGCCGCTCATCACTAGTGATCACCTGGAGTTAGGGGCTTAGGGCTAGGGGCTTACTAGGACCAGTTTTATATAGGGTAAGGTTCCGGACGGAGTCACTCTTATCAGGGGCGGGTGGTCTGTGGTTAGGCTATCAGTGCCAGAATAGCACCCCCTGTAGGGCAATATTAGGGACAGTTCTTTGCCCACCCTGTCCTTCAATACCACATCATCATCTAGCCCAGGGAGGATGTTTTTTTGCTTTCCCTCCTGGATTCATCAATGTGCACTGGAACCCCCCGGATTGTGTTTGTACTTATGGTTCTAATTTGGTGCCACTGAGCACCTGATTTAGTGCTCTGCCACATCTATGCTTTTTGCTTAACTTTAATAATTTGAGTTTATTTTCATTTTGAGGGATATCTTTTAATAGTAACATTATTAAAGGTTACGTTTTATCTTTATGTATATTCTAATGGATTGCTTCCGTGTACAATGTTATAATATACTTTCTTACATAGAAGATATATTATAGTGCATTTGTATTGTGCAGCAGTTGTGTGCGTTCTGCTACGATACCGCAGGTATATAGAGGGACGAGGGTTATTGGAACAAATCATTTTTACTGGTGTGATATACCAGTTGCCCCCAAAAAAAAGTGATTGAAGCAGGGGTGGTATATACCAATAATATACTTTCTATATAGTGCATTTAGGTAGCGCAACAGGGGGACATTAAGAGAAATTTCTCTTTAAGGCCTCATGCCACACGACCGTTGTTTGGGTCCGCATCTGAGCCGCCATTTTGGCAGCTCGGATGCGACCCATTCACTTCAATGGGGCCGCAAAAGATGCGGACAGCACTCCGTGTGCTGTCCGCATCCGTTGCAACCGTTCCGTGCCCCAAAATAAAATATAGCATGTCTATTCTTGTCAGTTTTGCGGACAAGAATAGGCATTTCTACAATGGACCGCAAAAAACGGAACGGTCGTGTGCATGAGGCATAAGACGCATCAAAATTGCCCCCTGATTAAGACACATATTTTTTGTTGGAATTATTGTCATTTATCCCCCTCTAGTATGTCACTGCCCATGTTGTGGGACTATTTGTGCACTTCTACTAAGTATTTGGTGGCTGCAAATAGGAGCTCAAGGTTTTTCAGGTTCGCCTGCCATTAAAGTGAAATGGCCCGCCGCGAACTTGCGGTTCGCGAACATTTGATCGCATCACGAACCGCCCCGGCCGATGTTCGTCCATCCCTAGTAGGTAATACCCTCCCCCTCACTCCACCAATGCTGCTGTCCTCACTGCAATCACACAGGTTCCAGGCTCTTCCACCCTGTCTTGACCAGTTGTTTGGCTTCTCTCTCTGTTCAGCTTCATCTACTGTTAGGTTAACTGAACATGAAAAGAAGAGCACACATCCAGCTGAGCCCGCAGCTTGTGTGAGCCGCTGCGACTGTGACATCAGCGGAGCAAGGGATGGGTAAGGGTACAGCCACATGGTCAGGTTTCTGAATGCAGTTTTGGAAGGCAAAACCAAGAGGTGAATTCAAAAAGAGAAGTCGTATCTGTCCTTTATACTTTCTCTCCTTTTATGATCCACTCCTGATTTTGGCTTCCAAAAGTGCATGCAGAAACCTGACTGTGTGGCCATACTCTAAGTATTAACCAAACCGGCTTTTATTTCTGTATAATTTGTAAAAAGGTACCAGGTTTGAATCCAATTCTGGTATTGGCAAAAAAAACAAACAAAAAACTGCCTTAAAAACTTTGAATTTTCACAAATATCCCATGTATGACACCACCCTGAGGATAGTTTTACCCGGGAGTTTTGTGGCAGTTTTTTGAGACAAAGCCA
Source organism: Bufo bufo (assembly GCF_905171765.1). Classification (NCBI taxonomy): domain Eukaryota; kingdom Metazoa; phylum Chordata; class Amphibia; order Anura; family Bufonidae; genus Bufo; species Bufo bufo. Next base: position 184,082,717 of record NC_053391.1, on the reverse strand, counting down.
GAAGTGTATCCAATAGGAAGCAGAAATATAAATCCTTCATGAATATTTCACATTCCCTTCCAATCCACTCCTAGCTTTGGCTCAAAAAACTGCATCAAAAACTTCCACAAAAATCTGAAATGGAAATACAAGTCCCTTGTTTTCTAGAATAGATGGTTAAAAACTGATTGCTACTGTGAGATTTACTGGACATCTAGAATACAGGGCCGGAATTGTTCAGGAAACCTGCAGATAAGCTGGTCTCATGACTGTGACTTTAATATGGTAATTTAGCTTAGAAATATGTTTTTAAGGAAATGTTCACATTTTACAATGTACATTAGAAAGCAACTCCACAAGGAATTCCTCTAAATTTGTGTAATCACTATCATGTGTATATACAGAATATACAGTATTGCAATCACTGGAGTAGTTATACGAGGTACAAAGGTAGCAGTTGGCACTGGCCTGATTTCCGAAGGGTCCCTAAGGTCTCTCTGCCACACCCGTGTTATGGAGAGTATATGGTGGGTGCTGGGCCATGTTTATTACATATTTTGCATTGAGGGCAGGAGCTTCAAGTCATGCATCTGATTACAGTCTTCTGAGGTGTAGGTTCCTCACTGTATCATGTGGTTTTCCATGTGCTCCAAATCATGGGCTAAAGAGTTACAACCTCTAATATCACTATCTGGGAACATATAAGGGCTGTCACTGCACTTTATTTTTTTGTAGTTATGAGAAAACCCATCATGAAAAATATCATCTAGACACATCAGGTTATGTGCTGCCTGACATTGATGCTTGGCTAATTAATAGAAACAAAAAGTGGATTTTTATACACGAATGCTGATTGTAGCCTACTATAAATATTTTTTAAAATGTAGGTATCTCTTCTTATGGCTACCTGGGCCTAATTTAGACCTGATTCTAGGACTTTCTCGGTTCCAAAAAATCTATGGTCAGAGCTTTCTTTGACTCACTTTCCATGTCACCTTCCATGTTTCTGTCATCCTAATTAGAGATGAAGCGAATTTATCAAAAATTTAATTCGGACGGTTTCGCAGAGTATTTTGAAAAAAATTGGTTTGATCCGAATTTATTTGCAGAGAATCGCGTTAAAAAACTGCTATTTCCTGGCTGCAGAGAGCCTTTATAGTGGTGTATAACACTGTGGCTTGCAGTAACACGCAGTAACTACTGCTGTGGTAGTGAAATAATACTGTAAGTCATTATGACATGCAGATGACAGGCGTCGCTCTTAGAATCCACTGCACACTTCACTTATTTGGGCCGTCACGGGGCCTAAATGACCAAATAACTATGAACTCAGCCTTACAGGTCGATGTTACAGTCAAGAAGAAGCGCACTCCTTTTACACCATTGTCAGCTGATTCCACATAAATGTCTACAGATCCTGTTCTATTAAATGCTTATACAAGTAGAACCCCCCCCGACAGAGTGGAGAGGGTGTCCGCAGTAAGTTTGTGTTGACATCACTGATTATTTTTCCCTTCCTCGGATCCGTCAGAACAATAACCCTCCAAAAGCGCTTCCTGTCTGTTGAGCATCCGCCTTCACTCGGTCAGCATTAGGTCAGGAATCCATCAGTATTGCTAATGCCAAAAAAACATGAGTGGATCCAAACAGAGATGACAGATGTTGCATGTCTTCTGTGTTTTGTACCCACTCCTGCTTTTGGCTACCAAATCATAAGCCAATTCTGATGGGACTATACAGGCCTTACAGCTGCTACACAGAGAGGATCCGTTGTGCATCTCATTTTACATTCCTTCTCACAGATCAGAAGAAGGGTCAAATAAATGATTATGTCAGCCAAGCCAGGCTAAATAGTGGCCAAGTCATGAAGTGGGGAGGGTGTGAACAGCATGAGAAGTCCAAAGAGTGGCCCTATGACATAGTGGTGAGGTGGAAGCAGCATGAGGAGGCCACAGAGTGGCAAAATAACAGAATGTGTAGGTGGTGGCAGCATTAGCATCAGGAGGAGGCCACAGAGTGGCACAATGACAGTGTGGAAGTGGCGGCAGCATCAGGATGCCACAGAGTAGCAAGTTGACATAGTGTGGAGGTGGCAGCAGCATCAGGAGGCCACAGAGTGGCACAATGACAGGGTGGAGGTGGCAGCAGCAGCATGAGGAGACCACAGAGTGGCACAATGACAGTGTGGAGGTGGCAGCAGCAGCAGCATCAGGAGGAGAACCACAGGGTGGCACAATGACAGTATGGAGGTGGTAGAAGCAGCATCAGGAGGCCACATAGTGGCAAGGTGACATAGTGGTTGAGGTAGCAGCAGCATCAAGAGACCACAGAGTGGCAAGATGTACATGGTGGTTGAGTAGGCAGCAGCATCAGGAGACCACAGAGTGGCAAGATGACACAGTGTGGAGGTGGCAGCAGCATCAGGAGACCACAAAGTGGTCAGGTGACATAGTGTGGAGGTGGGGTGGCCAATACCAGTACCAGCTGAGATGGGTGTGTAAGAAGGAGAAATTGGCATGAGATGTTGGTGGCATCAGGCGTGTGGCAGCATCAGAATAGCGAGGGTCCAACAGGTGGAGAGCCAGAAGTCATCCCTCTGCCGAATGGTGACAATTCGGCTGTCTTACGCAAGCAAGTGAGCATGCATTCGGGCCTTTTGCAGTGACGTCGGAGGGAATCGCTGCCTCCATCTCCACTGCATACTGCCACGGTGTGTCTGGGTCCTCTGCCTCGTCTCCTCATCACCCGTAGCTCCTCTGGCTGCTCCTGTTCCTTCCCTCTCCTTCATCTGTGTATACAAACCGGATTCAAAAAAGTTGAGACACTATACAAATCGTAAATAAAAACTGAATGCAATGATGTGGAGGTCCAACTTCTAATATTTTATTCAGAATATAACATAATCACGGAACAAAAGTTTAAACTGAAATAATTACCAGTTTTAAGGTAGAAAATATGTTGAATCAGAAATTTCATGGTGTCAACAAATCCCCAAAAAGTTGGGACAAGGGCCATTTCACACCACTGTGTGGCATCTCCCATTCTTCTTACAACAACTCAACAGACGTCTGGGGACCGAGGAGACCAGGTTTCTCAAGTTTAGAAATAGGAAGTGCTCTCCCATTCTTGTCTAATACAGGCCTCTAACTGTTCAATCGTCTTGGGCCTTCTTGTTGCACCTTCCTCTTTATGATGCGCCAAATGTTCTCTATAGGTGAAAGATCTTGACTGCAGACTGGCCATTTCAGTACCCGGATCCTTCTCTACGCGAGCGCTGCCAATGATGTTGTGATTGATGCAGAATGTGGTCTGTCATTATCTTGTTGAAAAATGGCAGGGTCTTCCCTGAAAGAGATGACGTCTGGATGGGAGCATATGTTGTTCTAGAACCTGAATATATTTTCTGCATTGATGGTGCCTTTCCAGAAATGCAAGCTGCCATGCCACACGCATTCATGCAACCCCATACCATCAGAGATGCAAGGGTTCTGAACTGAGCGTTGATAACAACTTGGCTTGTCCTCTTTGGTCCCGGATTGACATGGCGTCCCAGATTTCCAAAAAGAACTTAGAATCGTGACTCGTCTGACCCCAGAACAGTCTTCCAGTTTGCCACAATCCATTTTAAATAATCCCTGGCCCAGTGAAAACGCCTGAGCTTGTGGATCTTGCTTAGAAATGGCTTCTTCTTTGCACTGTAGAGTTTCAGCTGGCAACGTGCGGATGGCACGGTGGATTGTGTTCACTGACAATGGTTTTCTGGAGTATTCCTGAGCCCATTCTGTGATTTCCTTTACAGTAGCATTCCTGTTTGTTGGTGCAGTGTCGTTTATGGGCCCGGAGATTCATGGCATCCAGTATGGTTTTACGGCTTGACCCTTACGCACAGAGATTGTTCCAGGTTCTCTGAATCTTCAGATGATGTTATGCACAGTTGATGATGATAGATGCAAAGTCTTTGCAATTTTTCGCGGGGTAACACCTTTCTGATATTGTTCCACTATCTTTCTGCGCAACATTGTGGGAATTGGTGATCCTCTACCCATCTTGGCTTCTGAGAGGACACTGCCACTCTGAGAAGCTCTTTTTATACCCAATCATGTTGCCAATTGACCTAATTAGTGTTAATTGGTCTTCCAGCTCTTTGTTATGCTCAAATTTACTTTTTTCCAGCCTCTTATTGCTACTTGTCCCAACTTTTTGGGGATTTGTTGACACCCTGAAAATTGGAATCAACGTATTTTTTCCTTTAAAATGATACATTTACTCGGATTAAACGTTTGATCTGTCATCTACGTTCTATTACAAATAAAATATTGACATTTGCCATCTCCACATCATTGCATTCATTTTTTATTCACATTTGTTTAGTGTCCCAACTTTTGAATCCGGTTTTGTAAACTCACCCATTTCGCTCCACATTACTTGTGCTCCAATGTCCTCCTCCTCCTCCAGTTCAGCCACCACAGGCTCATGTGCTGTGAGATCTAAGCATGTCTTCAGTCCCCCTGACCAGCCAGATTTCCCAGCATCTGTCCATGAAGCAGTGGAATGACGTTGTTCATCCCGTAAGTCCTGGCGACTGACAAACAACGTGGCCTTCTCAAAGGGCTGAGCAAACAGCAGGTTCACTCATGAACTGCCACTGGCTGACATCGAAGTTACACAGGGAGCGATTGATTATCAAGGAAATCGCTTATGGCCTTTCTCTGTTCATATAGTCGGTCCAACATATGGAGGATGGAATTCCAACGGGTGAAAACGTCGCATATCAGCCTATGTTGGGGGATGCCGTTCTGACGCTGCAGCTCAAGGAAGGTGTGCTTTTCAGTGCACGAGTGCTGAACTGCATGCAAAGATTCCTGGCCATTTTTAGGATTTCTTGCAGATGAGTGGAAGACTTCAGGAACTGCTTGACCACGTGTGCCATGCAGGGCGCATGACTCAGCCCTCCTTGACGCAGTGCCGACACCATGTTCTTCCCGTTGTCAGTCACGATGGTCCGATGTTGAGTTGTAAGGCGAAGAAAGTCAGGGATTTCTTGCTGAAGGACACGGAGCATTTCCTCCCTGTGTGACTCCATTCGCCCAGGCAAACGAGGTGCAGAACAGCGTGACACTGCCATGCCCTGCACAGTGGTATGCTGGGGGAACTGAGAATTGTTCCTGCAGTGGAGGGCTGAGGACACGGTGGAGGATGAGGAGGCAGAGGCGGACATTGCCGCAGGACCAATGGTGTGAGAATGTGAAGGGGGAAGTGGTATCACCTGGCCAAGTTGCTGATGTGGGCTGTGCAGGAACCACAATCACCCAGTGGGCCGTCAAGGACATGTATTGTCCCTGACTGTAGTTAACAGCTCCACATGTCTGCGCTGGCCGTGCACTTTGGCAGACAACCGACAGGCTCAAGGACTGGGCCCACCTTCTGTTCTGCATACGTGTGCAGGGCTGGTACTGCCTTTTTGGCAAAGAAATGATGGGCTTGGGACTCTCCACTTTGGCTCGGCACAAGTCATCATTTCTTTGAAAGGTGCCAGAGTCCACCACTTGGGAAAGGGAGGGACTGTACACCAGCAACTTGGGGAGGAGGCAATTTCAGCTTCTGCGCCGTTGATGAGTGCACGCATACTGTTTCTCTTGGAAATCACTTTGGTAATCGGTTGCTCACGGAATGACTGATGAGGAACATCAGAACCAGCAAATGATGGGAAGGACAGACAGCTCCCTTCGGATGAGGTGGTGGAGCCTTGACTGCCTGAAATAGGGTGCGTGCTGCGGCAGGCTGGACCACCACATCGGAGCCACGGTTTTCCCAGGTCACTTTATGGTGACCCTGTCCACGCTTCACCTTCTGCCCACAGATTCTACAAATGGCCACGTTCACCTCCTGCGGCTTAACAAAAAATTGCCACACCGCCGAGTAGATGATTTTACCCCCAACAGTCCGCACTGACTGACTGCTACCCCCGCTGCTTACGTGAACCCCTGCACCACTACTTTCCTTGCAGGTATTCTCCTGCGAAGTGGGTGGTCTACCCCAGGCATTTTTGGCTCCTGACCTCCCACTGCTGCCACCCTGCTGACTCCCGGCCATGCTAGTGACTTGCTGGCTCACTTGCAAGCTGCCACCCTCTTCTCCCAATGATGATAAAGCCCCTAATTCACCCGGCTCCCAAGTGCGATCAGCTACATAATCATCGAGTACTGTCTACACAGTCACTGATGTCCTCCTCAACGGTCTCTGGGTCAGAGCTGACCGCTCGCAATACCAGCTCCCACGCCACTCTCCTCACTACTTGCCTGCCTAGCGGAGGAAGCGGCGGATGTCTTCTCCACATCTTGCTTGCCTGTAGCTGCTGACTGTCCTCTAGTAGCTTGTCCTCGCTGTATATACTGGAGCTGAGCCCACAGCGTATAATACTTCTCTGGCTGAGGGAACAGAAAAGGACAGAGGCAGGTTGAGACAGGTGAGGCCACAAGGCCTGCTCCTGGGCCATGCCAACTAAAGGTTGTGTCTGGACAACCCATTGACTCTTGGCTGGAGGTGTCTCATGTCACTTTGGACGAAGTGGAAGGCCAAGTCAAACCATTCAAGAACCACTGGGTTGCTGGTCAAGACACGACCACTAGATGACATCGGGAGCTCAGGCTCTCACTGCGACTCCTGCTGCCATTCTCCCCCTTACTCTCCGCTGCGACCTGTGCCTGCGCCAGAAACATTTAGGCCTCTGCCACTCCCCTGTGCAGGGTCTGGCACTTCTCTGTCTGACATACTGTTAATAAAATAAATAAATTAAAAGGGAATTTAAAACACAGCAAAAAAAGTCTGTCATTTCCTCATTTCACCACACAACCGCTAATAAGCTCTTTTTTCCCCACTAATACACGCCAATAAGAGCTTTAGAACATATTACTGCACCGCTGAATGGCAAATAGGGCGCTTATTTTTTTTCAACTTATACACGCCACAGAAGGCTTTAGAACATATAACTCACCACTGAACGGCAAATATATATATTTTCCACTAATACATGCCAAAAAGGGTTTAGAACATATAGCTGCACTGCTGAACACAAATAATATATAGTTTTTTGCTAGCTAATACACGCCAAAAAGGGCTGTAATTTTCTCACTTTACCACACAACGCAAATACTTTTTTGTGCTACTAATACACCAAAAAAGAGCTTTAGAACATATAACTACAAACCGCTGAACGGCAAATATTTTATATATTGTTGCCACTAATACACCCAAAAAGGTGCTGTAATTTTCTCACTTCACCACACAACGGCAAATACTCTTTTTTGTGCCACTATTACAACGCCAAAAAGGGTTTTAGAACATATAATTGTACCGCTGATGGCAAATAGGCCCTTATTTTTTTCCACTTAAGACACGCCACAAAAGGCTTTAGAACATATAACTGCACCGCTGAACGGAATATATATTTTTTTGTGCCACTAATATACGCCAAAAAGGGCTTAAAAACATATATTGCACCGGCTGAACGGCAAATATAAATTTTTTTGGCCACTAATACACGCCAAAAAGGGCGGTAATTTTCTCACTAGCCACGACACAATGGCAAATACTTTTTTTTTGGGCCACTAATACACGCCAAAAAGGGCTTTTAGAACATATAACTGCATCGCTGAACGGCAAATAATATATATTTTTTTGCCAACTAATACATGCCAAAAAGGGCTTTAGTGACATATAACTGCACCGCTGAACAGCAAATAGGGTCCTTATTTTTCCCACTAATACTAGAAAAAAAATGCTTTAGAACATATAACTGCACAAGGGCAAATAAGACGTAGAAATATTTCCTTGTAGTAAACCCTGTTAATGGGTTGTATCAAACAGCACTTGCACCCCAAAAACAAGAACGGTTTTCTGGGAATTACAGAGCTGTTATAATGGGCAATTTGATCCCCAGTCAGTGCAGCAAGGTGAATAGGATTGTTCCTATTACCCAGGCTGTAAACTCCCCTTCTGAACCCTGTTCTGCTTCAATACTGTGGAATCATTCCTACCTATCATTTCCTTTCTTCTATACAGCAAAATAAAAGCTTTAAAGTCTTTTCTACCACTGTCCCTTGAGCCTGCTGACGTCTCTCCTTGCCCTAAGTACACTGGAAAATAGCTGAATCCAAGATGGCTGAGGCTATTTATAGGGCTGTGACATTACAGGGCTGGCTTGCTGCTGATTGGCTGCATGCATGGCATTGTGGGTGATCCCTCATTCCCAGAGTTCCTTGCTCCATGTCCTAACACGTGCAGCAGCCATTTTAGGAAAAAATTTGATTCGTTACCACGAAGCGTGAGGAAATTGGGATTCGGTGCAAATTTTATTTTTCCTGAAATTCGGATCGAATTCCACTTCGTCAGCTTCGATTCGCTCATCTCTAATTTATATTGATCCTTGTCATATGATGTAAGAGGCATAAAAATCTGACTACAAAAAAACATGAACAATTACAAATCCAAAAAATTTCCATAGCCTAAATTCGGTGCTCTTAAATATATTGTAATTTCCAAAATGCTTTAAACTGATGCAAACATTCAGCAGAGAAAATGCTATCATGTAACCATAGAAGATTTGCACCTTGTATTTCTTGGAACACAATATTACTATGAGATATCGGCTGGCTGCTTTAAAGGTCAGTGGTACAACAGAGAAGCAGGAAATTGATATGGACAGTCAGCATTAAACTTTACTCCGTCAGATAAGGACAATATTTGATTTAGGGAAAGTCATAAAAAGCCACGTTAGTGCTGCAGCTATCCTGATATGTATTCATGCTACTTATTTGCTTTGTCTTTTAAATTTACTGTAATTAACAGATGATGGTCAAATTATCTGGTTACATTACACACAGAAGTACTTGCAATGTTTTATCCTTAACTATGGCTAAAATCACCTTGTTTAATTTGGACAGTGATGACTAGAGATGAGCGAAGTTATCAAAAATTCGATTTGACTGCTTCGCTGAAATTCACAAAGAAATTTGATTCGTTATAAATTAATTTGTCACGAATCGCAATTAATTGGATGTAGCGGGCGTAATGACGAGGAATAAATAAATGGAGCAAACTTGCATGTGCACAGCCTTATGTATTAGCAATTAACATTAGAATGGGCACAATATTTTTTCACAGAGCTCAAGGAGTAATGAAGTAACTTAGCAAATGTATGGCACTCTAAGTCAATCTATCCTGTATTTATTTTTGTATCTGATACAGTCAGGTCCCTAAATGTTGGGACATTGACACAATTCTAAAATTTTTGGCTCTATACACCACCACAATGGATTTCAAATGAAACGAACAAGATGTACTTTAACTGCAGACTGTCGGCTTTAATTTGAGGGCATTTACATTCGAAACAGGTGAACGGTGTAGGAATTACAACAGTTTGCATATGTGCCTCCCACTTGTTAAGGGGCCAAAAGTAATGGGACAATTGGCTTTTTAGCTGTTCCATGGCCGGGTGTGTGTTATTCACTCACTATCCCAATTACAATGAGCAGATAAAAGGTCCAGAGTTCATTTCAAGTGCGCTATTTGCATTTGGAATCTGTTGCTGTCAACTCTCAAGATGAGATCCAAAGAGCTGTCACTATCAGTGAGGCAAGCCATCATTAGGCTGAAAAAACAAATCAAACCCATCAGAGAGATAGTAAAAACATTAGGCGTAGCCAAAACAACTGTTTGGAACATTCTTAAAAAGAAGGAACGCATCGGTGAGCTCAGCAACACCAAAAGACCCGGAAGACCATGGAAAACAACTGTGGTTAATGACCGAAGAATTCTTTCCCTAGTGAAGAAAAAACCCTTCACAACAGTTGGCCAGATCAAGAACACTCTCCAGGAGGTAGGTGTATGTGTGTCAAAGTCAACAATCAAGAGAAGACTTTGCCAGAGTGAATACAGAGGGTTCACCACAAGATGTAAACCATTGATGAGCCTCAAAAACAGGAAGGCCAGATTAGAGTTTGCCAAACAACATCTAAAAAAGCCTTCACAGTTCTGGAACAACATCCTATGGACAGATGAGACCAAGATCAACTTGTACCAGAGTGATGGGAAGAGAAGAGTATGGAGAAGGAAAGGAACTGCTCATGATCCTAAGCATACCACCTCATCAGTGAAGCATGGTGGTGGTAGTGTCATGGTGTGGGCATGTATGGCTGCCAATGGAACTGGTTCTCTTGTATTTATTGATGATGTGACTGCTGACCAAAGCAGCAGGATGAATTCTGAAGTGTTTTGTGCAATATTATCTGCTCATATTCAGCCAAATGCTTCAGAACTCATTGGACGGCGATTCACAGTGCAGATGGACAATGACCCAAAGCATACTGCAAAAGAAACCAAATAGTTTTTTAAGGGAAAGAGGTGGAATGTTATGCAATGGCCAAGTCAATCACCTGACCTGAATCTGATTGAGCATGCATTTCACTTGCTGAAGACAAAACTGAAGGGAAAATGCCCCAAGAACAAGCAGGAACTGAAGACAGTTGCAGTAGAGGCCTGGCAGAGCATCACCAGGGATGAAACCCAGCGTCTGGTGAAGTCTATGCATTTCAGACTTTAGGCTGTAATTGACTGCAAAGGATTTGCAACCAAATATTAAAAAGTGAAAGTTTGATTTATGATTATTATTTTGTCCCAATACTTTTGGTCCCTTAACAAGTGGGATGCACATATGCAAACTGTTGTAATTCCTACACCGTTAACCTGATTTGGATGTAAATACCCTCAAATTAAAGCTGACAGTCTGCAGTTAAAGCACATCTTGTTCGTTTCATTTCAAATCCATTGTGGTGGTGTATAGAGCCAAAAATGTTAGAATTGTGTTGATGTCCCAATATTTATGGACCTGACTGTATATTAAGATGTATTTGTATGATTGTAGTTTTATATATTTTATACTATTACTACTACCACTACTACCTTTAATTCAAAGGACCTTTTTCCTTATCTACAAATCCTTTAAGAATATAAGTGCTTAAACTGTTTTTTTTTTTACTACCGATGACCTGTCCTTTGAACACCAGGGACCCCGCCGATCAGCTGCCTTCTGCTTGCTTACCAAGCACAGCAGAGTACATTGTGTTGCAGTTGTTCTTGGTATCGCAACTCAGCCCCATTCACTTGAATGGGGCTGAGCTACTCCTAAGTCACGTGACTGATAGACATGTCATCATTGGCCTAGGAAAAGCAGAGAGAAGGCTTTGGCTACTGCTAGTGCTACTACAGCTGATCGACTTCAGTCCCAAGTATGTGACACCCCCCCCCCCCCCCCCCACCAATCTGATACTGTTAACCTATCCTGGGGAAAAAAGGAAGCTGAAAAAAACACGCCAAAAAACGCACAGAAAATCAGCACAGATTCAAAATCATGTGAATGTTCCCTTAAAGGGTTTCTACCACCAGATTTTGAGATTTTTTGCTGACTGACACTAGCGATCTGCTAGTGTCTGCACTGCCTAACAGTGCTCTTGTATCACCTTTGTCTGCTGCCGTTAAGCTTAAAAACATACTTTTATTGATATGCAAATGAGCCTCTAGGTGCTATGGGGGCGTCTTTTCAGCACCTAGAGGCTCCGTCTACTCACTATTTCTGCCACCCACCGCGTCCCTCCAGCCCACCCCGCTCCTCTTGATTGACAGCCAACCTCGCTCCATCTCAAATTCCAGCACCTGCGCCATGCGCTTCTGTATTCATCGCAGGCGCAGTGACTGTCGGACCGCAGTGAAGATGCAGGCGCAGGGAGTCATTACAGTCTATGATAAAAGTGATGTGCTCCTATTAAGTGCTGCTACAGACAGGGCTTAATAGGAACTTTGCTATAACAGACATGAGAGTCTTTAGAAGTCTCCTGGCTGTCATAGCAATCATGCGACTCTTGTGATTCCATCACGGTGAGGACATTTGGGCATCCTGCTCCCAGTAAATGACCCTTCAGAACCTGTGGTGACATCTGAGGTACTAAATTTCTGAGATTAGAGTTGTCTCCTATCAAGGACACTGCCAGCAGGTGTCTGCTGTATAATACAGGAGGCAGGTGGGTGCCATGTTTAAAACCCTGAATTCCTACATACACATAGAGCTGATGTCATGAATGGGTTAAAGTAACATTTTACCTAGAAAGTACTGATAAAAGTAAGCATAGGATAAACTTTCACACAGTGTTTGTTAGTGTTAAGGATTTATTGCATGCCTCTGAAACACACGAGATAATTTCCTAATAATCTGTTAAGATATTGACCAGTGAAGGGCTAAGGTTAGCCAGGGACTAGATTTTAAATGGGTTGTGCAATAATGGGGGAGGGTTTTGCAAGCCCCCCATTCTGCCCAACCTGCAAAGGGAAGGTGAAATACCTGCCTCCTGGAGCTGGCTCCCCACTCCTTTTACTGCAGGCCTGTGATGGTCCACTGGGCTCCATCGATGTCAACATTCAGTTTGACATAGTTGCAGTCAATCACTCTCCGTGGCAGTGTCTGACTCCCATTACATTTTGACAAATGGTCACATGATGTAAGCGGAGCCGGATACCACCTTGGCCAGTGATTGCCTGTGGCAATGTCAAACCGGATGTTGACATTGATGGACCAGTTCTGGGAATCAGGTATGCCCTCTTTCTTTTGCAGGTCCAGCAAAATGGGGGGGGGGGTTGCCAAACCCCCTTCATCTTGCACAACCCCTTTAAGATGAGTTATCACCATTCTTGAAATACTTGCATACTCCATGACTTAAAACATGGCAACATCTTTTTTCATATCTCAGAAACATTTGAAAAAAATGGTGAGTGAAACATAAATGGGTAAATTATATAAAATAAAATAAAATGTTGCCACTATGGGGCTTGATAAATTGCTTCCAAGGTGTATAAACCATCTCCAAACCAATGCTGCTATCCACATTGGCCTTAGTAGAGTGGTGTGAGCAACTTTTCCCTTAATAAATGAGTAGCCTTCCAATGAACTCTCCTGCACCAATGCCTCTGCTCATGACAACTTCTGATATCCACAATGAGGTTTTATTTTCATGTAAAAAAACAATAAATGCACATATATTCTATGAACCTAATTCTCAAATGAATACGTCTATGACTGATGGAGTTTTGTCTTTTTTAGGTCTCTTAGCAGCTAAATTGCTAATAGAGTCAGGACTGAATGTAATTGTGTTAGAAGCTCGAGATCGAGTTGGTGGGCGAACTTTCACTGTAAAGGTGAGTTTACTGAAAATACAGTAAATAATTGCTAAATAATGAGGATTATTAAGAAACGTTAAACTAATCTAAAATAGCACCCCAAACTACTTTAAAAATAAGTTAAAAAAAACTTGGAATGGCAAAGAAATTGAAACAATCTATGATTTGTGAAATTTGTATTCATTACTAGTTTAGCCTAAGATGGTCCAAACTGTAGCTAAATAAAGATATTTTTAGCTAAAATTAGAGTTTTCCCATGACACAACACTGTATTGCATCTAATGTATACTGAATTCTTCTTCAGCATTGATGTTACGAACAGTTGACAAAGGCCTATTTCACACAAGCACATTCAGTCCAGGAAACACATTCTGTGTGGGGGCCACTGCTCCTCTGACGTGAACTCACAACATCATAATGATTTATATGTTGCTGTGTGCTCCTGCCTGACTGCGGCTCTACTGTACTCTACCCACATAATGCTGTGAGTACAGTACAGTAGACCTGCTGTCAGAAAGGAGCTCACAGCATCACAAATCATTATGAGTAGTATTCAGTCCGGGAAATACCGTTATCACCCAGAGCGTGTTTCCCAGACCGAATAGCTCATGTTCATACCTTGTTCTAGATGTGATATGGATATTCTGCAAACTAGTATTTTCCCCTGCCCCAAGCAGAGTTAATTTGCCCTCAAGACAGCCATTATTGATGTATATACAGTAAGACAGTTTTCATCAAAAATATAGACAACATATCCAAACCAATTAAGCAATTAATTTTGTAATATATTAAAATTATTGCTCATCTCTCAAAGACAAATTGTTAATAAAACCCCAAATGCAAACTAATACTAAGACTGTAGAAATTAACATATATGTACTGTGCATAAGTGTGACTAATAAGATTATGGTGCATCATCAAAGGTAATGCATCATCAGAAAATGCTATTATTAACCACTTAAGGACCACAGGTTTATACCCCCCTAAAGACCAGGCCCTTTTTTACAAATCGGCACTACACTACTTTCACCGTTTATTGCTCGGTCATGCAACTTACCACCCAAATGAATTTTACCTCCTTTTCTTCTCACTAATAGAGCTTTCATTTGGTGGTATTTCATTGCTGCTGACATTATTACTTTTTTTTGTTATTAATCGAAATTTAACGATTTTTTTGCAAAAAAATTACATTTTTCACTTTCAGTTGTAAAATTTTGCAAAAAAAACGAGATCCATATAGAAATTTTGCTCTAAATTTATAGTTCTACATGTCTTTGATAAAAAAAAAATGTTTGGGTAAAAAAAAAATGGTTTGGGTAAAAGTTATAGCGTTTACAAACTATGGTACAAAAATGTGAATTTCCGCTTTTTGAAGCAGATCTGACTTTCTGAGCACCTGTCATGTTTCCTGAGGTTCTACAATGCCCAGACAGTACAAACACCCCACAAATGACCCCATTTCGGAAAGTACACACCCTAAGGTATTCGCTGATGGGCATAGTGAGTTCATAGAACTTTTTATTTTTTGTCACAAGTTAGCGGAAAATGATGATTTTTTTTTATTTTATTTTTTTTCCTACAAAGTCTCATATTCCACTAACTTATGACAAAAAATAAAAACTTCCATGAACTCACTATGCCCATCAGCGAATACCTTGGGGTCTCTTCTTTCCAAAATGGGGTCACTTGTGGGGTAGTTATACTGCCCTGGCATTTTAGGGGCCCAAATGTGTGGTAAGGAGTTTGAAATCAAATTCTGTAAAAAATGACGAGTGAAATCCGAAAGGTGCTCTTTGGAATGTGGGCCCCTTTGCCCACCTAGGCTGCAAAAAAGTGTCACACATCTGGTATCTCCGTATTCAGTAGAAGTTGGGGAATGTGTTTTGGGGTGTCTTTTTACATATACCCATGCTGGGTGAGATAAATATCTTGGTCAAATGCCAACTTTGTATAAAAAAAATGGGAAAAGTTGTCTTTTGCCAAGATATTTCTCTCACCCAGCATGGGTATATGTAAAATGACACCCCAAAACACATTCCCCACCTTCTCCTGAGTACGGCAATACCAGATGTGTGACACTTTTTTGCAGCCTAGGTGGGCAAAGGGGCCCATATTCCAAAGAGCACCTTTCGGATTTCACAGGTCATTTTTTACAGAATTTGATTTCAAACTCCTTACCACACATTCGGGCCCCTAGAATGCCAGGGCAGTATAACTACCCCACAAGTGACCCCATTTTGGAAAGAAGACACCCCAAGGTATTCCGTGAGGGGCATGGCAAGTTCCTAGAATTTTTTATTTTTTGTCACAAGTTAGTGGAAAATGATGATTTTTTTTTTTTTTTTTTCATACAAAGTCTCATATTCCACTAACTTGTGACAAAAAATAAAAACTTCCATGAACTCACTATGCCCATCAGCGAATACCTTGGGGTCTCTTCTTTCCAAAATGGGGGCACTTGTGGGGTAGTTATACTGCCCTGGCATTCTAGGGGCCCGAATGTGTGGTAAGGAGTTTGAAATCAAATTCTGTAAAAAATGACCTGTGAAATCCGAAAGGTGCTCTTTGGAATATGGGCCCCTTTGCCCACCTAGGCTGCAAAAAAGTGTCACACATCTGGTATCTCTGTATTCAGGAGAAGTTGAGGAATGTGTTTTGGGGTGTCTTTTTACATATACCCATGCTGGGTGAGATAAATATCTTGGTCAAATGCCAACTTTGTATAAAAAAATGGGAAAAGTTGTCTTTTGCCAAGATATTTCTCTCACCCAGCAGGGGTATATGTAAAATGACACCCCAAAACACATTCCCCACCTTCTCCTGAGTACGGGGATACCAGATGTGTGACACTTTTTTGCAGCCTAGGTGGGCAAAGGGGCCCATATTCCAAAGAGCACCTTTCGGATTTCACAGGTCATTTTTTACAGAATTTGATTTCAAACTCCTTACCACACATTTGGGCCCCTAGAATGCCAGGGCAGTATAACTACCCCACAAGTGACCCCATTTTGGAAAGAAGAGACCCCAAGGTATTCGCTGATGGGCATAGTGAGTTCATGGAAGTTTTTATTTTTTGTCACAAGTTAGTGGAATATGAGACTTTGTATGAAAAAAAAAAAAATAAATCTGCATTTTCCACTAACTTGTGACAAAAAATAAAAAATTCTAGGAACTTGCCATGCCCCTCACGGAATACCTTGGGGTGTCTTCTTTCCAAAATGGGGTCACTTGTGGGGTAGTTATACTGCCCTGGCATTTTCCAGGGGCCCTAATGTGTGGTAAGTAGGTAAATGACCTGTGAAATCCTAAAGGTGCTCTTTGGAATATGGGCCCCTTTGCCCACCTAGGCTGCAAAAAAGTGTCACACATGTGGTATCGCCGTATTCAGGAGAAGTTGGGGAATGTGTTTTGGGGTGTCATTTTACATATACCCTTGCTGGGTGAGAGAAATATCTTGGCAAAAGACAACTTTTCCCATTTTTTTATACAAAGTTGGCATTTGACCAAGATATTTCTCTCACCCAGCATGGGTATATGTAAAATGACACCCCAAAACACATTCCCCAACTTCTCCTGAGTACGGCGATACCAGATGTGTGACACTTTATTGCAGCCTAGATGCGCAAAGGTGCCCAAATTCCTTTTAGGAGGGCATTTTTAGACATTCGGATACCAGACTTCTTCTCACGCTTTGGGGCCCCTAGAATGCCAGGGCAGTATAAATACCCCACATGTGACCCCATTTTGGAAAGAAGACACCCCAAGGTATTCAATGAGGGGCATGGCGAGTTCATAGAAATTTTTTTTTTTTGGCACAAGTTAGCGGAAATTGATATTTTTAATTTTTTTCTCACAAAGTCTCCCGTTCCGCTAACTTGGGACAAAAATTTCAATATTTCATGGACTCAATATGCCCCTCACGGAATACCTGGGGGTGTCTTCTTTCCGAAATGGGGTCACATGTGGGGTATTTATACTGCCCTGGCATTCTAGGGGCCCTAAAGCGTGAGAAGAAGTCTGGAATATAAATGTCTAAAAATTTTTACGCATTTGGTTTCCGTGAGGGGTATGGTGAGTTCATGTGAGATTTTATTTTTTGACACAAGTTAGTGGAATATGAGACTTTGTAAGAAAAAAAAAATAATAATTCCGCTAACTTGGGCCAAAAAAATGTCTGAATGGAGCCTTACAGAGGGGTGATCAATGACAGGGGGGGTGATCAATGACAGGGGGGTGATCAGGGAGTCTATATGGGGTGATCACCACAGTCATTGATCATGCCCCTGTAAGGCTTCATTCAGACGTCCGGATGCGTTTTGCGGATCCGATCCATCTATCAGTGGATCCGTAAAAATCATGCGGACGTCTGAATGGAGCTTTACAGGGGGGTAATCAATGACAGGGGGGTAATCAATGACAGGGGGGTGATCAGGGAGTCTATATGTGGTGATCACCACAGTCATTGATCACGCCCCTGTAAGGCTTCATTCAGACGTCCGGATGCGTTTTGCGGATCCGATCCATCTATCAGTGGATCCGTAAAAATCATGCGGACATCTGAATGGAGCTTTACAGGGGGGTGATCAATGACAGGGGGGGTGATCAATGACAGGGGGGGTGATCAATGACAGGGGGGTGATCAGGGAGTCTATATGGGGTGATCACCACAGTCATTGATCATGCCCCTGTAAGGCTTCATTCAGACGTCCGGATGCGTTTTGCGGATCCGATCCATCTATCAGTGGATCCGTAAAAATCATGCGGACGTCTGAATGGAGCTTTACAGGGGGGTAATCAATGACAGGGGGGTAATCAATGACAGGGGGGTGATCAGGGAGTCTATATGGGGTGATCACCACAGTCATTGATCACGCCCCTGTAAGGCTTCATTCAGACGTCCGGATGCGTTTTGCGGATCCGATCCATCTATCAGTGGATCCGTAAAAATCATGCGGACATCTGAATGGAGCTTTACAGGGGGGTGATCAATGACAGGGGTGTAATCAATGACAGGGGGGTGATCAGGGAGTCTATATGGGGTGATAACCACAGTCATTGATCACGCCCCTGTAAGGCTTCATTCAGACGTCCGGATGCGTTTTGCGGATCCGATCCATCTATCAGTGCATCCGTAAAAATCATGCGGACATCTGAATGGAGCTTTACAGGGGGGTAATCAATGACAGGGGGGTGATCACCACAGTCATTGATCATGCCCCTGTAAGGCTTCATTCAGACGTCCGGATGCGTTTTGCGGATCCGATCCATCTATCAGTGCATCCGTAAAAATCATGCGGACATCTGAATGGAGCTTTACAGGGGGGTAATCAATGACAGGGGGGTGATCACCACAGTCATTGATCATGCCCCTGTAAGGCTTCATTCAGACGTCCGTATGCGTTTTGCGGATCCGATCCATCTATCAGTGCATCCGTAAAAATCATGCGGACATCTGAATGGAGCTTTACAGGGGGGTGATCAATGACAGGGGTGTAATCAATGACAGGGGGGTGATCAGGGAGTCTATATGGGGTGATCACCACAATCATTGATCATGCCCCTGTAAGGCTTCATTCAGACGTCCGGATGCGTTTTGCGGATCCGATCCATCTATCAGTGCATCCGTAAAAATCATGCGGACATCTGAATGGAGCTTTACAGGGGGGTAATCAATGACAGGGGGGTGATCAGGGAGTCTATATGGGGTGATCACCACAGTCATTGATCATGCCCCTGTAAGGCTTCATTCAGACGTCCGGATGCGTTTTGCGGATCCGATCCATCTATCAGTGGATCCGTAAAAATCATGCGGACGTCTGAATGGAGCTTTACAGGGGGGTGATCAATGACAGGGGGGTGATCAGGGAGTCTATATGGGGTGATCAGGGGTGATCAGGGGCTAATAAGGGGTTAATAAGTGACGGGGGGGGGGGGGGTAGTGTAGTGTAGTGGTGCTTGGTGCTACTTTACTGAGCTACCTGTGTCCTCTGGTGGTCGATCCAAACAAAGGGGACCACCAGAGGACCAGGTAGCAGGTATATTAGACGCTGTTATCAAAACAGCGTCTAATATACCTGTTAGGGGTTAAAAAAAACACATCTCCAGCCTGCCAGCGAACGATCGCCGCTGGCAGGCTGGAGATCAACTCTCTTACCTTCCGTTCCTGTGAGCGTGCGCGCCTGTGTGCGCGCGTTCACAGGAAATCTCGGCTCACGCGAGATGACGCCTATTGGCGTTAGCGTAGCCTGGGGGAGCCGCCGCAATGACGCCTTTCGGCGTTACAGTTGCGGGAAGTGGTTAAAATCAGGTTTTATTTTGTTTTTTTGATGTTTTTTTGTCTCAACAGGAATATATATATGAAATAAAGAAAGGTGAGCACTCAACAAATGGCGTTTGGAAACTAAAAGTTTAGAAACTAAAAGTTTAATTAAACACTAAAATATATAAAATAGATAAAATAGTAATATACTGGATAAAGGGATAAACTGGTATACAAATTGGTATTATAAACATAATAAATTGGTGGTATAATTTCATATTTGAACAATTCGCATCTAATCACACTTCACATAGATATGCACATGTGTGCTAATAGCCCATTCAATATGCAGTCTCTTAATGGTGTATAGCGTTGGTATAATAGTCTATGGATGTTCGAACAATGTCCTGAATAAATGGTCCTGTTCGGTTTTCTCTTACAATGATTGATGCTGAATAATAAATTAATGCTTCTCCAGTGATATCATTCGATATCATAAACGCTATGCGTTGGCTGGTCTCCAAGTGTATGGTGCCGGTCGTACCGGTGTTTAGGGCAGAATGGGGGCACATAGCATAGGTAACTTGGTCTTACCTTCCTCGGGTCTGGCCCAAACTTTCTTCTCATCTAGCGAGAGTAACGCAGCATAGTTCTGCGATACTGCTTCACAAACTCACCGACTTCTCGCGGGAGGTGAGACTCTCTTCCGGGTTAGTCCGTTCACGTGACTTGTATCAACGTAACTGGTACAGCAAAGTATCGGTCTTTTCCAAGTTATAAGATTTCTCGCATGGCCATGCAAATTATTGCGGAGCATGTTTGCCTTCTTTATTACTGCGATCCTGACCAGACGCGTTTCGGGAGCTCTGCTTCCCTTCATCAGTGGTATCGCTTCTGTGGCAATCTCCGCCTTTTATACCCACAGTCTAGATCAAAACTGTGGATACCTGGAATTCACTGGACATAAATACTCTGTTGCGGTTAGCACTGCGTTTTATGTGCGTTTTTATTGGCACTGTGGCACCAATGTTTATCTACCTTCTCCAATGCCATGAATATCAGACCAGTTGGATCTTTATTATGTACTTCCATATAATGTTTTGATAGCCAATATAAAGAAGGGCTATGAAAAACACTGTCTATCAAAACATTATATGGAAGTACATAATAAAGATCCAATACTGGTCTGATTCATGGCATTGGAGAAGGTAGATAAACATTGGCGTGGGGGCAACTACATCAAGCAGATGTCAAAAATTGAGTCGCGTTCGTATTTATGAATTTGGATCTATGTTACCTTTTGGCTTGAATGCCGAGCTAGAGATATTTTGGATTTCTGTAGGGAGGTTGCCCGGTATCCGACTCCGATGCCTTAGTCAGGCCGTTATTGGCACTATGTCATGTATTCGGATTAGGGTGCCCAGACCTATAGGGTAGATTTTTATCCAACTAAAATCTAAAGAAAAGATAAGAAAACAATCTTTAGGCGAAATCCCTTGTTGAGGAACTCTGCGGCAGTTGCTGAATAGACTATATATATTAAAATTCCCTGCAGGTCATTATTAGGAAAGCACTCTCTATGAAAATATTTTAGGAAAAACATCATATCATGCCTTATAATCTATGTATCTTGTTTGTAAATTGTCGCGTATCTGTTATCAAACAGTAACCTTTTATGTGTCCTATCCATAACAATATTTTTGATCTTATTGAATATTAACAGATTATTTATATGTACAGTATATTTTTATTTTACATTTTTAAAAATCTATTCTATGTTTATACTAAGGGATATATTGGATATGAATGTAGATTCTCACTCTTCACACAAATATATTGCAGTATTGATAAAGGAAAAAGGAAAAGAAAAAAGTGAAACAAACCAGATTGCGAATATTTCATTCATGCAATCTTGGATTATCTTCTCCATTATACAAAAGCTATAGAATTGAGAAAAGTATCTATATTACATAAAAAAACGCATAAGTGCCAATAAAAAACGCACATAAAACGCATGCTAACCGCAACAGAGTATTTATGGTCCAGTGAATTCCAGGTATCCACAGTTTTGATCTAGACTGTGGGTATAAAGGCGGAGATTGCCACAGAAGCGATACCACTGATGAAGGGAAGCAGAGCTCCCGAAATGCGTCGTCTGGTCTGGATCGCAGTAAATAAGAAGCAAACATCTCCGCAATAATTTGCATGGCCATGCGAGAAATCTTATAACTTGGAAAAAACCGATCTTTGCTGTACCTGTTACGTTGGATACAAGTCACGTGAACGGACTAACCTGGAAGAGAGTCTCAACTCCCGCGAGAAGTCGGTGAGTTTGTGAAGCAGTACGCAGAACTATGCTGCGTTACTCTCGCTAGATGAGAAGAAAGTTTGGGCCAGACACGAGGAAGGTAAGACCAAGTTACCTATGCTATGTGCCCCCATCTGCCCTAAACACCGGTACGACCGGCACCATACACTTGGAGACCAGCCAACGCATAGCGTTTTATGATATCGAATGATATCACTGGAGAAGCATTAATTTATTATTCAGCATCAATCATTGTAAGAGAAAACCGAACAGGACCATTTATTCAGGACATTGTTCGAACATCCATAGACTATTATACCAACGCTATACACCATTAAGAGACTGCATATTGAATGGGCTATTAGCACACATGTGCATATCTATGTGAAGTGTGATTAGATGCGAATTGTTCATATATGAAATTATACCACAAATTTTATATGTTTATATACCAATTTGTATACCAATTATCCTTTATCCAGTATATTACTATTTTATATATTTTATATATTTTAGTGTTTAATTAAACTTTAGTTTCCAAACGCCATTTGTTGAGTGCTCACCTTTCTTTATTTCATAGCTACTGTTTTTTGACCAGAGGGTGGGTGTCCCTCTCACGGGTTAGCAGCACCAATTCTTTGATCACGTCCTGAGTGAGCCACCATTTTCAAACATTTGATAGGAATATATATATATATATATATATATATATAAAATAAGCAAAAGCAGCACACAATAATAGCGGCTGCAAAATCCTTCCCAGGATCTGAAACCAGGATCGTATGTAGATGTATTTGAAAAAAGACTATAGCACTCCAGACTTTGGTGAAAAAAGTGATTGTTTATTAACCCATCCAGCAGCAACGTTTCAGCTCTCTCAATGGAGCCTTTGTCACCAAAGTCTGGAGTGCTGCCGTCTTTTTTCATATATAAATATATATATATATATATATATATATATATATATATTTGTGGTCAAGGCTAAATACGAAACTTGGGCAGCGTGCCTGCCTGGAACCTAACCGGCTGAGGTGTGCCTGGAGCCGGGTATGAGAGTAGCCTAAAAGGGGGCTACCCTAAGGAGGACCCTTGAAATGAAGGGAATGGGTGGGTGGACCAAGAACCGGAACGCCCACTGTGATGAGGTAAGTGGGGGTTTAAATAGGCTCAAGCCCCTCCCACAAATGCAGGCTGAACCTCAGCCTTACCAACTTGTGGTCAAGGCTAAATACGAAACTTGGGCAGCGTGCCTGCCTGGAACCTAACCGGCTGAGGTGTGCCTGGAGCCGGGTATGAGAGTAGCCTAAAAGGGGGCAAAATGACAACAAAATAGTTAAGGTGTAAGACTTTATTACCTTATAACACCAAAGACCGAAATGCCTGCGAAATCTCCACCTGCGGGTTAGGTATGTATCTGGTGAAGCAAGACGAACGCCATCTCCCCATCTTTCGGATGACGTGGGCGGGGACCCCCTGCCGGGAAGCCGCGGAGGCTGCCCCAATGCGGAAGGAATGACCGGATATTGCTCCTGAGTCCAACCCTAAGCCAGCAGCCACCGTGCGGATGTGGCTGATGAATTGCGCCGTGGTGAGAGCTCCCTTCAGATGGGGTAGCAGAGGGCTGTGAGGTGGCGCATCCCGGAGGGCGAGGATGAGCTGGTCAAATACCTGTAACGGGCACCATTCATTACTAGTGGGAAAAAAACTGGATCTCCACCGGGGGCCTGTTTGACTGGTTTTGGAGATAATTATCTTCAGCGCGTAATGGTCAACCACCCTCACCAGCTGCTCTCGGTGCAGGCTGCACCGTCCCGCCGTGCTGCACGTGAACTCGCCTGGCCTAAGGAAGCCGTAAAAAGCTAAGTACATGGCAGCTTTGATGATTAAGCTGGAAAAGGGCCCAAAAGGAGCACCATCCAGGCTGAAGATAATTTCCGGAACATCTCTCCCGTGACGCCCTGCCTGCGGACGAGGGATTGGACCCACCCTTCTGGACCCCTCGTAAGGTGGCCTTGACTGCATGCGCAGAAAAAATGGATCCGCCCCTGGGTTGCGGAGCATGGTGTGGTGTTGGACGCCTGCTAGGTACAACTTAATGGTGTTGTAGGAGAGGTGTAACTGGTGGTGGCAATGGGCGATGAAGGCCATGATGTAAGGAATGTCCGCCAGGCCCGCCTGCGGGTGCAGACGTGAAAACTCCTGGAAGGTTTTCAGGCCTGAAAGGTAGTTCCTGGCCGTGTTTGGGGCAAGGGACTGCTGCGCCAGGTCCCTTGCTGACGAGACGAGTCAAGCCTAGTCCATTGACAGGGAACTGAAAGGCGGGGTGGGATATCTGCGTGGCTCGGCCTCCGGCATGACCTGGAAGAAGAGTTCAAAATTAAACCTAGACAGTGCGTCGGCTGCTACATTCCTCTCCCCCGGAATGTGGCTACAATGCACATGGAAGTTATGTGACAGGCCAGCCAAACCAGCTGGCGCAACAGCGCCATGATCTTGGGGGACTTGGCCCTGCCCTTGGCCAAGATGTCGACCAAGGCCTGGTTATCTGTCACAAACATCACTGGCAAGTTAGCCCAGAGGTGGCCCCATGCCTGAGCAGCTGCCACGATGGGGTATAATTCCAACAGAGAGGAGGTGCGGATGGATTCAGCTCCTCTAAGATGGTACTGGGCCAACGATCCGCTAGCCACTGGGAACCCCAAATGGCAGCGTAGCCGCAAGATGCAGCTGCGTCTGAAAAAATGGTCGGGCAGGAGGAAGACCAAGGTGACACGAAAAAGGAGACGCCGTTCCATCGGGACAGGAACAACTCCCACATGGCCAGGTCTGCCATGGCCTGGCCGTCCAAACGGATGATGCTGTCCTGTTCGGGTGCTGAGGGAAGAAGCTGGAGCAGCCTTGACACAAAGGTTCTTCCCTGGGGCATAATCCTGGAGGCAAAGTTGAGCCGCCCCAGAAGAGACTGCAACTCGACTCTAGTGAGGCATCCCGTGGCTGCCGCATGGGAAATGACCTCCCGACACTGAGTGAGTTTCTCCTCCGGTAGGCTGGCTTGCAACAGAAGCGAATCCAGGATGATGCCCAAGAATGAGACCCTCGTGGCAGGACCCTCAGTCTTTGACTCCGCGATCGGAACAGCCAGACTGGCGAACAATCCGAGGAGGATGGTGAGTATGCTGGACCCGCCCTGCGGATCCTCGACAACCAGAAAATCGTCGAGGTAGTGGATGACCGACCGGAGGCCCCCGTGATGGATCAGGATCCAATGCAGCGCCTTGGCCAGCTGGTCGAATAACCACGGGCTACTCTTGGATCCAAACGTGAGCCTGTTGGCGAAAAAATACTGGCCGGCCCACTCAATGCCGTAGAATTGCCATAACTGCGGCAGGATGGGCAGGAGTTTAAATGCATCCGCAATGTCAACCTTTGCCAGCCAAGCGCCCCTACCATGTGACAGGATGGCCTGGATGGCGTCATCCACCGAGGAATAACGCATGGAAAATTCCTCTGAGGGAATCAGAGAATTAAGGCTTGGAATACCGACACATGAGGGGGCGGACAGATCATAAATTAATCTTTTTTTATTAGTGTTCTTTTTTGCCACTAAGCCGATGGGGTTAATGCGCCATGAGGAAAACGGGATGCGTGGGAACGGGCCTATGAGGAACCCCTTGGAAACTTCCGACTGGAGCAACTCGCTAGTTGCTGGAGGGTCCAGGGTGGCGGACAGCAGATTCCTGCCCTGCCAGGGCACCTGCGGCAGGTGATGAGCCCTGTGTGGAACCCCTGGCGGAAGCCTGCCAACAGGAACGCCACGAAGTCTTGATCGTGGTGATCGTGAAGGAGTGCCGCCAAGAGGTCCACGTTGATGTCCGCTAGTCAGGAACCTTTGGAAGATTTCTTTGGGCAGGCGGACCGTGGGTGGGCCCTAAAGCACAGGGAGCAGACGTGGAGTGACCTGCAGCTGGCATATGAGCACCCCCCTGAATTAAAGTTATTACAGACCTGGCTCTTCCCCAGGTAGACAATAGGTCTGCCGAGCTTGTCTGTGGAGGGGTTGGATGGAAATGACCCGGAGGTCCCCGGGATGGCCCTGTCCTGAGGCGGGTGCGCGGTATTGGGGCACCACTCTGAGGAGTGGAAAATCGACTGACACGTCGCACAGTTGGGAGCCCTGAGGCCAGCGAAGTGACGGCAGAAGAGCTCGGTGTCAATCAAGGACCAGCTGGTGACATACTGGAACTGGGCCAGAGCTGCCGCCGCCTTAGCTGCAAAGGAACGGTGGTAGTCATAGAAGGCCGACCCACCATACTTGTGCCCTAGGTCAGTGACCAGGTACAAATAGCTGTCAAGCTCCTCTCTTCTCTCCGGCTGTGCGGTGCAGACGATGTCCCTGAAGAGGCTGAAGGCCAGGACAAATTCCGGAATGGACAACTTGCGGTTGAGCCGCGAATCCTTGGCCCGAAGGACCACCGACACATCGCCACAGTTGATGACCCGGTTCTCGGGAACATCTTGAGCGGCAATGAGGATTGATGCCAGATTGACATCTTTCCCTGCCAGGATGTCTCTCTTAAGGTTATCAGGAATGAAGTGAGAGGGGGACACATGTGGAATGGGTCTTGGCGTACCTGTAGCCAGCCAGCCTGATGTAGAGGGAGTCATCAGCGGAACGGGAGCCGGGGATACAACGGGTGGGCCGGGATTCGAGCTCCGAAACCCTTGCCCGCACATCCGCCACCGAGTCCACCAAGGAATTCAGGGTCGCCTGTAGCTGCACCAGGGACAAATGGATGGCCGACGCCTCTGGCTGCACTGTTGTGGTGCTGGGGCTGGTCATGAGCAGTTTGTATAGCTCTGCCTTTCTTGCGGTGGCCGGATGTGGAATGCCTCTTCGGTTCAACTCGGCCAACAGTTTTGGGATGGTCCAACTCCGAAGGGATGAGGGACCCGCTTGGCTTGACACGATTGAGCCGGAGATGGAAAGGCCGTCCTCCATGTCCGAGGCTCGAGACATGGCAGAGCAGCTAAACAAAAATACAAGGCATAACAAAATAAAAGGAAAAAAAAAAAAAAAAAAACGAGGGTGACGACGTACTGGAATTTGGACTGGTGCACGACAGAGAGACACGTACCGGTAACGGAATTCACGAGACGGCTCAGACGAACCTGGCCTAACCGAACAGACGAAGACAATTAACGCGTGGTTATGACTTTACCGGGACCGAGGTGGTGCCAGTGCGAACTTACCTGAACAGGGACGAAAGGAACAGAGAACTGGGAACAAACTTCTGTAAATAAAGCACAGGCAAAAAACATTTGAAAGTGCAGAGGACACGGGTGCCCCCCAACCTGCGGAAACCAGGCGAACTGGCCAGGCTGGGGCTCACCCTAAGGCCAAGTGACCATCCGAGCGCATCGGATCGAACACCTGACCGAAAAAGAGAGCCGCCTGAGCGTACCAGGCGGTTTGACAGGAGAGAAGGCGCGTAGCCATGAAAATAGAGGCTGCGCGTAGCAGCGGCCCGCGAAAGGGCAGTGGTAAGCCATAACCTAGGAGTTACGGAAAGCAAGAATGACCCGGGGAGAAGCCGAGGACGGCCCCTTTGGAAGACTTGAAAGCCGAAGGACAGGTGCGTGAACCCGTGTGATAGACAAGAAAAAAAAAAACATGAAGACCTGGGCGTACCAGGAGTGAACCGAGCCCGGGCGTACCAGGAAAGAAGGACCCGCGACCGGACCCCTGACTGTGACCGGCCGACAGCGACTTGGCCACAAGACAAAACCCGGTGGCCTGGGCGAAACCAGGAAGATCCAGACACCCTGGCCGTAACCAGGTGCCCGAGGTGGGGCCAGATCGGTCCCTACGTGGGACACCTATCCTTGTCCAAACAGGGAAAATTAAATAATTCATTTTTTTTTTTTTTTTTTAAAAGGGGGTTAGTCGGTGTCGACTATATGGCGGTTTGTGCCGTAAATACTTATATATTAATGTTGTTTTTTTTTTTTTGTTTTTTTTTTGGTTGATGATCCGACTATATGGCGGGTTTGTGCTGTAAATACTTATATATACATATTTTTAATTTCTATTTAACTATTTATTACACCTTTACTTTTTTTTTTTTTTTTTTTATCTATGCGGACTATATGACGGGTTTTTACAAAACGTACTTATTTTCATTCCCCTCTTTTTTTTTTTTTTTTTTTATCAGACTATGTGGCGGTTTTACCGCACACCCTTTACACCAATTACTTATTTCATTTATTTATGAATTCTTCATTTTACTACCTCCTCCTTACTTCCCCCCCCCCCCCCCCTCCCCGTCCGGCCTGGCTGCCCGTGAGCCCGCGCCCCGCGTGGAACGCAAGCTGACATTGCAGCCAGGGAGACCGGGCAGGGGCGGGTGACGTCACTGAAGCGCCGGAAGAGGAGTGCGTTCCAGGCTGGAACGCACGCCTATGTGCACCGGCTTCCATGCCGCATCCGAGGTGCAGCCTCACCCAGGAACCCAAAAACCCCCCCCCCCCCCCGATGATCTGGAAGCTGTCCGGCCGGCGTCGTTTCATCCCTGCTGCCAGCCGGAAGCAAGCGGAGCGGGCGGGGGATCGGAACCAGGAAGTGCGTGCGTTCCACCCTGGAACGCACGCCTTCTTGCGCCGTGCCGGGAACGAGTTAGCCGGCCAGACCAGGGAAAACCTCCCCCCCCTTTTTCCGGCATGATGAGCCGGCCGGCTGCCGGGTGCGCTGCCTGACGCCATAACCGCCAGGAAACACAGGGAGACGAGCGGAGGAAGAGGGGACCTGGAAGCCGTGCGCTCCAACGCTGGAACGCACCGGCAGCATGAGGTGGAGGGAGGGTGCCAGAACCGTCGCAGTCCTTGCCCTGCGAAAGAGCCCCCCCCCCCCTACTTACCACCAGGAGACACGAACTCTGCAAGAGGCGACCGTAGGTACCAGGAACACACGAACACTAGCCAGTGAAAGACCAAGAACCGGAACGCCCACTGTGATGAGGTAAGTGGGGGTTTAAATAGGCTCAGCCCCTCCCACAAATGCAGGCTGAACCTCAGCCTTACCAACATATATATATATCTTGAAATATTCCACTTTGCCCAGGCACAACAGGCAGACACTTCCTGTTTTCTGCAACACACTTGTCAGCTTTGTTGACAGGGTCAGCAGAGGGTAAGGGATTTAATGACAGCTCTTTTGCAATGCTAGATGCCTAGAAAAGGCAGATATAGCTTGGTACACATATTTATCTCCCCTGAAGGTCTCTATGGGAAAAGCCAATACTTCATTACTTTCTGCTATTTATATTTTTGTATAGTAATTTTTTTTTAATACATATAAAAGTCTAATGCCCTGTTTTCTGTTCAGTAAATCCCTTTCTTTGTACAGTAGAATGGTGTAGCTCAAGGATTAGTCTTGTGCAATGTATCCATGGCCAATCTGAATTGGACTAAACATAGTGTCAGTCATGTTACCATCTCCCAAACATGTGACCCCTAGCATTCAATTATGAACAAAGTAATATCACATAGTAAGCATGTCGGGCTAATACAGGACACATCAATGGTGATCTGAATAAGAATAATGTTGAAATAATGCTTTTAATTATAGTGCACAAGGATCACCCAATGCTTTCATGTGATTGGAGTGTCCTGACCCTCCATCAAGGGGCGTCGTTAGGTCAAAACATCTGGGGCCCAAGCGCCAGATGTTTTGTCCCAGGCCCCTAACGTTATGGCGTCAGACTATACCGCCATCCTCTATGGCTACACCATTAAATTACTGTGGCAGGACACAGGAGCCAATGACTCCCTACCCTGACACTCGCTCTAAAAGGTCACAGCCCACTAGGCTTGGGGCATATGAGGGATTATAATGGCACAGGTGGTCACCAAGCACCCTCCTGCACCGAGTCTCAGGCAGAATGATGACATTGTTGTGCTTGTCTATAACAAGCTGCAGGCAGCACGTGGACTTCAATGAGACCATCTGAGCCCAGAAGGCAGAGACTCAGACCTCAGGCCAGAAGAAGCCTGTGACCTGCATTACAGATGTCAGTGTGGAGTCGGCTGAGTATTTCTTCTTTCAAACTAGCATTGGTAGAAGCTGGTACTGGGGGCACTATGTAGGAAAGGTGCATTTT
Source organism: Bufo bufo (assembly GCF_905171765.1). NCBI lineage: Eukaryota > Metazoa > Chordata > Amphibia > Anura > Bufonidae > Bufo > Bufo bufo. The sequence goes on along the minus strand of NC_053391.1, from coordinate 184,052,791 downwards.
GAGTACAAGGGGACTGTATAAGTACTAGGGACACTACAGGGGGTACTATAAGTGCTGGGTACACTAAGGGAGCATCATACTTACTATTACACTACGTGGGATGGGGCATTATAGCTATAAGGAGGGCACTATAAGTACTGGGTGCACTATAATACTTGGGGCACCATGGAGTGTACTATAATACTGGGGGCACTACAGAGATGCCCTATAGCACTACAGTGGACACTACAGTGGACATTATATCTACTGGGGGTCCTAAGAGGGGCATTATACCTATTGGTACTAAAGTGATCATTATACATACTGATGTTGCTACAGGAGGCATTATAACTACAGAGGGCATTGTACCTACTGGGTTAATACAGGGGGCATTATAACTACTAGGTGCATTACAGTGGACATTATAACTATTGGGGCACTATAAGGGGTCATTATAATTAAAGTGGGTACTATAGGTTCATTAAATCTACCGGGGGTACTAGAGGAGACATTATTATAATTAATGAGGGTTCTAGAGGGCGCATTATTACAATTGGGGCACTTCAGGGGGCATTTTAATTATTAGTGCTGTTTAGGGAACATAATATCTACTGAGGGTACTAGGGGGGCATTATAAGGACTAGAGGCACTATAGGAGGCATTATAACTTTTTATTTTTTTTATTTTCAATTTTCTTTTTATTGATTTTATAGTAACTTCCATAGCAAGTACGGATATAAAGAAAACAAATGAACAATTGTGTTACAAGATACAATGTAAAAAAAAAGACCATGATGTTACAGCAACTGAGTATAAGATGGACAGACTCAGTGTACATAGAAATACATATTGCTCAGACAACGCAAAGTTTCGACATTTGAGTATAAGTTGGAACAAGCTCAAGGAACGTATAGATGTATCTCACTCAAACACTGTGATGTTTCAAAAACAAAGTGCAAGCTGGAATAGCACGGTGAGCAAACAGGTGCTCGTTACTCTAGCACTATGGTGTTTCAACATCTGAGTTTAAGTTGGATAGTCGTGTTGTACAGATAGATGCGCATCGATCTAATACATAGGTATCCTGCACGTAACAATAAATGAAGAGTATATTACCATAATGGTAGTGTTATGAAAATTGTATATGGGGGGGTGGGGTGGGAGGGGGGATAGATAGAAAAAAAAAGGGGGGGAGAGGGGAGTAGGGATAAGGAGTGGGGGGGGGGGGCGGGGTTCGGATTCAGTATTTTAGAATCAGTCCGAAGTGCTTTGTGACAATGAAGTAAGCTGTTGTAGTACTTGAGAGGTTGACCGAAACTCAATCCAGTCCTGCCAGATCTTTTGAAATTTAGAGTGAGAACGTAATTCCCACGCTGGAATCAGGAAGATGAAGTTAACTTTTTGCAGCCATTGAGCTATGTTAGGGGCTTTCGGTTGGTTCCACTGTTGTGGGATTAGGGATTTAGCAGCTGCCATGAGGTGTTGGAAAAGGATCCTTTTCTCTGGGGCGGGGGGGGGGGATTACCTTCCTGTCTAATGTTGAGGAGGATGGAGACTAAGGTGGGATCTGAGGTCAGAGAGCAAATTTGTTTGGACAGGTTCAGTACCTCAGACCAGAAGGGGATTAATACAGGACATGACCACCACATATGTAAGTATGTGCCTTGTGCCGAGTTGCACTTCCAACATGTGTCTAAATCAAGGCATCCCATTTGTTTAAGCCTGACTGGGGTACGGTACCATCTAGAGACAAGCTTAAAAGAGTTTTCTTGCAGTCGGGTACAACGTGAGATGCTGTGAGATTTCATGTAAATCTGTTTGATTTCCTGAGGGGTCCATGTGGTTGCCAGATCCTTACCCCAGTCTGAGATATAGTTTCTATCTGAAGTGGATCTTATAGTTTGCAGTATGGTATAAACTTTTGAGAGGAGGTGTGGCGGTGTTTTTTTAAGGGAGATCAATTCTTCAAAGGGGGTGAGAGCTCTTGGGATACCAGCGTGACGTAGGTAAGGAGCTATAAGTTTAGTTATGTGCATTCTTTGTAGGTATTAAATGGGAAGTGTTTTCTAATGGGTCTTCCGCAGGGTCGATATTGAGAAAGTTAATAAGGCATATTTTTTGTAATTCTTGAAGGTTGAGTTTTATTCCCTTGAATTTTGGAAGATGTAGTTCTAGAGTGTCAGCTATTGACATCAGAGGAGAGAGAATGGGGCTGATATTTTTTTTATATTTGTTCCAAATCTTTAAGGTGGTTTGGGTGATGGCGTTTGAGGAGAGTTGGCTAGGAGGTTTGTATGTTTCGTTTTCATTTTGCCATAGAAGGGATCTTAGCGGGAATTTGGCTAGGTATGTCTCCAATGTGAAACCAAGTTTTTTGTCTCCTTCACGTAGCCACTGTACTAATCTGGATAGATGTACAGAGTCATAATAATGTCTCCAGTCGGGTAGAGACATTCCCCCTCTCAATTTGTGTTGAACTAACAGGTTGTGGCTCAATCTGGGTCTATTGCCTCGCCAAAGATAGTTGCTAATCAGTCTCCTGACGTTTGTGAAAAATTGCATGGGTAGTGAAATGGGGAGGGTTTGGAAAAGATATAGTAGTTTAGAGAGGAGAATGGATTTTATAAGATTCTTGCGCCCCATCCATGATAAAAATGGCAGGGCCCATGAGTCTAAGGTTAATTAAAATGTTGATAAAATGGGGGCGTAATTTAGTGTATACAGGTCTTTCCATGTGGAGCTGATCTTCAGTCCGAGGTATGTGATGGGATTTTTGGCCCAGTGGTATGGATAAAGGGTTTGAAGTAGTTTGGTCTCCCTGCTATGCAGGTTAAAACCTAAGGCCTCTGATTTGGTGGTGTTTATTTTAAAATTAGAGATTCGTCCGTATTCCTGAAATAACGCTTTAAGGGTGGGGAAAGCGGAGGATGGGTTGGTCAAAATTAGTAATATATCATCAGCGTATGCCGCCGTGTTGTGTGTCCGGGTGCCATCATCGAATCCCTTTATGTCTGGGTGTGCTCTAATGGCTGTCAGGAGAGGTTCTAATGATAAAATGAACAGGATTGGTGAAAGTGGGCAGCCTTGACGGTTTACATTCTTTATATGGAAAGGGGCTGAAAGAGATTGGTTAATGCGCAGTTTGGCCGTGGGTCTAGAGTACATGACAAAGATCGCATCAATAAAGGCCTCTGGGAATCCAAAGTGTAGCAGTACTTGTTTCATGTATAACCAGTCCACCCTATCGAAAGCCTTCTCTGCATCAGTCCCAAGTAGGACCAGTGGTTGCTTACTATGGGACACTATTTGGATTAGTGAAAGGATCCTCATAGTATTGTCCTTCCCCTCTCTTCCGGACATGAATCCGACCTGTTCAGGAGAGATCAAGTCAGGTAAAATAGGTTTGAGTCTGTTTGCTAATAGGTTGGCGTATAATTTTAGGTCGGTGTTTAGAAGTGAGATGGGTCTGTAACTACCACAATTGGCAGGATCTTTGCCCTCTTTGTGAATGAGAGTGATGTATGCCTCTAAAGCTTGTTGAGGTATATCAGATCCTGAGAGGTAGGAATTTTGCGTGTCCGTCAGTTGAGGGAGGAGAACTGAGGAGAGAGAGTCATGATAGGAACAAGGTAGGCCATCAGGGCCCGGGGCCTTATTCTTAGGACATCTCTTAAGTGCGGAGCGGACCTCGTCCATCGAGAAAGGCTTGAGTAGGGATGCGTGGAACTTGGGATTTAGTTTGGGGAGGTCTAACAGTGAAAGGAATTCCAAAATGGACGAATGATGCGAACTCTGACCATGCACTCCAACCACTGAGGGAAGTTGGTATAAGGAAGAGTAGAATCGTATGAATTCGGCCTCTATATCTGATGGGGCTGATGTGGTATTTCCTGAGTCCTGTCTGATCTTAGTGATGTTGGTATGAGGTTTTTTCCGTTTGATGAGGGACATCATTAGTTTTAATGTTTTGTCTCCATGTGCGTAAAATGCGTGCTTAGTTGACATATATATTTTTGCAGAAGACTTATTCAATGCATCCTTGAGTTGAAGACGGGCTTCAGTAAGTTTTTGTATATGGGGAATTAATAGGGATTGTTTGTGGATACTTTCCAATTTAAGTATTTCGGTGTATAATGACAGTATTTTATGGTCTCTTTGCTTTTTGTGGAACGTGCCTGCTGATATAAATTCTCCTCGAACGGTGGCCTTGTGTGCTTCCCAGACAAAGGGAAATAAAGTGCCTTTGTCTCAGTTTTGCTGAAAATATAATTCTAGACGTGCTTTAATCTTATGTATCGAGGGGATGGATAATAGTATTTCATTAAGCCTCCATGGAGGTTTAGCCTGAGTTACATTTTTAATAAGCAGAGACATTTCTAGAGGGGAATGATCAGAATGAACACTGGGGCCAATGGATATAGAGCGGAGTTTGGGAAGTGAGGATTGTTGTAGAAAAAAGTAGTCTATTCTGTGATAGGAG